>NC_064447.1:6616346-6921538 GCF_023343835.1 Lagopus muta | reverse complement strand
AGCAGGCAGGACACCTTCCTTCCTACATAGGCTGCAGGGGCTGCTCCTGCCCTACGAAAGGCCCCAATTCTCCTTGAAGCTGGAGGAACAAAACCAGTACGTGCATATAGCATGGGGCAGACAGCAGCTGCAATTCAACCACACTCCAGTGACGTTGCATAGAAAAATAAGATACAGAAAAGCATTGAACAAATTGACAGTGAACTCAGATTAAAAGAAAGTGAATATCCTGACCTTCAGCCCTGTATTTGCAGGCACATATTCCTATATAACGTGTAGCAGCAGTGCTGCCTGCTGCTGGAGCTGCATCAAACCACAAACAAGAGAGGAACTCAGAATATCACTGCTATGCATGCTCTCAGCCCAGAGTAAAAAGACTGCCCGTTGTGATTACAGCTTGTGCTAAGAGGGAGAGCACAGCTTTCCACTTAGCCAGGTGAAGGAATTACACTGAATTTTTGGCAAAAGAAGCAGCCCATCCCTGGGGGCAGAGTGAGGCTCCTGGTGCGCTGGGTGCAGGTGGGACTGGAGCTATGACCAGTGCCAGGTGCCCCTATCTCAGCCACAGGTGGTTTTAGGGCAAAACATTGACTGTGCTGAGAAAATTCAGGAATAATTCAGCTGAGAGAAAATTGAGGAAAGCTTTTAGGAAAGTTCTAAAGCAAATGGCTGCGCTATTATTTGGTTTGCCTCTTGCTGAAACCTTTCCTGACTCACCGTGTTTCTATGGGTTTAAATCCAAGTCCTCGTTCCCCCCTCCTCCCCCCGAACACCTCCGCAGTCTTTCTTGGGATGGCAGGGATGACAACGTCTGCAGGCTCCCTCTAATGGAAGGAGAATGAAATAATCAGATTTGACCGAAGCTCTCCCGGCTCCATCCGCACGGAGGAGCGGCTTCAGCTCGTGGGTCAGTTTAGAGCTCAGCCCGTTTTCTCCAGCTGTAGGGGCAAAACGTCCCCCACCTTCCTCTTAACCCCGCTGTCACACAGCACGTGCACAGGCGCTATTCTGTTCTTTTCTTTGAATTTCAAGGGATGAATTTCCATCTGTCGCGATGCTGTACGGCAGACCTTAACGCCTCCTTTCTGAGAAGGACACCATGCAGTTCTTGCTCTGATCAGCAGATGGCCAAATATTACCACACATTCCTAATATTGATCTCAATCGGGCCATGTAACTGGGTACAAAATTGCTTTCCTGCCAGAAGCGTTTCTTTATAAAATGACACACGTACTTGTGGCATTTACCTTCCTATAAGCAATATTACAAAATGTGTGCCAAACGTTAACATTCATTTCCTTCCACGCTCTCGATGGTCTTGCCAAAGGAAGGAGCTCTCGGCAGAGTGTAATAAAGCTCTGCCCTCAGTCACCTGAGTGTTATTTCTTATTTCAGATGCATTTGGAGGTGCAGAGGGCCAGGGCCTGTGCCCACATCCCAGCTGGCAGCAGGTGGCAGAGCGAAGGTGCTACTCACAGAGCCCAGAGCCATTAGGATGCAGAAAGTGTTTCATTATAATGTGGATCAGGCCTTGCCACGGCTTGGTTTTGCAAGAATGCAGCTCAATTGCTTCCTCTGCTCTGCAGAAAAGCCAGTGCCGCTCGAACCACGGCACTCAGCAGGGCAGAGGGGCTTCAGCATTGCGTCATGTCTGAGAATAATCAGAGTAGGCACAGCACCACGGTGACTAATGGGAGCAAAAAGCCAAGGAACAACCTTTGCAGCATCACCTCAGGGCAGGCTGCAGGCAGCGGGGCTGGCTCAAGGGAAGCTGGGAGCTTGGAGCTCAGGCTCCCCATTGCCAGAGGCCATGTGGGCAGACACTAACCCTAACCCTGACTTCTGCCTTTCCTGCCAAATAATGATGCCTATGGGGCACCACGCTGGGTTCACACCCTCACTTCTTATCCCTGCCCACAGTCAAGGAGGGACATGGAGATGCTGCACCTTGAGTAACACATGTTGGGATTTCCAGCTTTAGAAGGACTCTCTTAGGGCATGAAGACCTAAAATAATTTTTTCTTCAGTAAATATAAAATTATCTGTGGCTGGGTGATCTGATTAAACCAATTCAAGCAGACATGATTTAGGTATCAAACTTACCAATTTGAGAAAATAATTCCCTTCATCTTCTGAGAGCCCTGTTATGACCAAGAGCATCACTGACTCTATGGCAAACATAATTCCACCCCGAGACACCAGCAATCCTGGTAAGCAGTTTTAGAAACATGCATTTCTGTGTATGTCAGAGAAAACAGATGAGCTGAAAATAAAATCACTCACTAAAGAATAAACAGCGCGTCCTGGCACAACTCTGTGCACTGCATTTTCTTGGCTGCAGGACTTCCAGAACCTGAGTCCTATTTTCATGCCTGGCCCGAAACAGAGAAAACCAGGAGGGAAGTCTCTGCTGTGCTAAAGGGGCAAGCATTGGATGTAGGCATGCAGCCACAAGGATGGGGGATGGAGAGCATCCCCTAAAGCAGAAGAACAAGTTCTCCAGCCCTGCACACAGAAGAGATGCCAGGTCTTGGGGCCGCAACCAGGTACTGCACACAGCAAGGCAATCTCCACACGTGTGTTCATAACCCTGCTCCCGTGCTGATCACACCAGCTGTGAGGTGGCTGCTAAGCAACTAAACCCAGGCGAGGAGGCACTTTTGAGATAATTCTAAAAATAGGTTCCAGTGGATGAGACGACGTGAGCATCACAGCGGTGACGTCAGGTCCTGCACCGCCTGCAGCCTGGGTGTGCTGCTCCAGGCATCCCCAGGGAGCAGCACCGACACATCAGCAGCCTCTGACACAGCTGACAGCCTCCAACACGCTGCTTCCGCCCATGCCTAAGGCAGGGTGCAGCCCTCGGGCAGCCTTTGGGGTGCTGCAGGGCATAGGGATGGCCATGTTGCATGCTCACCTGGGTGGGGAAAGAAGGGAGAGGACGCCCTGGGAAAATGCTCGCTCCTCACAGAGGAAATGGCCTCCGAGCAGCTGTGCCATACATTTCCCAGTCACCACACACCGGGGTGTGGATGTGCATTCATCCCCCAGTTCCAGTGTGAGCAGTAGAAGCTGACTGATCTGCAGCAGGCTGCACTCCATTCCAGCACCTTTTGGGCACAGACACCGCCACTGGAACAAATACCAGACTTGGACAAAATGACTGCGTGTCAACATGATGGTGACTCACACGGTTTCAAAGAGATTGTCAGGAGGATCCCGTTCAGTGCCTTTTAACAAGCCACAGTACAGACACCCAGGCTGGAAAGTCTGTTGTGCCCTGTGTCTTTCTTGACTGTGATCTCAGTGCATTGGAAGGAGATTGCCAAGTGAGAAGCACTGTACTTATCTGCTGCAACACAGCAGCTCATGGAATCTTTCTACAAACCCATCAGGAGGGCTGAGCCATATTCGCATGCCCATCAGCATTTTACAAAAGGCTTCTCACCACCCATCAAAGCACACCAGCAACACGACAGTGGACAGGTGGCACACATGGGCTGGCACCTGGAACACAGAGCTGCCCAGCCCATGGCAGCCTGCAGCTGCATCCACACATCTGCTCACTGCTCTTGTCCCTGGGTCACTGAGTGCTCATCGAAACACTGAGAGTTTGACACCTTCTGGCTGAGAAGTACAAAGAAATCCTTTGGAGGATCTTGCACCATAAATGTACTTGCCTGTGCTGGTGTATATCTAAGTGATAAATGAAGCTCAGCACATTTGAAAGAGCTTAATCTTTGAAAAGCAAACCAAAGCCAATAATCCTTTGTACTTCTGCGATTCCATCCATCTGGTTGTTTTTGCTATCCTTCCAGACCAGTGTGTGGGAGATGGACACAGCCCAGCTGGGTCTACAAGTTCATCACACTGGGAAATGGGAGGAAAAGGGACATGGAGGGACAGCCTCAGAGCCAAAACAGAGCCTTAAACACAGGCACAGTCTAGTCTGATGCACAGAACCTAGAAGAGGTCTGTGTCCAATCTCTCCCACACTGGGGTGACTTTGGAGCAGAAAGTCACACCCAGCCCACGCTGGTCCTTGGGACAGCAGCTCATGAGATGAGGAGGGGATATCCCATAGGTTCCCTTTCCACCTGCTGCAGCAAAGGGCCTCCCAGGATCCTCACCTGGAAGCCTGGTTTCCCTCATAGGAGTACAAATGCTCTTTTCCAAGAGACACTGCAGAGTTCTCATGGCATCTCCAAACTGTTCCAGCACCCACAGCTCCCAACAGAACCATCAGCAGGGCTGGATGTCGTGCAACTCCAAACTACCTTTGCTTGCTACAGCCTGGACTCACCCCAGGAGTCAAAGGCCTTCAGGTCTGCTCGCTTATCATTGCTTCAGGGCATGCAGGAGGTTTGAGCTCTCTCTGTCCTCAGGATGTACTGGAAAATGACTCAAGAGAACAGTGTGTTTGCCAGCTTTGCCCTGCATTTTTTGGTCCAAGAGATTGTCACAGTCTGACCATCACGGCAAGTTCAGTTGTCAGTGGGTGGAAGGAACGGACCATTCCCCGGACTGTGTGTGTGTGTGCCGCTAAGAAGCGCTAAGAGCATCTGAGAGCAAAGCTGCAGCTGGACAGGCTGAGCCTAAGGAGCTCAGCTCAAATCATCAGAGAGGACTTCCCACCACTGCAGCCCTCCAGCATGGAGCGAGTGTGCCCCAAAACCTGGAGCTTTATTTCCCCGTTAGGCTCCACCATGAAGTCTCTTTGATAACATTTTTATGGCCCCATCAATCTTATTTAAACTTCAGCACAAATAAATCACAGTGCATTCACAGTCCCATCACGGTGCTCTGACTCACCCAGTCCCAGCAGACTGTGTGTGTTAAATTAATTTTGGAATGTGTTTCAGAGAAATTGTTTCAGCTCCTTCAGCTGAGAACTGCTACACCGCCATCCAGCAGGGCACAGCAATACAGGGTGTGTCATGAGAGGACTTCAATTAGCTGGTGATTAGCCTCATTAGGGTTCAGTTCATGAATAATGTAACTCATCCCCCTATTCCTTGATTCCATGGAGGAGGGGGATAATTCTTGCTGTGAAGGGGGAAAGCAAGCCAGACCAGGATTCCCTTCTCCCCATCACACACAGGGCTGCACACTGCATCTCACTGGACAGCCCTGATACACTGAGTGGGCTTCAGCTTTACTCTAGCATCACTCAGAGCAGGGTCAAGCCCACAGACTTAAATGGTTACCAGCCAGGTGGAAAAAATGTATTTTCCAGCAATACCTTTCTGCCCAGTGCAGACAGCTTCAGTTTTGCCTGTGGGAAGCAGAGAAGACTGTGGAAACCAGGATGGAGTAAGCAGAGCAGCTGCTGAACACAGCGTTTCTGTGCTGCTGGCTCACACCCCTGTCTCTTATCAAAAATGTTCCAGTTGTTATTTCCCAGACAGCCCTGGCCCTTATGTTCTTCCATGGTGGTACATGGGCTGAATGCTCTCATCAGTTCAGGATTTGTCTCTGGCTCCATCTTTAAGTCAAGTTCCTCTGGGACCAAAGCTCTGCCATGGGTGTCAGGCAAGGACCGTGGGTGGGTGCTGGGGCACCTCGCTCAGCACTGGGACTGCAGCCCCTGCAGCACACAGAGCTCTGAAGTGCCCAACGTGCTGTCAGCAAAAAAAGAAAGTGTGATTAAACTGAATTACTGACTGGCTGGCTGACAAGATAATTAGTTGTCCCACACAGCTAATTAGCAAATTCCTGAGGCTGCAGCAACCACCAGACCAAAAGCATACCAAATTCCCTGCACTTATTGTACACTCTTATCTCCCCCAAGCAACACTTGTGCATGGGCAGAAAACACCTCCTCATTTAACCGCTGAGCAGTTAACATCAGTGGACATCAGCACCAGCTCTGGATGCAGCACGGAGGCACGTGGCTTCACACAGGCATGGACAGCCCCAGTGCTCCTGCAGGCCAACCCTGTGCCACACAGAGCAGCATCTCACAGCTCCACTCCTTTCAGACCAAGTCCATTCATATTCCTGAGCAGAGATGGAAAGGAGCTGAAGTGATAAAAGCTTCCCAGGCAAACAGGCATCTCTTAAAAGCTGCTAAAATACACCCCTGCACGGCAGGCTGAGCTGTGCCCTGCTGCCACGTCTCATCATGATTTGCCATTGTTGTCTATGCTCTGGGCTCCAAGCTGTACCCATACAGGCTGCTGGCCAGCCCCAGCCTCCCCTGATCTCTGCTCAGCCATGCTATCAGTTCTGCAGAGTGATAGCAAGCACTGAGCCCTTCTGCCTTTCCATCTACATCCCATCAGGCAGCTCAGCAGGAGCTGCTCAGCCATACCCACATCCTGCACTGAGATCCCCTGCTCCCCACTCTGCCCCAACTTCACCACCTCTCATCCCAGCGGAGGGGCAGGCACTGCTCGCTTTGTTTCTAGAACTCAAGTCCTAACTAAGAATTCGGCTCCTATACCATGTTTCCATTGAGTGACAGCTATTCTGGCCACGATCAGAGTCCTGCTCCTGTCAGCAGCGATGGAAAGCAGCGGGTTTTGCGAGAACCATGGCAGCTGATAGCATCTGCGCATGATGACTCACCGCTGGTGATTTGGGCAGAGGCAAGAAGCAGCTGCAACGTGCCTGCTCAGTGCTCCCATCCCCAGTGATGGGATATCAGCTTAGAGCAGGGCCACGACCCCCTCCCCCTCTCTGTTCAGCGTCACTGAAATTTGTTTTTCTATGTTGGAGAAGTGCTACACTGACAGCCACGGATTTGGGAGATCAGTTTATGTCACTGCCAAAGATGCCACATACAAATGTATCCCATCCGCATCCACAAAATACCTGGCACTTTATGACCACCTCATATCCCCAGGTCCTCTCTTCTCATTTTTCCCCAAGACTTCTCAAGCATTGGCTTTGTCACCACGGGGTAACTGATGGAGCCATTCAGGGCTGTTTCTTAGGGCTGGTGTCCCCAGGCAGCAGGGCAGGGCCCCTGGCAGCTGCAGAGGTGACCAAGCACCAGTGTCCAGCAATGGGGTCAGACAGCACAGAGCGACCTCAGACACAACAACACACTGCAGTGCAAGCAGCAGCTCATCCCCAGCCGTCAGGTCATATTTACAGCACTCAGCCTCAGCATGAACACAAGCAGTTCCCCCATGGGAAGGGATCCATGCAAGTCACAGAATCACAGAATCACAGAATCAGCCAGCATTAAGTGCTCAGAGGGTCAGACCAAAAACCCAAGTCTAAGAAAAAAAAAAATAATCAATGGGAATAGGACTTTGACCAGAGGACAATGGTCACAGCAGTGCCTGAGGAGTGCTGGCTGTGTCCCTGCGAGGCTCTGGCAGCAGCACTGGGGAGCTGTAATCCTGGAGCCTTGGAGAGAAGTGAAGCCAGTGGGTGCGGTGATCACCAGGAAAGACACAGATATGGCTGGCAGCCCTGCCCACAGCATGGGTTGGAACTTCCAGCCCAAGCCATTCTGTGATTCTATGTTCTAGTCTCTAGAATTCGTTTCTGAATCACAGAATCACAGAATGCCAGGGTTGGAAGGGACCCCAAGGACCATGAATCTCCAACACCCCTGCCACATGCAGGGCCATCAACCTCCACATTTCACACTGGACCAGGTTGCCCAGGGCCCCATCCAATCTGGCCTTGAACACCTCTAGGGACGGAGCATCCACAACCTCTCCTGGCAGCTGTTCCAGCACCTCACCACTCTCTCTGCAAAGAACTGAAGCTTATTGTGCTCCTCCGCTGCCCTCCAATTTGCATAGCCAAGAGATGGCAGCATGCTCTCATGGATGTGCTTCTATGACTCTGACTGCACGGCTGCAAACATTCCCTCCGCCCCAAAACTGCACACACGTGCAGCTCAGGCCAACCCCGCTGCGGGAAAGGGCTCGCTTGTGGGCTTCTGAGTGTTACCTGGTTATCCTTTCTTTCTTTCTTCTTCCTTTCTTCCTTTCTTCCTTTTTTTTTTAATGAAAAGAAAAACACTAAACACTAGTAGTGTTTCCTCCCAGTCCCAAGCCTCACTCCCAGCCACAGCACCACTCCAGCTCACAGGGGTCAGGTGAAAACATCACTCATATTTTAACTTAGTGGAAAACAAATTCTGACGATGACAAATTTTTACAAAGAGCCTCTGAGAACAGCCATGCCTGGCCCGACAGCAGGACTACCATGGACAGGCCTCAGGAAAACCTGCAGTTCAGGTCTCCTCAGCAGACACTGCACTGCCACCAATGGGGAATCTGGGTGGAGAAGCACCAGGGACAAATCAAGCTGTGACAGCATTACTGTGCATGCTGCCCAAGCAGCTCCTGTTGCTGGCACCACCAGCTCCAACGTACACAGGAGTTGCTGTCTGCCCACAGAGCAGCGGTTCAGCGCAGAGCTGGCTGCTGTCCCCGGTGTGAGCTAGCAGCATTGCTAGGGGACAAGCAGCAACAAACATTACAGCAACCTGCTTGGGAAACACGATCTGCAATGTGTCTCTTTCAAAAGGCAACCACACTGTCTCACAGCCCTGCTTGTGCTAGCAGGCGCTTCATATAGCTCCTGGTGGTGTCGAGGATGCCTTGTCTGTGTTCACAAAGAAAGCAAACAGAGTGGTTTTGAAATTATGTGCTCAAAATGAGCATAATAGAAAGAAAGGTCCCGAAAAGACCAAGGATCTCTGGGATAAACACGGCTTTCCCAGGACCTGGCCTCCCAGGGAGGCAGAGAGCAGGATGAAGTGCTATCCACTGTGGCAACTTACAGCCTTCGATAACAAGCAGGGGCCAGCAGCAGCTGTGGTTTAATAGCATCCATAGGATGGAGATGAGAAGAGGCAGTGTGTGCCCAGCGAGGAGCACAGCAACATCCATGGCTGCAGCCGAGTTCCTGCCCAGAGGAACACAGACCCACCGGAGCCCTGCTGCTGCTCTCCATCCCACACTCCAACCTTCTGCCTCACCCAGAGATACACACACACAGAACTACCCCAACCCAGCCAGTCTGCTCAGTGCTCTTCAATTGTACTGAGTACTGCACCTGTTTTCTAGAAGGCATACTTGGCAGAACACAAAGCAATTGTCCTTCAATTCAGCCAGCTCATCAGGCTAACGAGGTGACATGACAGCATGATACATAAGCAGCCTGCAATTAGATTTCTCTGTAAATCTTAGAAAACACGTCTCTTGAACTTCAAAATGATGTAATTGGACTCCTGGTAGGAGAAATGTCCTTTAAAGATCATAGATAATGAATACAAATATATACAGAGAGACACACTCATTCAGTTATGTGCTTCACCAGGTTTGCCAGATATCAAATATCTGGGGGCCTCCCAGATGCAGGGTGACAGTAAAGGCTTTCCCTGAGCATCCTTCACACCCCAGAATTCCCTGTCCTCTTCTGCTTATCTTTTGCAAGACAGACTGCTTGGGGAGGAATCCCCATGCCCTGCTTGTGACAATTCCAACAAATGTCTAATAAGGAGCAAGTGGTAAGCAGGCTGCATCGCACTCATCTAAAAAAGAAAGCAACTTATCCTTCAAAAACAAGCAGACACAGATATCAAATTAGTTGTCCTAGGGCACAGCTGTCTGACATAGCCATTAATTGTGTAGGTTTCCTTACAGAGCAGAGACAGGGCTGCTGCTGGAAAAATCAGACATATTCCCCAAATGGCATATTAATAATGAGATCTTTCATAGGAGGATCCATGACTCATTGGAGAAGAAAAAAATGGGTCATTCACCGCACTGAGCCATCTGAACAACACCGCAGCTTTTTGGGGGGTGGGGGGTGGAGGGGTCATTCAGTTCCAACCAGAAAATGGAGAACGAGATGCAGGAGAGGACAGGCAGCTGGCAGATGATAGGAGGCTATGCTGGCATTTTAGAGTTAAAATCCTTGCTCTGAGAGGCATTTGGTGCCCTGCATGGCTGGATACTCCAATTAGAAATGGAGGAAACTGCAAGCGTCATTCAGTATCAGCTTGCCCCCTCCACCTAAAACTACAAACCAGCCCATCCTTCCCAAAAGTCAGAGGATCACAGAATGGCTTGGATTGGATGGGATCTTAAAGTCCATGCAGTTCCTACCCCCTGCTGAGGGTTGGCTGTCCCTCACCAACTCAGGCTGCCCAGGGCCCCATCCAGCTTGGCACTGGGTACCTCCAGGGATGGGGCACCCACAGCTCTGGGCAGCAGTGCCAGAGCATCACCATCCTCTGATTAAATAAATTCTACCTAACATCTGGCCTAAATATCCTCTTAAGTCCCACCCTGGCAGCTCTAGAGTGCACAAGTAGGGCCCAGGGCAAAAAGTAACACAGCAATCCCTATCAGCAAAGCTGAATGTGAGGTTGGGTGGGTTACATGCATAAGCACAGCCAGCTCCCCCGGATAGCTACAGCAGAGCCTTTGTAAGGAGTTAATGGGTATTGAAAGGGCAGAGTACAAAGCTGGTGTTTAAGATTTCATCATAACCATTAATCTTACTGCTACTAGAAATTGTAACTGCTTTCACAACCCCGCCAAATCCAGGGCAATTCTCCATATTAGACGAACACCTTCATCATTTCCATTCAAGCATCTACTTGGGCCTGTGCCTTTCTACGGTGCCTTCTACGGTACGGAGATTAATGCAGACCACGACTCTTTTCTGAGGCTATTTGCCCTCATCATGATGAATGAACCCACATTTCAGTGGGTTCTCACTTCTACTGGTGTCTTCCCCTTCAGTGTGTGATGGGTGTAGTGAGAGGGAGGGGATGGGGGGGACAATGCTGACCACCCCCTGCTTGGATGGATGGAAGCAGCAGTTGTTTCCCTGGAGCCCCTCCAGCCCCCATCTCCTCTCTCCATCATACAAGGGACAGTCATCCCTCAGCCTGAGAGTACCCAAAGGGGGGTGTTTTATTGCAGGCATTTCCACGCATGAAAAACCCTCATCCTGCAAATGCTTCCCTTTCCCCTCCTAAGGAAGGTCTCCAGCAACTTATGTTGTACATTACCCAACTGGCTACACAATGCAACAAGCAGAGGTCAGGTGGGATGAGCAGAGCAAACACCCTGCCCATGGGTTGTGGTACCCATCTGTGCAGGAGGAATGCAGTTACAGCACATCACAGCCAGCAGAGTTTCTGCCCACTCTGAAGCAGCACTGGTCCACTTGCACACAGTGCTGACAGGTGCTGGTACCTCAGCACCCTGACAAGCAGCTCCACAAACACTGCAATCAACAAGAAGGAATAATTTTCAAGAAATACAAATGAGCAAATATCCAGTTGCCGTGGTAACCCAAGAGCCGGGCTGTCTGTTAACAGATGACAAAGCACAGCTCCGTTGAGCTGAAGCAGCAGGAGCACTGCAGTATGACTGTGTTGGAAGGCACCTCTCAGACGCTGCTGAGCAGCAGCCCTATTCCTGTACCCTGCCCAGCACAGCCTTGCCCAGGTTGGGGGACAAACAGGTGGCAGTAGCCTTGCCAAGCTGAGGTCCCTTTCTCCACCACATCACCTGCACGCTGACACAGTGACCTCCAAGGCTGACCGGGTTTACCAGCAGGAACTCATTACTTTCTCATTAGATCTGCACTTCTGATGACTTGCAACCAGAGAGGAAAGTTTCAAGCCAAGCTGACAAGCCCCTGCCGTGCAAAAGCATTTAATAAAAGACCCAATCACCTTTCTCACATAGTTGTGCCACAGCAGAAGAGCTGCAAACCCACAGACTCTCCATCATGAAGTACTGAATGCTCATGCAATGTCTGGACCAAACACAGAGCTGACTCTGGGCAGGTGTCTTCCACAATCTCAGGGAGTCAGAATGTGATGGTATTGGCAGTGAGTGATGTGGGCAGTATGAACCAAACACACTGAGCCAGCCCCTTGGTTCCCACTGCCCTCCCCATGGCACAGCACCAAAATGTTTGCGTGACCCAGAGATTGCAGCTTGTCCTTGAAGCTTCCTTCCACACACAGCAGAGAATCTCAGGAAATAAAAATAAAATAAAATAAAATAAAATAAAATAAAATAAAATAAAATAAAACCAGAATTAAATGACAAAGTGTGCAGGTGGTCCCATGCCTCCTGCCTGCTGGGGCTGAGTGGGGACAATAGCACCTATACAGACCAAGGAATGGGGCACAGGAGGATAAAGGCATTTGTCACCAATAGATGATCATTTTTGTTCACGCCCAGACTATGTCATAAACTTAACCTGAGTTCACACATTGCAAAGGAAGGTATTGAGCTCCTGAAATACTTGGAGAGCTAAGAGGACTCTCCTGCATCTATTGCTTTGGGGGTTCCCAAGCTGCTGGCCTCAACACACAGGGACAGCCAAGGTGAGGAGCTGGGGGCATGGACACCAGGCACAGGAAAACTAAAATAATGTTCAACCTGAAGAGCTGCAGCTCCTCCCAGCTGGGCAAACACCGAGGGCATAGGCACATCTCATCATCTGCCAAGCATCAACCCTGATGATCCAAGAGTTCATTCAGGAGCAGAACACTCCTTTTGTCCCATGGGCCCTGTGTGATTGCTGTGACACAGAAGGCAGCAGCAAAGGAAGAAGCACTGGGTGGTTGGTTGTTTTTTTTTTGAAAGTAAGTATCCTGGAGCCTGAGGTGAAAGCAGCAGAGGTTTGCAAAACATCACCCCTATTAACTCCAGTTCGACTTTCTGGTCATGCAAGTTCACTTCTCTTTACCTGGAAATGAAGACATTAATTGGAGCCGACAGCTTCCACAGGCTCACCCCATTAGCAGTATTTTTAGCCGTGGTAGGGCCCAACTCTTCAAATGCTTTCCCAAGGGAACTTTTCAAACCTGTTTTTGGAAATGTCTCAAGCCACTTGCGGGGAAAGGTGGGTGCATTGGCTGTAGGCATGCCAGGCCCCATGGTGCTGAGCTCCCAGCTCCTGCAAACAGAGTGAGCAGGAAGAAGCAGTGCAGGGAGGCAGCCCCAGCACCAGGTGCTGCTTCAGTTCAGCATTTGCTGAACTCACTGGGACCAGGAACATCTTGCTTTTACAGCTGGTTTCTTTACGTACCATTGCTATCTGTGTGCAATGCACTGCTGTATGACAGCAGGCAAAAAAGCCTGGAAAAAACACATGCATTACCTCCTATCCAACATGCAAAAGCTACCCTAAAATAATTATTTTCATGCATAAAAAAAAGGAAGACTCTCAGAAAGGAAAGTGAGGAGAGAAGGTAATGCATGCTGTGCACAGAAACCAGTCTTATTTCACTGCTGCAACTCAGAGCATCAGTGACCATTGCTCTTTTGCTGCAAGTGTTCCCAGCATCCAGAGGATGCAAGCCCCTCACAGGACAGCTCCTCGCCACCTCACTGCAGCCACTTGGCTTCCCAGCAGCACCATTTGTTCCAAAACCACCGATTCCATGGGTCAGGAATATCCACTAAAAGAAAAACAAAAAACAGAACAAATAACAACAACAAAAACACAACAACCCCCCCAAAAAAACAACCAAACCACAAGTGCCCACGGGTGAGCCACAGCAGCAATAAGCAAATCACCATATAATAGAAAAGGTTTGTAGTTCTTGAGGGAAATAAATGGGTTTTGTCTTCTTGAATCATGCAGGCTGACTAAACACTGGGTGCCCATCCATCCATCTCATGTCTTGACCAGGGGCTTCTGCTGAGTGTAAGGTTCTGCATGCACCCACAACCAAAGAAATGAAGGCATCAGCAGCACGGACTCACCCCTCTAGGAGCTGGGCAATGGGGATGGAGAGGAGAGCATCTCCCAGGTAGAGTGCTGGGACGCTCAGCATCTCTGCGCCATTGAGACAGCCAAACCAGCAGCACAGCCCAGGTACTCTGGAGGTGGATCTGCTCTTTGGGTCCTCCAGCCTGGCTGTGCTGAGGGACCCTGGGCATTCACCTCCATAACAAAATGGACGGGGTGAACATTCTCTACCACACAGCATTTTGGCAGAAAACTGCTGAAAAGTATACATATATAATTAAATATATTTTAAATGCGTACCTGGGGTGACAATATTTCCTCATTTTTAAGACTGGCTCCAACACACAGCCCCACTTAGAACTACAAATGTACCCCCACCAAGTTTTGCAGCTCCATTCCAAGGTCCCAGAGAGAAAATGTATTTTAGCCAAAAGCAGAGGTGGCTGTTAGGGGTAAAGCTGTCTCAGCCCTGCTGACCTCAGTGCACTAATACAATCACTCTGGAAAGTATGAGCTTTGAGATGTGTCTCAGCTGGTGACATCAGGGACAACAAAGCAATTTTATGTGGGAGTTTTTACTCATTTTTGCAAAGGATTTGTCTTGGTTTTGTGTCAAGATGAGGAAAAGGACCCTGTCCTGCCTGGAACAGCCTACAGAGAAGGTCCTGTGTCTTAAAGCTGTTTCTTAAGGGATAATTGATCCTAAAACCTATCCAGGGGGCCTGTGATGATAATTATGTTTTACATATTACTGACAAGCTTATAGGAAGCAATTAGGAAGAATTAATATTGCATTTGCTCTTTAAAGTCAGGAAGACCAATCCAACTGCAGCTGATGGCACAGCCACAGCGTTTGGCACATGTGTGCATGCTATATGTGTAACTCACACTTGCTGTCCCCTTACAGCACAGCACAGCTGCTCCAAGCTTTCCCCCCCCCCCCCCCCAAGCCATCATCATGACCCCACAGTGACCAGCAACAGCCCGTCCCCTTTCTCCCAATTCTTTACCTGCAGCCACAACTCTTCTGCATTGATAAAATAACAGATTTCCTACAGATTTCCTGTGAGAGTTTATTTTAAACCCGACCCCAGGCTTAAATCCGGGTGGCCTCCATTGCTCTGCAACTCACTTGTCAGCGGACAGAGCTCCAGGGCCGAGGTGATGAGCACGACGCCTGCTCCGTCCTGCGCTGCCCCGCGGAGGCAGCACGAAGCTGGGCACACAGTCAGGCTCAGTCCAGGGCCAGCGAGGGGATTTTGCAGACAAAGGGGAAGGTCCGGCCGCAGGCGTTGTCGTTCCAGGAGCGCAGCGCTGCCCCAAAAACAAGGTGTGAGGCAAAGCACCCAGCCCTTGGATGCCTTTGGGCTCCTCACACAAGCAGGGTCTTGCCGTGCTTTAGTGAGAGCCCATGGTGGCAATGGAAGCGAAAGCTGGCCAAGGGATGTGCTTAGCAGCAAGCTGCGCACGCGGGGGGGGGGGGGGATCACAACACATTAACTTTGACTAAATTTAGTGATTCTCCAGTGATGCTCCCCCCTAGCTGCTGAAGATGGATGTAAGCAGAGGGAAAGTCTGTGTGTGAGTGTGGTTATAGAGAAAACACCCTGCACTGTGAAGAAAAGCAGAAAATAAAGATTTTAAATGCAAATCGTCACCCTACCAAGCAGCCTCTTCAGAAAAGCACAAGCAGCAGCAGACAGAATTTATTTGCATGCAAATAGGACTCGGTGTGCCCTTGAACTGCAGTGCTTACCGCTGCTGGCCCGGTACCACATCTGTACACAGTCCTCCTCCTCTGGGATGGAGTGGATGCCATCATCGGGCTGGCTGCCATCCCAGTAGTTGTAGTCATAGGAGGTGCCGTCTGTCCACTCAAAGTGACCTTCCTGTGGGGCACAGGCAGAGGTGCAGCCACTGCGGAGCAGTGCCCCTCAGACCCTGTCCCAAGGCAACCCATTGCCACATACCCAAATGGGGATGGGTGCAAGACACTACAGGGACACATGGAGAACCAAACAAGCAACTCATTGAGGTTATACAGCTGAAGACCTACCCCAGGGAGCACTAGCAATCTGCACCACAAACTTATAGCATAGAACCATACAGGCACTGAGGTTGGAAAAGTCTTCAACATCACCAAGTCCAACCATGAGCCTGACTTACCATGTCCTATCACTAATCCATGCCCCTCAGTGCCACATCCACTCCTTTCTTAAATACTTTCAGGGACTCCACCACCACTCCGGGCAGCCCATTCCAATGATGACCACCCTCTCCACGACAAAATTATTCCTGATTTGCAATCTAAATCTCTCCTGGCACAACTTGAGACCACACACTGAGCAGCCCCCACTCCCTCAGCAACTCCTCATAACTTGTTTTCTTGTCCTCCCTCAGCTTCATTGCTCTTCTCTGCTCATGCTCAAGCAATTCAATATCCCTCTTGTTGTACGTTGATTTAATATCCCTCCATACTATAATTCAAGCTACAGTAATAAATGATAAGGCTCATTTTGCTTTTCTTAAGTGCCCATAAAACATCAGTGGAAGGCAGCTCCACAAGACTGCAGTACTGCACAGGGGTTCTCTTGAAATCAATCTTGCAACTGAAGAGTGCAAAATTCTGTGTTCCCTCTCCTCCTTTTCTTCTTCTTTTTGAGGAATTGCTGATGTGTGACGGTTCTGATGATCTCAATTTTTATATCATCTAGTAATATGGTGAGGAAATATCTCCAACAGGCCAGTTTTTTAAAAGCTGCAGAGCATCATAAGAAACTTGGTGATTTTTGACATTGGAGAAATTTTCAGTCTACAAAAAGAACAGCAATAGACTTGGCTATTCTCTAAACCACAGAATAATTCTCCAGTTTCCAAGGGAAGAAAACCTAAGCAGGAAGGAGGCTGCCAACACACCTACTTACTGCAACAACCAGGAAAACAGGAAAAGAAGCACAGGCTGGGGCTGCTCACCTGCCGTAGGTCATTGAGCCCCGTCCAGATGTCAGTGGGGATGCCGGGCACGCGGCTGTTCACCAGGTCATACACGAAGACATTCTCTTCCCAGCTGGCAAAAGAGCAGGTGTGCAGCAGTGAGAAGTGACCACTGGCAAGGGTCAGGGACATGCTATCACCATCCTTCCCAGAGCTGGACAAATGGCTCCCTGTCTATTAATTGTGGTGATCTGGTGCCAGGCCTTTGCAAAAGGTGCGTGGTAGAGGACAAGGAGTGGAGGAGCAGAGCCTATGTAATCACATCAGATTTCTACCCCAGTTCAGGTACAAGAAACACCCTGCGGGAGATTCAGGGAGCACTACTGCATTATTTCTGCCAGCATAGCAAAAAGCATTTTCTTCCCCAGCTTTGCATGCTCAAGACAGCAGGCTGGCCTTGGTTGCTGCATGGAATTAGATGCAGTCCCCATGTCCCCGCTTTCCCAGAAGGAAGAGGACAGTCGGCAGCTCTCACCTGTGAATGGAGGCCAGCTTCGCTGACCTGATGCCAATGGAGAACTCCGCACAGTAGAGGTCGGCCTCGGCCCAGGTTTTGTTGATGGGGAAGTAGCGGTAGCAGTGCCCTTCATACTCCGTCCAGAAAAGAGGGCAGGAATAGGCATGCACAGGCTCCGGCAGGGCTGGGGGCAGAGCAAGGACACACAGGAGATGTAGGAGAAGCAACTGCCACCCCTGCTCCTTGACAACAAACCAAAGCCATACACGTGGGAAAAAAAGCAGCTTTGGCCAAAGCCATTCAAAATTTTGCACAAGCTCGAACAAATTTTGCAAAAAGCCATGAGTTTCCCTATTCTAGTGGCCACCTAGAAGAATATTGAGATTTGCACTGCAAGCCTGTTTGACGTGGTATCATGCATGGGGTACTCCAAATGAAAATACTCACTGATGCTACTAAAGACGAGATAAGAGCTTCTCTTGGCTTCATCAGACACCAGTAGGGCCGCTGTGCTGGGATGGGGCTGGCATCACAGCAGCAGGGCTGTGGCCATGCACTGCTCTCTTGCTTGTACCCCCTGGAAGGCCGCAGCTCCCTCTCAGCTCCTGTCCTAGCCCAGTGGCAGCCATGCACACCAGCATGCCTTGTGTTGTGGGCCAGAAATAGCCCTGGAGAGGCCAAGGGGTGCAGTGCTGCTCTATCTGCCTCCCTGGGAGATAAGAGGGGCCCTGCAGAGCTCTTCAGCAAGGCAAGAGAAGTTCCTCAAGTGAGGCTATTTTGGGGGCACAAGAGGCATTTTTGGAGCCCTTACATAATGTAAAATTCGCAGCAGCATGAACACATCCCTCTGCAGCCTCCTTTATGTGGAACAAAGGAGAAAGAGCATACACCAACTAACACTAATACATGTGCATGTCCCAAAATCACATAGCAAACAGGCTGAACCCCCTTAGCCCTTGCGTTTTGAGCCTTGATGTGCCCCAGCTCCCTCAGCATCAGCTCCTGCCTCCCCCCAGGGCTCTGTTGGAATGACTGAGGGGTCAGAAGCAGGGCTTAGGGCACAGCCCAGCCCTGGGAGAGGCAGATGCCACTGAGCTACCCAAGCAGGTAACAGGCTCAAGGCCGGAGAGGTCAAGGCACTGCTGAAAGGCCTCCGGTGTTGAAGAGCCTGGAGGGAACTGACTGCCACCATGGGTCAGTCAGTGGTGAGCAGAGCAGATCCCCACCAACAGCCACGTGTGATGAGGGGGCAGTGAAGGCAATGTTGGTATGGCAAAAAAAGACGAGGAGCAGCTTCAGAGCAGTGCAGCCAAGACCCAGGCAGCTCAGCGGTGATGTGTGGCTCAGGATGGCATCCAGCTTGTCTTGCGATGGGAAAAGCACAGCCCTAAGAAAAGTGAGCCATTGTTGTCGCAGCCGTAGAGCAGAAGGACCAGGAATGCCACAAGCTGATGTGATTTCCTGCGGTGTCACACAAAGAGTGGGGGCAAAGGACTGGATCCAGGGGAAAAGGCTGCAGCCCCCAGCTGTTTTTACTGAGGTGCAAAAAACCCTGGCAAACTCTTCACCTCCAGCAGCATGGTGGCAAAATTCACAGGGCAGAGACCAGCAACTCCCTCCCTTCCCGGATCACACTGGGGCCCTCAGCACCCCCTGCCCCGGAGGATCACTGCCCCCCTCTTGTCCAAAGCAGCCAAAACTGAGTGGAGATGCAGACGGCCCTCCTTTGTTATTCTGCGCTGCTTCCCATTAGGTAGCATTAATTTGATGAGCTTCAGCGAAGCAGAGGTGCCAGAAGGAATTTAAGGTTAAATATACCAAAAAGAAAAAGAAGGGAGGTCAACATTTAATTAGCATCCTCTCTCTTGGGTCAGGATCAGAGGCTCTGGTGCTCTCTTTGGAGGAGGATTTCTGCTCTTATGTTTACAGGCAGCGACAACTGGGGGTGCTGCTGTGATCTGGGAACTTCAGGAGCTATTTTTAGCAGAAAAGCCACAAGAAATTTCATGCGTGAGTATATAAGCACACTCACAGCTCTATAGGAAAACCTCATAACCTAAGCCAGCAGCTGAAAACGATACTTAATGTAAACAGGAGTGGGGCATATTCTGACCAGGTCCTCAGATTTAAAACCCCCAGAAAAACGTCCCCCTCAGTAGCATCAGCTCCCAGGGGCCAGAGCAGCACCTGAAGCAAAGCTACCATCTGCAACACCAACTTCCTGCCAGCCCCATGGCACGTCAGCCCTTTGTCCCCAAATTTCTGGTCTAAACTTGACTGAAGGTAAGATCCACACTAGGTAGGTAACATCCAGAAAAGCTGGAAAGGAAAAATGTAGGGTCAGAAAGAGAGCTTCGCTCTCCTTCCATTTGTTTAGAGTTCTAATTACTTATTACTGAGACCCAGCTCAGAGCCACCAGGATCCCCGCAACGGGACAAACCCTGTGTCACAGACATGCAGAAGCTGGCACAGCTCTGGCAGAAAGCTTCACTTCCCAACAACAAACTGAGAAATCCCCAGGCACTTTCCTGAGGCTTTTTTTAATCAGGATGCTACTGAAGGAGACACAACACTGACTGCATGAGTCCCTGCCTCAGCAGGGTGGAAGTTCCCTTGTGTCTGAGGGTTGGCAGCCACTGATGGACATGGAGATCAGACAGTAACTGGGCAATGTTTTGCACACCCTGCAGTCATTTGTTTTTGTGTCGCTATTTTCTTGTTTTGTTTTAGGTACCAGTCACAGATTTCCAAGTAAAACTTTAAAGAACATTTGAAGAGCATCAGAAAAGCAACATCCTCTCAGACAGAGAGCTCTGCTTTTTAAGACCCTATAATAAAACCAAGCTGTCCTTCCAGATTGGAATCTCATGTCACACACTCTTGGAGATGTGAGGCTGCCGCAGCCAACAGCAGCAGCCCCCTGCGGCTCTGCTACAGCCAGAGGTAACAGATAGCAGTTATCTTGCATTTTTGTACTCCTTAATTAGTGGGGGGAAAGCTGCCATTGATGAGGCATCTGGCAGCCAAGTATTGATCCCTTTCCTCACGAGTAGCACTCAATGCTACTCTCCGTCTCTGCTCAGAGCCCTACAAACGAACAGTGTGCTGCACTGTGCACAGGCACACCTCCATGAAGCCCCGTTAACAAGTTTGCAACACATGTAAGTGGCACAGAGCAGCTGCTGTCACTCCATGCTTCAGACTTACATACAGAAAAAAAAGCAGAGGAATGGGAGGAACCACGTATTTATGTCATTTTTCATGTTGCTCTGGGCTTATCCTCCCAAAAGAAGAAGTTGACAAGCCTGAGAATTCTGGAGCAGAAGAAACTGATAAGTCCACTGCTGCCCCTCCGAGAGGGCCTGACCTCGCTGCCCAAAATGGGGTAACCGCGTTCTCACTCACCTTGGCTGATCTTGATGTTGGTCTGGGGGAAGGCGCGGGCAGGCAGAAGCGCAGCAGCCAGCAGTACGCACACAGCACGGCCGCAGCCCATCGCCGCAACTCCGCGGTGCTCGGCTCCGGCCAGGGCGGGCGGCGGCACTGGGGGCAGCTCCGGCCCCACCCGCGGCAGGAGGCGGCCCCGCACCTCCCCGCCGCTGCCCTCCTCCCCGAGCCGGGCGGGGATGCGGCTCCCGGCGGGGCTGCGCTCCCGTACTGCCCCGCTGTGCGCTGCGGGCTGGCTGTTATCAGCGCCGGGAGCTCAGAGAGGAAGGCACTGGCTGTGCTGCCCGGAGCAATGCTGCTTCGCTCACTCTGCCGCCCGCCTGCCAGCTCCACGCCGTGCTCGTGCCATCCTGCAACACGAGGAAACCTCCAGCATCAAGCAGAGATGCTCCAGAATGGATGCTCCAGAATGTCTCCTTTCTGTGGTCAGAACTGTGTTTGGAAATAAACTTCAGATTTAAAAAACAATAACACAACATTGTATTAAGTCATTTTCTAGTATCAGCATACAGGTGAGGGAAACAGAACACACACATGCTATAGAACTCTGTGACCCCATTATGCCTCCAGCCAGCACTGGGCACACTTCTTGGGAACACATTCAGTGCTGTTTCCTTCTAATTCTTAGCATCCAATCCAAATTTACAGCTTTTTCTGGGAGTGCACCAAACCCTGCTCTCTTGTGGATGCCATCCCTCTAGTATGAGTTGTGAATGCGCTGAAAGCAAGATACAGATTTTCCTACAGCCACAACACTGGTTAAAAAAAATAGAAAACCAAAAAAAACCCAACTTTTACCATATGTAATAATTTGGGGGCAGCTCCTGCAGAGCACAGCGACCCGCAGTCCCACACAGGCACACACATCACATTCTGCCTCTCCAGGGTGCTCTGGCTGGGAATGCACGCAGTAGGAACGGGGCCCTTGGCCACCAGGCAGGCAGGGCTGTGCCAGCTCCAGGTCTGCTCCCCCAAATAACCCTGGGCTCACCCACAGTAAAAAAAGGGCCTGCTCCAACCTTCTGGCTTGTCTTTACTAGCACCATAAACATAACTGAGCTCAACGGAAGAATGAGTTCTGCTAACAGTTACCACCTCAGGGTGCGTGGCACAATTAAATAGACTTTTATTTTCAATAAATATACAATCTGCATTATACCAGACAATATGCCGTGGAAAAAAAAATAATGTACAGAAGCAACCAACAGGACAGCTTGACCACACCTACATTCATGTGCTGACCTGGAAAACTACCTCAGTAAACACACACAACACAGAAGGAGTCACTGCAGTCTATCAGAGAAGTAAAATTGTGCATTGGGGGCATTCTTAACTGCAGAAGTACCCACAGCAGGTTTCTTTTACTCAACATCAGGAAGGATTGAGAAGTATAAATGCTACTGGAGACATTTACTCGCTATATCATCACAGTATCTACTGGACGCACACAGACTGCTATGGAGAGTGGCAGGCCCCGCTGCTGGCGGCACGTTGGCCCCGCACAGCAAGGGCTGTGTGTGCTGGCCACATATTAACAGGAGCTTAATTCTGTTGAAACAAATACAAGGACAAAACTGGAGCCAGAATCGACTTCACCACAGCTTCTACCATTTAAAAAAACATCCTAGCCTAATTATGATGTTCACCAACGAGAGCACACAGGTACGCATATCTCCGAGAGGACAAGTCATGGATTTGGATCGTAAGGAGAGTGGAAGCAACTCAGAACTCTTCCCCATCTTGGCATGTCCTGTGGCACCTCCACCTGCCACCTGCTGCTCTGTCACTGAAACAGCAGAGAGGTGCCGGGCGCAGGGAGCAATGGGTCCGGCCAGTCAGGCGGCCAGTGCCACCGAGGAGCTGCTGGCACAGGACGCGGCAGGACACGGTTGGCGCTGCGGGGGTCTGCACAAAGGCCAAGGCAGCCAGGTGGGTACCGGCAGCTGCTTCGGTCCGATGGAGCTGCTGTGGGGTGGGAGTGAGGTTGGGTGATTTGGAGGTTGGAGTTTTTTCCCCGCCTTGCCCGCCTGTTTGGTTTGGCCACCACAGGTGCCACGCCTCATGTCACCTCCAGGGATGCCGGGGAGACGCGGTCGCACTCCTCCCGCGAGCGCAGGCTGTGCCACTGCTCCACAGCCGTCCGGTGTGCATTGAGCATCCGGCGCCAGTGGTTGGACTCAGGAGCACCTGTGGAGTACTGACCGATGACGATCCGCCCAATGAAGTCGTTGCTGCTCTTCACGTTGTGCCCATACACTGTGGGAAGCAGAAACAGGGACAGATCAAGGAAAGCACACCGCTCAGCCACCCCGGGCACTGCCGAACATGAGCCCCCCAGGGGACAGCCATGTCCTGTGGCTGTGCCACCCCAGAACCTGGGATGTCAGTGGCAATTTGTGGATGTTTTTTGAAGAGCTTTTAAGAAGGTTTGGCCAGGACACTGGAATTTTTAGTGTGTAGCTCATCAACCCAAGAGACAGGCTGAGCAGCTTGGAAAAAAAAAAGACAAGTTGCACTCAGATTTAAATATAACTGAAATAAAGAGGACCCACAAATCCACATTGCTATTTAGCAAGAATATGGTAAACAATTCTATCATCTAAATAAAGGCCTTTGTCCAGGCAAATCAGGATGCTGAAGCAAGAACAACAGCCTCGACTTGGGTAAATGAACAAGAATCATCTTCCAGATCCTTTGGAGGATGACATCCTTGCCATTCTTCAAACACAATGTTAACGACCCCTTGTAATGATAATCAGTATCATTGCCAAATTACAGATACGAATCTCACACACACAGACTGTCAGTGGGATGCTTATACAGAACCAATTTTCTGTAATTATAACTTGTTAAAAGGCCAGGGAAGTAACCAAGGGAGAGAGGCAAGCCTAACGCCCATCCTTTGTGCTAGCCCAGCCTCGTGGAAAAAAGCTGCAGACAGCTGCAGTCAGTAATTATGGGCCTGATGCTGGCCAAGGCTGCATGCTCTTGTTGGGCAGGCATAAAAGCACCTTGTGTTTTGAGAAATAGCCATAGCTCATTAGGAAGTTGAACCAAAAGTCTCCAAAAGCTGAAGCCAGGATAACCACTGGCTAAAGATTAAAATCTTTCCCATGAAAGAGGAGGACTTCTAAGAACAAATGCCTGCAGGGGCTCCAGGACCCAAGCAGGTAGGTTCAGAGGTGAGCGCTAGCACAGAACAGTGTGCTCCCTCTGCAAGTGGCAGCAGCCCACAGCACAATGTCTCAGCTTGGGCCTGAGATGCTTTTTCTTACTGAATGACCTAGGGCTGTTTTTGGGAACAGCAAAGCTCTGTTCTCATGGCCACGGGAGCCACGCAGGCAGCTCCGTGCTACTGCAGCATGCCCAGCACCACACCAGCCCACTGACTGACAGTCCTCTCCACACCACAGCACCCTTGGCCACATGAGCAAACCTGTCATGTCCCCAACAATTCTCCATGTTCATACAATAAAAACATGACATGAAGTCGCTGACCATTTGAAGGAGGTACCTCCCCGCCTTAGGGCATCCATGGCCTCTCAGGTGGTCACCATCAGATCCTGGAGGTGAAGCCACCAGCACCTGGAGGCATATCTCCAGGAGGTGCTGGTGTCCTCAGGGCAGCTCTGTGCTGCCTGGAGAACTGCCTCTGAGGCTGCAGTAAGGAGCAGTAAGCCACCCATCCCTTCCAGTACACAGCCTGCCAGTGTTATTCATGGGCTCTCACATAACGGAAGAGATGTGATGTGTCTCACAAATGTGGCTCAGATGACTATGCTAAATGGCCTGCTAGAATTTATTACCCTAGTAAAAGCAAACATGATAAAAATCACATAAAAGGACCCCCAAATCAAATGCTTCCTGCTTTTTTAAATATAGCTGTTTCTTCCTCACTTTTTTGATTTCCTTTTCTTTATTTCAAGCACAGAAGAGGACAAAGCTTAATCCAAAGAGACAAAACCAACTCAAACCAGGAAGTCCTAAAGACCACCAATTGCTTACAGCTTCAATTAGAAGAGGCAAAGTATCCCAGGCATACCTATTCTTTGATTCTTAGGACACAATCCTCAGCAGGATTGTAAAACCAGAGGGTGCATTAAATGCAGAAGCCATTTGTTTTAGCATTCACCCAAGCATTTTGATTTCTTATAATGTGAAGCACCTTGCTGGAGGTGTTACTGGTAAATACAGAAGGCTTTGTCATCCTAATGGAGCTGAATCCACAGGACTCATCCCTTCTGTAGAACCCAACCTCTATTCTCATCCTGTCAAGTAATTAGCATGCTGATTCCTTCAGCATATTAATGTACTAATTGCACAAGCATTGTTGTTTCTCTCACTTCGATAATTTCGATAGCACAGAGGTAGACTTACACTGAAGAACAGGGTGGAGGTTTCCCAAGGCTGAGCCCTTGCTCACAGCATGCCTGCAGACCGTAAGTGGCAGCACCACATCCAGCCCAGGTGTGTGAGCCTGCAGCCTCCCCAGCCACCAGCGCCCCACGCATCCTGTGGCCCAGCTGCAGGCCTGATGCTGCAGGCAGGGGCTCACAGGGTGCTCAGGGCTGATCCAAAGAATGGAAAGCACACGATGCAAAGAGCAGCTTCACGCACACTCACGCTTTCAGCCTCTGCAGGAGGGCCCTGGCTCTCCACTCCTACCCCAGCCCAAATTACCTGGCCCTCAGCACCCCTCCAGGGCCTAGAGGGAGCTTGGAAGAGATCTCAGATTAAACACCCTCCAACCTGCACTGTGGGCTGCTCAGAAGCAGAAAATAGGTTAATTATCAGGTGGGTCTGTTGATCTGACCCGCTCTGGTTACAGGCAGCAGGCGCTGCTTTCCTGTTAAGAAAGTGATTTTCCTGACAGAACTTATGCACCTGATCTCATCGGCTCTTTCCACCATTGCAGCAATTTACACAATAGCAACATTTATTTCCAGGCCAACTTGGAGCAAAAAGCAATTAAGGAAGCAGAGGTCAAACCAATTCCTTTTGCAGATGGTCTTTACTGAGAGATGCATTTATAAGCTGAAAGGATTAAAAAAAAAAAAAAAAACACCTCTTTTTAGTAGAAATGCTGAAATATAAAAGAAAATTGAGTTCACTGGTGTCTATTGAAAGGGTTGAATAGTTGAGGACAAAGCGATGCAATGCAAATAAAGCATTTCTGTGCTATCCTCTTATCACCACATTGATCCTAACTGACCCAGGAGCCTGCTTGCATGGCATCAACCCAGCACAGATCCAGCCCAAAAACTAATTTACACCATTTTCTTTAGCCAATTCCTTAAGCTTCCTTAAGGAAGTGCCTTGCTCAGTCAGGACCATGCACACCTTCAGCTCCTGAATGCCCCATGCCAGATGTGCCTGAGATTTCCCAAACCTCTGCTGCCTCCTGCAGGCACCAGGCCCTGCAGCCCCACAGCCTCTGCTCCAAAAAAGGAGAAATACCGTCTCCTTTGGGCTAGGTATCAAGCAGAACACCTTCACTCGATTTACATCAGTATGCCATCAGCTTGTTTACAGTGCAGCATCAGCCATAATCTAACTGCCCCCAGAGTTTTAGGGTTTAATTCAATTTGTTCACATACTGTGTATTTTAAAAGGCCTTAAATAATTGAGCATTGCTTTGTTGGATCACCTGCACCCCTGACACCCAGCTACAGCCAGCCCCTACTGCTGGAGGTGCTTCAGCCACTGATCTGGAACACTGGGTACCTGTATCAACTCTCAGGCTAGAAAGTCATTACAAATATATTACCCATTATGTTTTTTTAATTGCTATTGCCACAGCCTGTAAAAGCTTGATGTGTCACATCAGCACACTGGGCTAGACTCTGAGAAAATACACGTATATGTTCTTACTGCAAGAGCTTTGGAACACCAAGCTCTTCTAACCCTACGTCCCAACCATGATTGCATCCATGGAAGCACATGTGCTGTCAGTCACTGTTATGCTGCAATCAGCAAACCCTGCAAGCCTTAGGCAGCCAGCATGCTGCTCCTGCAGGCACACTGCACAGTGGTATCCTCAGGCTGCAACCAGACTGCAAGGAAAAGGAAAAATAGCAAAGACTTAACCAAAACTGCAGGTGGGCAACTGGGTGGCAGCACATTACTGGGGAAATAAGTCTGGCAAGATCTTTATCTCCTGAGAAGAAACCCTAACTCGATTAGCACCAAGCCTTTAACTCCTGTGGGTCCACCCCCTCCAGACCCAGAACTCAGTGAGCTCCCAGGCACTCCTGTATTTCAGTGTAGCACACTGGGCACACAACGCAGTGCAGCAAGCAAGCTGCATTTCTTTCCCCAGCCCAGTACAGATAGAAAATCAGTGTCCAGCCTTTTCCATGCTGTCTCCACCATCTAAAAGGTCTATTCTGCCAGTTAAATGGGTATGAAACTACTTCTGAACTGCTTGACATCAATATTGAAGAGCTACTTAGTGCAGAGTGGGTGTTGTTAGCAGGCAGACTAACCATGCTCACTGTGAAGGCCATGGGGTGGACTAAATTTTGCCCTTTGCTCCTTAAGTGTGGCCAGTAATATTCAGCAGAAACAGAAAAGCAAGGGAAGAAACACAGTAGGTTTGCACTTATCAATTTAATCTCCGCAGGCTCTGATTTGCATGGAAAACTCACTCCCCTGCACCTCCTCCATCAGGCTGCCCACAGCACCCAGCTGCAGAGGGAATCTGAACCCCAAGAGTGGCCAAACCCAGCAGCAGGGAGGCAGCTCCACATCCCATGCCCCCAGCATGGGCATCTCATCCCCAGGTAGCTTCACACCCACAACAGCCAGCACCACGCAGATTGTTCCTCATTTGATATACAGAAAGATTACAGCCCAGTGAGCTGCTGCAGTAATTTCTTTCACCATTGCATGAGCAAAACAAGATAAAAAGAGTGAGGTCGAGAGAGGCGTGACACTGTTTAAATTAATGGGCTGCAACATCAGCAAGTGCTGCAGGTCAGCTCCAAGAGCAACTGCTCTTTTCTTTAGAAGACAATTGCTAAAAAATTCCAGAGAACTCCAGAAACAATCATTTTCTGCCATGCCTGCAGTGATGCAGAGACTGAAGCCACCGACTTCTTATTAACAAAGTCAGGCAGAATGAAGAGTCTTCATTTTGCCTCACTTGCAAGCAACAGATTGGTTCAGAAGCACAAACATCCTGGTGCTCTCATTGTTATTAATCCTGTCTTTCTCATTAAAGTGGCCAACCTGGTGCAAAAAGGCAAAAGTAGCCCTGAGCATCTCCTCCAAGCAGCCTGAATCCCGCAGTGCAGGCAGGCTGGAGGGGGTTTGGATCCCCCAGTGTCTCAGCAGAGGGAACCAGCACCTTCTCATGCAGCAGCTTGCCCACAGCCTCGTGCCGAAGTCTGAAAGCAGTTCACAGCCCAGCGCAGGACCTCTGCCCCTGGGAAGGCCCCAGGTGATTATTTTTATAGCCAATCTTCCATTTCCAGGGCTGGTTTGGGGTCCCTTTGCCCCAGGAGCAGAGGTGTTCCTGATGACCTGCTGGGTCACACCATGCAGAGCAGAGCAGCAGCACTGCTCTGTTATCCTTAAAGCCAGGCATGGACCATATGGTGTACACTGCATAAATACATAACGTATTTTGCAACACCAGAAACAAAGGCCAATTTCTGATCTAAATTAAACAGGTCTAAATCCTGAGAAAATCCTCTGCTGACATCAATGTTTTTTGCTTTTCTTCCTTCGACTAAGATAGGATTACACAGGTTTAAGCACAGATTGGATTCCTCTTCTGACCTGCAATATCTCTATATTCCTGATATATGAAACATAGATATCACACTGCTTCAGAAGCACAGGTCTAACAGAAACAATCTTCTAGCAGCAAATTGCCTATCTATTTACCTAAGAGATATTACATTGCCCAGCATAGCATTAAAAAAAACAGAAACCACCTCTTTTTCCTGTATGTCAGCATGGGGGAGGCAAAAAAAAGTTTCACTTGCCTCATGTTAGAGGAGAGAACTTTTTTCTTCCCATAGATGTATGCAAAAGATAAAATTCCTGAATTTTTGTGAGAAATCAAAGCAATAGGAGAAACAAGACATGAACATCTGAAGCAGCAAGTCAGAAATCAGACATGTAATGACCCCAAACAGACTGTGTTTTTCACCCCTTGCAAATGGGCACCTGAAGATGATGAAAGCATGACCTTCAGATGCCAGTATACAGCCAGGCAAATCAAAATTCACACGTATTTCTGGAGTAGCCTGAGGACAAATCTATTATCTAAGTTCAACCTGTTCCAATTATCTGAACATTTGGAAACCAGCCTATTAATTAAAAAAAAAATTGAAAATCCTTGATGTGTCTGCATGGCATTCTTGGGACTCTTAAAAAACTCTCGCTTTTAGCAAAAGCATCCCCTCATGTCCAACGTCTGCACCACCAGCCTGACCACCACTGATCCAGAGTGAATCCCAGATAACTTGATATCAAGATGCTTTGGGTAAATGCAGGTTTGAGATCAGTAAGAAGTTAATACAGTCATTAAGGTTGGAAAAAGACCACAAAGATCATCTAGTCCAACCATCAACCCACCCCCACCGTGCCACTGACCACATCCCTCAATGCCACATCTCCATGTTCCCTGAACACCTCCAGGGATGTTGACTCCACCACCCCCAGGCAGCCGTACTGCAATACCTCATCCCTCTGAGAAGGATTTTTTCTAATATCCAACCCAAAACAACTCCTGCAAGCAGTATTTCTTCAAAAAAGAAAGCATTTCAATCAAAGCAAACTGAGCACCAGAACAACACCATTATCAACACATCCCAACAAGGATTTTTCTTCCTCAAAAAATCCAAACTTCGTTAAACGGTTCTTACATTTCCCCAAGGGCTGAGGGAAAGAGAAAACAAGGTAACGAGGAATGAGGTATACTGCTATCGAACAGCAATCTGTTATTTTAATCAAGCACTTCCTATTAACTGGAAGTTAATTAGAGCTGCAGGATAAAGCGTCAGCACAATGTTGGGGCTGAAGACATGAACCGTAGCAGTGCTTGCTGCAGGGAACACTCACGGTGTTGTCTCAGCCCCGTGGAGCATGGCAGCCCTTGAAAGCACAGCTGAAGGTGTTCAACATCCCACCATTTGACTATGCTTACCTAGGAGCTAAAAAAATAAACTAAAACAAAATCAACATGGTCCTACATGATCACATCGAAACGTGAAGAAAATCCTACAGATGGTGCAGAAGAGAAAGTGCCTGCAAGCTGTAAGTGATCAGAAGACAGAGAGTCACCAAGATGTGATTCGCTCTCCAGTGGCTTTTATTGGACCATCTGGGCTTTACTGCACCGCAAACAGCATTACCTGATTGTTATTAACAATGCTATAATCATTAACAAAACACCACGGTGCTTGGATGTCAGGTGTCATCGTGCCTCTTGCTTTCTGAAGGTTAGGCTGGGACTTGGGGTTGAGTCCCAAACCTCCCAGGGAAGAGCACACACTTGCAGGCCAGCACTCAGCCAGCCTGAGCACAGAGCTGCTGTTGCACAAACGTTCTCAGCAGTGTGCCCAGCGGTGACCTCAGGCTATTGCTTGGAGGCAGCAGCTGAATACCACTATCCACAGGACAAAGAATAATGAATGTGTTTGCTCAGAGGTACGTGTGCTCAGGAGAACCTGCTGTCCTTCCAAATTTGCCCTGCTAGGGCCAGCTCTCAAGCTGCCCACACCCCAGGAGATTTGCGTAGGTCTCATTACCAAGACAAGGTGCTGGATGAAGTAAATTACAATTAAACATCTCTACAAGCTGTTGCATCACTAATTGAGCTTGTTACATCGTTTGATCATTTTCCTGGTTTTAGCCTCTTCTGGTGAGGAGCTGTGTACAGATGGTGCTCTGGTGGAGACAGCCTCCCCCCAGCTCATCTCACCTCCTTTTGGGCACCAAGTGGGGACCCTGAGGCAGCAACATCCCCAGAAGGCACCTGAGAAGAAGGCACACGTGCCCTGCACCAATATGGAAGGAAAGAGAAGCACTTTGGGTTGTGAACACCAAAAACCTCCAGAACTCAGTCCCAACATGCCCAAGGAGTCACAAGGTTTAGTGGGCATGCTGGGGATGGTTGATGGTTAGATGATCTTAGCAGTCTTTTCCAACCTTAATCATTCTGATTTTAAGGGAGAAGAAAAGTCTAAGGAATGGTCCCAAATACCCCAAATCTTTGCTCATGCTGAGCTGGCCCCACACTCCCCACCTGCACACACAGGCTTCCCATCCCCAGCACAGCTATGCCCTAATGTGGGGTCAGTCCAAGGGTGGTTCTCTGCAGCTTCACGAAGAACACAGTGCAGAGGAGAGCCTACAGAGCTGCCAGGCTGCAGGGCTGTCATTGGGAAAGTCACAGGAGGAACAGGCACAAATCTCTATTAAGTGCACTGGAAGCCAGATAGTCTGTTCAAGACAAAAAAAACACCATGGAAAAAATAATAACTGTACTTTGTCTGATAGCACATCACTCTGCAGTGTAGCTACACAGAGGGAGGCAGGAGCTGATAGGGACTGGCACGGCTCCACCACCTTCAAATGAAGCCAAGCCAATGTAAAGACAGCTGTACACTGGGTCCAAAATATGAAGCCACAAAAAGGGCTCCCTTAAATTATTGAAGATATACTCATTTTCTGGCTTCAGTGACTGGCAGCTCTCTACCCACTTAGAGCAGCATCAACCACCCTTCAAGCACGATTATTTTCCTTTTCAATTGGACTTCGACTCAACAGCAAATTTAATTAACTGACCTAAAGGACTAGAGCCATGGAAAGAAAAAGATAAAATTAAAAATCAGCTCCAGAAAACAAATAACAAAAAGAACCACCACAACAGCAAACAAAAGCCTAGAGCAAAAATGGACACTTTGGGATTACTTATTGCAACTTCCAAGGCAAGCATTACCAGCCAAGTACCAAGTAGAAGACACACCACTGAAACCTGACTGCATTATGTATGATTACGAATCACACAACTAACTTCCAACTCACTTACTTTAAAATACATCCATTTGAACACACACACAGAGAAAAAAATAAAAACAAAAATAATCCAATAGCCACTTTGTCAATGCCAACTTCCTCAGCTTCAGAGAGGAGCAGAACACCCCCTCACGCTCCCTATCACACAGTGCTGATCCTGCAACCACTTTTTCTCCTATAAGATGAAAACAAAGAAGAGTATTTCACATCTGTCATGTGAGCACCTGACAGAAGCTTCCAAGCACACACTCATCATTGCACATGAAAGGTGCATTCAGGACAACGTGCATGCAAAGATGTGATTAATTACAGGCTTTTGGCTGAGGAAATATTTGAACATGAAGGGCAGGATTTAAATTACTGATCAGCATCACTTTTGGAAACAAGGTAATGGGTGGGAATTAGGCTCCCGGTACAGGCTGTGACACCTGCATCTGCCATGTAAGGAATAAAGTAAGTCAACATATTTTCTTCCAGGTACAGATCCATTTCTGTTCTTTGGAAAGGTGATGAGTAATGGGCAGAAATCTGCCAAAAAATAAAATTAGAGGCACAGGAACTCAAGAGTGGCTGTGGGTGCAGCATATGTCCCCAAAGCCACCACTCAGCCCCAGCACTCCTCCAGTGGAGCTGTGCTGCAGGGAAGAGGTGATGTCAGTGCTACACGCCTGTGACTGCATCATCTGACAGGCAAACTACGTCAGGTAACAAAAGTTATCTTTGCCAATGGCTGGGTTTAGGATCATTCAATGCTCATCTCTTATTCTTCTGATTTTTGGCTTTATCACCAAGAGTGTAATTCATGCACAAAACCATTACACAGTGGCACAAATTAAGCACAGAACAGGCAAGGTGCATCCCCAGCTCCAGACTCAAGCTGTGGAGGGCTCTAAAGAGCACAGCATGCTTACTGAGCTACCCCAGAACTCCAGCAATAGCCACCCCTTCCGGGGCAGCTACCAGGACCAGCACTGCCCTGCATGGGCTCGCTGCATGCCTGCAAATGCTGTTTTTTTCACCTCAGAGAGCAAGGCCACGCCACACCAATAACAGCAGCACATTTACCTGTGAACACCAAGCTGGCATTTTCCAGTTCTTCCTGGGGAACCTTGAAGCTGAAGGACTCATTGTAGAAGGGATCTATCGTCCCCCGCATGCAGGAGGTTTTCTTGGTTTTTGTTAACTTCAATCCATGAACAAGCTGAATTTTCACAAAGGGATCTGACAAAAACATAATAAACTCAGGCTGTACGTTACTGGAGTAGTGAGACAACGTCCTGGTTCAGGAAGGTTCAGCACAGCTGGGCACAGCGACACAGGGCTGGGTCATGCTGGAGAACAGCGCTGGGGAAGGACTGAGGCCTGCAGCACCGCACAGCGGGGAGGCAGGAGTTGGGCAGCTGCCTTAGTAACGCTCCCACTGAAACCACACCAAGACAATTAATGACAGCCTTGACTCAGGCCAGATGCTCTGCTCTTTCTAAAAAATGCCAGCATTCTGACAGCAGCAATGCTGGGGCAGGGAGCATGGCCTGGTGCAGCACGTGGCTACCAGTCTGCATGCTCAGAAACAGCAGGGAGCAAGGCACGGACACTGTGAAAACCTAACGTTGTCCACAGAGCAGCTAGTTACCCTAAATAAAACCACTGCAGTATTGTCATTCACACAGTGCTCAGTATCTTAACAACCTTAAACAGGCTGTCTTACAAAATGGAACGTGGAGGTAACTGGGACTTGTGGCTTCTCACCTCACTCTGGTTCAGAGATTTTGAACTTCAGTGTCACAAAGGCATTCATACCCTCAGTTTTAGCTCAGAATAAGTGTTCCGGCTACTTTGGTTACTGTTGACTACATATATAAAATGAGTATCCAGTGCCTTGTATTAAAAGGAACTGAGCATCCAAATCCCCCTAGATCCCGCACAAATTGCAGCCTTGCTGGCAGTCTGCTTTAGAAGGATATAAAAGCTGTGCATGAGTAATGTGAGAAATACCCTGCCCTTTACCTGAACCTTGGCTCATGTCTGTCTGAAGAAGCTGTTTTGCTCTAATGATGTCCACATTCAGTCTTCCTGCGCTGGGCAGGTAGTTTAATGACAACAGCAGCTCTCCCAGCTCAACTTCATTCTATGGGGAAAAGGGAATGTTGAAATTCAGAACATAGCTTGGAGGGGAAGGGAAGAGCAGGAAGAGAAATTAAATAAATCCCATTTGCCTAAGTGCCTGAAAAACAAATTTTAGTCACACTCTAAGCTGCAACCAAGAACCATCTGGTGGTACCTCGTGCTGAGCAGAAACAAGAAAGAATACTATCCCCAGATGAAGATCTGTTCTTTAACCTCTGATCGTTCAGCAGCTTTTCAGTAGTCGTTGCAAAGAGGACCTATAAGGAGGAAGGAATACAGGGTCAGTAGTTTCTCCCCCTCCTTCATTCTGAGTGATTCCATGCTGTTCTCATCTCATCAGCCTCACCTCCTGATTAACACACGCAACATGGACTCCACCTGAGATGTCCTCACCCCTCCCCGGCCCCAGCGACCACCAGCAGCCCCCTGGGAACTTCAGGCACAACTCAGGAGCAGATGGTCAGCATGTCCCTGGGTCTTGTGGGAGGATCCAGAGCTGTCTTCTGGTAACCAGCTCTGCCCATCCCGAAAGGGCTTAGCCCACCCCTTGCTTTTTGTCAGGATGTATGACAGGAACGTCACTGTTCAGCCATTATTTACCTTCCTTTCACTTTACTTAATGATGCTTAGAAACTGTAATTAATACTGCTAATAAAAAGAGCTGGAGAACTGACATCACTGCTCCTCAGACATGACAGCACAGAATAACCTCTTCCCCTTAGCCTGACCTGGCTCAGAGCCACTATTACTCTCAGATGCAAACAATGTTCAGTGAAGCAAGGCTGGAGCTGCAGAGCTCACACCAGGGCTGGCCACCAGCCCCTCTCACTTCCCTGCAGAAGCCCAAAGCCAGCTCTGCATTTCATGGTGCAGGGAAGGTCCAAACCAAGCCGAGATTTGACCAACACTGCCCATTCCCAGAAGAAAAGGGAGCTGCTGTGGCATTGCTATCATAACAAAAGGCTTAAATATCTTTAATGATACCCCAAATATTAGATTAAAGAAATCGGAGACTAAGCAACTGGGTAGACAATACAGAGAAAAAGCTGCGATACACAGCCAGAGCTGGCCCAGTTTCACCAGCAGACAGGGCATGGGAGCTGCCCATCCCAGGCTGAGTGACCAATGTGAGCACACCACAGCTAGACATGCCCAGACCCGGTGTGCATGGGGCTGCCCCTCCAGCTCCTCACCCGCCGAGCCCAGTGCTGCATCTGACGTCACGTAATCATGTTAAAAGTTCTCCCGCAGGCGTTCTGTCTCCTCTGCTCCTGCTGGCTGCTCCTGGCGAAGGCAGCAGGATGTGCTCGGCATGCAGGAGCAGGTGGCAGGCTGAGAGAGGCCTGTGCCTCTGATGCCATTTTTTTTTTTCTTTATATGGAAAATACAACAAGAGTCTACCTGATCCCACCACATACCTTCCCTGTACCCCTGGCTACCCCAGGGCCACATCAGCAGTGTCAGCCCCAAGCTGGCCCATCCTGCTGGCACCTTTCCTCCCTCCCACACCACAAAAAGCACCTGACTTCTTATCCCTTACTCCCTTCTTCACAGCATCTCTCAGGTCACGTTATGCAGGTCACGATGAGATCAGAGGCTCATATTAACCACATGTATTTCCTGCTGTTGCTGCAATATTTTTGCTTTTCCTGGATGGCATGTCCCCTCCATCAGCCTTTGTGCAGCCCCACATGACAGCACTCTTCAATATATGATATTTTCAATTATTTCCATCAGCAAGCCATTCCCTTAATACGTACATCATGCTCAGAACTCTTGCAAGACCAAGCCATACCCACATAAATTTTCATAGCCAACTGCTGTCCTACATCCTTCGTGCAACATCATGCTCAATGTGATTTAAATGCCTACTTGTATCATTTTTTATATTTCCCCACAATCACTCAGACAAATGTATCACTGGGAACGGCCACCCCAAGCATAGTTCAGATCTTGCCAGGAGCCCTCAGACAGCAGACAGCCACCCCACCGCCATCACCCAGTGTCCCTCCTGCCTGGCAAATCACAAGAGCTAATCTCAGTGTTCACACCTGGCCTGTAAAATCTATCACCAGCACAGTAAGGAAGCATTATACAACCCACGCTAGGCAAACATGATCCACCTGCACTATCCCTCAGCTTTTTTTTTTTTTTTTTTTTTTTAAATAACACACGAACATTTTTAATGCATCCTGCCTTGTTTTCCACTTGCATTCACCGCTGTGCTGGGTTCCATGCAGACTTTAATTCCTAGAAATTCAGGTACATTCAGACAGCACAAATTAAGAAGCTAATTAACGATGCTATTACCAGCTGGAATGAGACAGCCCAACAGTTTAGGCTGTAAATATCAGATTCCTGGTGCAGATGGAGGCGGGCTGACACCGGACGGGAAGGTAAGACTCTCTATAGATCACCTCAAGCTAAGAGTGCTGGACATCCAAAATTTGAGGTAACTCCATCTGGATCTGCACACTGGAGGCACAGCTGATCTCACTGAGCCGTGCCAGGAGCCCATGTAATACGAGCATGTTGCTGCCAGACAGTGCTGAGCTTAGCAGGGAAAGGGAAAACTACTTCCCTGATTTTCAGCAGCAACCAACATAACAGAGGTACTGGCAGCTCTCAGAGAACCCTTCTGACTACATGGGAGAGACACAAAATGTTGTACTTTGTGTGATCCACTGGACTCCGAAGACTACAACCAGTGTTAGGGAGTCTCAGATCAGGCTTACTTTCCCAAATCCCAGCGGAGCCTTTCTAGCTCTCACTGCCTTCCAAGTGTGTCCAGACTTTTTACTAATTACGTTAAGGGAGGTGAGGTACAATGCAGCCTGCAAAGGACCACGCAGAGTGGCTTTGCCCAAAAAACAAAGTGGCCCCACAGCAAGGCAGAACAACAGGAGTGTTTCCAGCAGTAACAAAACGTGCTTTCACAAGGAAACCCAGCTCCCCAAATAGCCTACGGTATGAATGACTCAGACCTTTAAAAGCACTTAACCTGAGCAGTGAACTGCCTCTGGTCCTATAAATGTATTATTTCTAGTTCAACTGTGAGAATCTAGGAAATGCGTCTCGATCCCTGCACTGTGGCCAAGGGGCACCAGGTGGTCAGCCAGCATCCACAGCTGGGAGCAGCCACAGGTTCTTCCCCAGCAGGCTGGCCAGACACCATCACACCATGCTTAGTAGTTTTTTCTTGCTCTTGGCTTGTCATTTGCAGCCATCATTAACCAATAGGAAAGGAACTACCTGGGTGCTCCAAAAAACCCTGGGCACACAGTATACCTCTTTGGACTTTTGTTCTGCTGGCCATCATGCTGTTTATAGACATCTCTATCAGTAAGAGCAATGTCAAAGCATGTTTTCCTGGGAGGACTCAAGGCACAGAAGCACAGCTTTTATTCTGTTGCTTACTGAAGCCTTCCCAAATCTCACACTCACACACTGGCTGAGCAAAGAGGAACAGGAGCTTAACAGCATAAGAGCTGTCATCAGCACAAGGTACACAGCAGGGAGAGGAAGCGCATCTGAATCTTCCCTTTCCTGCCTGTCCATCAGAAACATGAAATGCTGTCTGTTTTGGTTTTGCCTTGGATGTGCTCTTCACAGAACACAATGTTCAGAGCTGCCCCTCAGGCAGCACCTCTCCAAGGCCTCGGTTGAGCTCCCATTAGCATGCTGACGATGCGCTGATTTGTGCAAGATCCCAGATGACTTGGGAAAGCAATTTCCTGTTTGATTAGGTGCCTAAGTGACATCGAGCCTGGGATGTCTGAGACTCTCCTGAAGCTGAATTTGCATTTCACTCCTGGCTGCTCCTCTCAGCCGCTATCACACTGCCAGCCCTGGGCTGGCCTCTCATCCAGAACCTTCTGCCCTTATCACCTGAGTTGAAACAAACACACAAAGGACAGCTTTGTTTTTTCTGTCCGCTCTGAAACACAACGAGGCTATCCCAAGAGAAGAAGAGGTTTATAAATAATGTCATTTGCACATCTTTTTTGATTAGGGACATTCCTTACTAACAGCCCACCCTGGCTGCTCATATTGTATTGCTACGACACCAGCAAAACTGCAGCTAAAAACTCTCCCCAGTTCCCGACGGGAACCAGAGCACATTACATCAGCACAGACATCTATGCAACACTGCTAATGAAGTTTTAGATTGATTTTCCTCCTCCAGGTTATCTGTGATGATACCTCCAGGCACATTAGAAAACGGATGGCTTAGAACAGTTTGCTCTAACAGGCTCTCTACAGCATCCTGTGACACACAACAATCATTCATGGAAGGCTGAGCTACTAAGGATCAGAAATATATATTATATATAATAATATATTTATATATACACATATTTCAGGAACTGAAATACATATATTTCATTCATCAGCACTGATTCTGCACCACCTCCTTTAATTAGACAGCTATGCCTGAAAAATAGGGAATAAACCTTGACAGTACCCACTTCCATTTTAATTCCTGCAATGCCGTACCACCAACATGAACTCAGTTCCACGCTGATATACACAAGGTTGAACCAGCTGCTGTGTCAAGGCTTTCTGAGCAAAGTTGCCAGACACTTTTTCATCTGTCCCATGCCTGCGAGAGAGATGCATGCCAGCACGTTGCTGGGTAATGCCCTGCACTGCCCAATGTCAAACACAACAGGTACCGCAAAGACGGTACCTTCTCAGAAGTGCAACAGCTAACCCAGGAATGGCAGTGCCAAGAGCAAACTTAGAGCATGTTCACCTGGAGGCCTCCAGCAGAATGCCAGGGCCACCCAGGATTCAAGGCAAGGTGAAGGAAATGCTCAGAAGTGACTAATTTCTTGTATTTCAGATCCCTTTCTCACTTCTCTTTCCCAACCAAGGCATGGTAAGAACAACAGTGTGATGCTTGCTGTAGGCTTGTCTCTGAGGTGGGAGTCAAACACTGTAGAGCCCTGCCACAGGAGAGCTATTTGTGAAGCACGGACAAAGATGACAGCTCTGTAAAAGACCGTCACTCTAGTGCTCTCATAGTATGAAGTTAAAAAGGCAAGTCCAATACTTATCGCTTCTATTACAGAAATGGCCACACTGGGGAGGAGGATGATTTTTTATGTTATTTTCCGCCAACTACAACCACGCAAGTTTTTTTCTTTTGCAGAACGGTCTCCAAGCTCTCATTACTGCTGGTCTAAAACATTTATTCCTGCCTACTCAAATCTGCCAAAAGAGAAATGAATCATATGTCAATAAAAGTTGGGGTCCTTAACATGTGCTTCAGAACTAATCTTAACAGGAAAATGTGTGAATCTGAGCACAGCCACAGCAAGGGCTGCCAACTTCATTCATGGTAATTAAGTGAAGCCACACACATTTAAGAGGATATTTAAGGAGCGCAGCGTTCCCATCAGACCGGACTCAAAAGCTTCTCTGTGAGCAGCTAACCTAGAAGAAAAAGCCATCCAGAACTACCGAGGATAGAGAATTTGGCAGCACCTGCACTGGCATTTCCTACAAGGAGTCAGGCCTGCTTATTTGCTGGCCCTGATCACATATGGGATGGCAGCTCCCTTGTGCCTCCCTTTTGGATTCAGTCCCACCAAATGCTTAACACACGATCCAAACTGAAAATATGCTTATGCACAGGCATGGTCTTATACCCAATGCTTAGCATTAATGATCTCAGTGCCTGTTTTCTTGAGAGGACAGCACACTGCTCACACACATGCAGTTTATCTGATGACACCAACTATACACATCCAGATGCAACAACTCCATTTCAGCTCATGTAACAAGCGCACAATGCCACACAGTCCGGTTCATTTGAGCAGTTGTACCTGAGGCAAGTTTCCAGGCTCTCAGATAACGAGCAGCTCCGCGAGGAGGTGACAGCGACGTTCTGCTGCTGAGGACCACAAGCCATCCCTGCCCAGAAGCACCTGCCCTCCTCAGCACATACCCTGGCAATGGTTTCCAGGCAGCAAAACAGACATTCCACCCCACTGGTAGGAAGAAAACGTTCTCCACAGCCACCTGGATTCACTTCCCTCCATCTCTCATGCTCATCACGTTTTCCCCTATGAATGCCAGTAAAAAAAAGAAAAACCCACACCCTCACATTTTCTGTCTCCCATCTTTACATATCCCAGTGTACACATATCTTATCTTTATCTCCCACTGCTGCTGGCTTTATGAGCATCTGTTTCAGCTTCTCCAGATCCCAGGACATGTGTCTGACCAACACCACTACTGGTGTCACTGGGTGTTTCTGTCCCAGTCTACAGTGATTTCACAACACAAAATGCACTTGGCAGACTCATTTTCAACCCAACAAAAAACAGATGAAGGCTGTTGCACAGCTAACCAAGCAAAGAAGTGAGAAGTATTAAAAAATATCTGTCAGCATGTCAAATCTGTCATGCCAAAAGGCAGAATCTTTCAACTGGCAATTTAACAATACAAACTTCTAGGACAAATACTACCGCTGTTGGAAAATATTAAGATGCAATTCTTCAAAGTAACAAGCTGTATTGTTTTACTGCTTCCAGTATTTATTTTAACCCTCTGATAGATGTGTTTATCGTTATAGCTGGAGGATGGCTGGCCCCTGACACAGAGGCTGAGATGGCCTTGTCCAAGCATGGCTGTGTTCAGAGCACTGCAACCACATTCCTAATAGACACAGAATACAGGAAAATGTTTATTGTGCAAAAGCAGAGAGGGGAAAAAATTTAAAAAAGCAAGGCTGCATGGTATGAATCACAGGAGAATAAGTGGGATGCAAAGAGACCTCTGTCCTCAGGTACTTCAATATTGAGCCCATTATGAGCCACCAAAACCAAAAAGAAAAAAAGTAATGCACATTTGTGAATACACATTTGGAAAAAAATGGCAGAGAGGGGACCCCAGGGATCTCTTGTTCTTGTTCATAGGGAAGATGAATGTCTGCAATCCAGTTGCCCCCTCCTTCCCCACCAGGTTGTTACCAAGCAAAGCAGACCCCCACACAGGCAGCAGGAGCCTGCAGAGTTCACTTCTGCTCACCTTTTCAGAACTTTCCTTTTTGCATGAGAAACATTCTGGCTAGTCCTGTAACACTACTGCTTGTGCTCCAGCAAATGCAGCCATAAGTCATAAGGTCCTCTGCTGTGAGGTGAAGCACAAAGCTCCTGCAGTCGCTGGAGCCCAGAGCAGCACAGTGAGTGCACGCTGCCTGGCTGGGTTTCCTTTCCACAAGCACCTGAGGACAAGATCCCACTCCACATCACACTCTCAGACCCAAACATCACAGATGAGGTCAGCAATCTGTTGCTCATCTTGTGCAGCACTTCCAGCTATGCTTTTGTGGACATAAATCAAAAGAACCACGAACCTTCTGAGTTCACACAGGCTTTTTGATTCAGCAAAGATAGCAAGACTTAGAAACTGTAATCTCACAGGTGGTGACAATCAGGTAGAGGCAATCACATTATGTCAGCCTCCGGTGACGCTCCAGTCTTTAGCACAGACTGCTACAATGCCACCCATGCCCAGCTCTGGCTGCGCTTTGTGCAAGGCTGCTGCAGGTGGCACTGCCAGAAGCAGACCTGGCAGCACGCTGCAGGCCCTGGTGGCAAAGCTCAGCCCTTTCCCCTGAGCAGCTCCTTTCCCAGTGCAGAGGAAGCAGTGCTATTGGGAGCCCTCTCGGCACAGGACCCCCTCTGCATCCTTCTGCCATCCCATTCAGGCCACACTGCTGGCCCAAAGCTGCGTGCATGCAACATGCCATTCACATCAGATATCATCTGTGGCAAGTTCAATTTCCTTCAGGGACATGACAGAAATAAAATTACCTTGCTATTTGTTGCTCTGGGATGGATTTTGTCTTCTATATGCTTTCTTTGCATCAGATCATTACTGAACTGGTGCCAGTGGTTCTCCAAAGCACAGTCATGTGAACAACCACAGGAGTGACCCAGAAGAGACAGTGTCACTGCAGTGTCTGGGAACAGAGGCAGGTCACTGCAGTGACAAGAAAGATCTTCCACAAAGTGCAGATTTCCAAAGCAGTTTTGATTTGCTCTCATTGGAGTTGACATAAATCTTTTGTCATTCCACCTCCCTTGACTATGAGAGAAGGCAGCTTCTCTACCCCACAGCTAAGCAGCTACGAGGCCAGCTATAGGCTCAACTTCATCTCAACCCAGCAGATGCTGCATTAACAAGATAACATCAACTAATAAAAAATAGTATTAAATGCTAACAAAGAAAGGAGGAAACACACACAGAAAAAAAACCCACAACCAAAACCAACAAACAAACACAGCAGGAAAAACTGTGGTAATAATGCAATCAATTCTGTTACCTGAGAACTAGGAACAAGGGATTTCCACCAGTGTCCGCCTTTCACAAGGTCTACATCACTCAAGGGCATTGACACTTTGCCAATGACACAGTGGCGTGAGAATTTGTCAAAATCCACTACAGTTAAAAGCAGAGTTCTTCTCTGGGCTTCTAAAAATGGGATTTCAAATGTGTACCTCTCTTCAAACACTGGGTTCTGAGTTTTGCGCTTAACTCCAGTCTGTTTGGAGTTCTTCTGGTCTGGAAGCAGGCAGATCTTCACATAGGGGTTGGAGTGAGCCATATCTTGCCTTGAGCCATCGTACGAAATGGGGGGAGGCAGATCCTTAGCCTCAATGACTCGCACTATCAGGTAATTGTGCAGCAGGTCGTACTGAGTGCTGAAGTGCAGCATGCCCAGCTGGTACTTGGATAAGATTTCCTCATCTGTCAAGGAGTCCATATCATCACTATTCGAGTCAAGAGAGTACAGTCTTGGTTCAAATTTTCTAAAATAGTCATCTGGACTATAGGTTTTCCGCAGGATAGTTGGCTGAACTATTTCTTTCTTGGCTCCTATTATTCCAAACTCAATAGGTTTAATGTCAATTAACGGAGAACTTGGCCTCCTCGTCTCTAAACCTAAAAAAGAAAAGTGCATAAATATGACTGTTAGAAACTCAACCTATTAGAGACCCAAGGCATCTCGTGGTTCTTTACGTTTGGCTATTCTGCACCTGTGCAACGTGGGACCTTCCACCACTACACTGTAAAAAAATTAATAGCACCCTTTGTTATGCTGCAGAGCAATCTCAGCTACGCTTCCCCCCCATCCATTTTCACCAGACACGTGCTTTAGCAAGAAGAACAAGGCTGGCCTCTTCCACCATGTTCCTGCAGAACGGGATAAGATTTTAATCAATGTACCTTCAGCTCGGACTTGATTACCTGTCTAAGAGATGAAAGAGCAGGCAATACACTCTGACTTTTTCCCCCACAAGAATTACATTAATGTTGGAAGGACGACCTTACTTGAAATCCGCCTGGTGAGGCTGTAAGTGGACCGTGATGTATCTGAAGACGACCGCCTTCTGTCAGGGGAAACATCCTGATGAGTGGGAGGCAGGTCACTGATTGTATTATCAGAGTCTCCATTTTTGTCCTCATTTTGGCTGCTTATCCTGTTATAATGAGAGACCTTTGGGTGATTCAACACAGTAGAAGGACTACATACATAACAAAAATGTATTTGGATATTCTAATCTTGCGTGTACATCCCAGGATGCTGCAGGGTGTCTCCTTCACATCTACTTGGCAAGCAGAAGGCTGAGCAACTGACTTCATGCCTATGTAAAAAGGGGATTATCTTTCTGCCTGCCTTTCAAGAAGGAGTGTATCAGCACCAGAGCATAACACAGGCCACAAAGGCATGTGACTTGGACCTCAATAAGCAGTAGTATATTCGTTTTTGAGCAAATAAAAAAAAAGAAAACAAACAAAAGCACCTCACAACACGAGCTTACTGCTGTAAATCCATTGGTGCTCTCTGGAAGTGGCCACCAGTAGGAAGGAGCCAGCATGGGAGACCATCATGCTCAGACAACCCAGTCCCACCAAACACCTCTCTCAGTAAAATATTACTTTGCAGACACAACACTGAGGTTTCAAAACTCAATAAATCTATTGATATGCCTTTTTAAAGAACTGGCTGCTTTTTACCCACTCCTATAAAGCAGAGGCGACTTTCAAAAGACAGAAATGGTACTGCCCATGGGGTCTTGGTGGGGGCAGGGAGGGGACAGCAGAACCCGGTAACAGTGCCACTGAGAGCTGAAGCACCTCAAGAGGATTCAGTAGGAGACTGGGATCATAACAAAATCCTCATACAGTTCCCATTTCACCTTAGTTTTCCTCTCTAAGGTTAAAAGTCTCAACTTCTCACAGCTGCAAGGCACACACCACTGCTGGGATCTCTCAGCTCTGGCTGGAAGGAGAGTGAGAACCACGCCGAGGGTACAGCCTCAACTGCACCCTGAGAGCTGAGTCACGGGTAGAAGTCTGCTGATGGAAACGAAACAAAGCAGTGGCACGGGACACTTAGGGCACCACGCTACGTGAATCCAGGAGACAGAGAGCTCAGGAAATCTCAGCAGGTCACAAGGAAAGCGCCAGCACAGAATGAGCAAAGCAAAGGGAATGCTGCTCCAGCCCAGCTCCCGAGTCACTCATCCCATGGCCATGGCCAGGCTGGGTACCAATAGAATACATTGAATCATTTGCTCTAGTAATCAGTGACTGAGCTAGAGAAACAAATGTTTGGGGAGATACAATTTTACAAAATAGAAAAGGCCCCCTGAATATAAAAGATATTTAAACTAGAATTTCTTATCTAAATCCACAAAATTCACAGCAGGATTTACAGTACATGCAAGCCTCACTAATCCAGTCATACAACTCATACAACTCATCCGCATTGAAAATAAACAAACAAAGAAGGAAATCCAAAAGTAAATAAATCAAAACCAAAACCTGTGTTAAAGAGGGCACACAGTACTTGCACAGCTCTGCAGCCCATTAGAGGCAGTCCAAAGCCTGCAGTGTGACACAGTAGAAGCACAAACAGTTTTTTCATGCCTAAGTGCAGATCTGCACGATCATACGTAGCATTTGGATGTGTTCATGTCTGAGAAGCAAATGCACAAAACAAGAAAGCAGAGTGAAAAGGGAATCAGGAAGAGAGGCATTAAGGATGCTCTACAATGGGTAAACATAATAGTGAGTTAATAACATACAGATGACCTTTAGTAAGGAAATTGCTACTGAGCTACAATAATTTTTCCTCAAATAAACTTTGGCTCTGGCTGAAGCAGCTCTGTTTCTGCTTAATCAGAGCCTTTGGGAAGAGGAATCTCGTTCTGATTTCAATTTAATCTCACAAAACATGCACCATTTATCTCTGGGTTTTTATGAAGAATATTCCACAACAGGCAGTGCCAGCACACAGCCTTATTCCCAGCCCACCGCTGCACAGACTGGGATGCAATCACTCATCGTAAGATAAGCAGCAGCAGCTACCACGCATTCAGGTCAATGCAATTAGGTTCAGTTCAGTATGGGTTTTTTTTCCAAGTTGCTACTGGAGGCTACTGTGAAAATTCAGAAAGTGAGGAAAATCAACAGCCTCTCAAGAAGTACTTAAACTTGCAGCCTTAAAGACCTCTACTGAATTTCCAGGACATCAGGTGTCTCACAGCTACCAAAGGGAAAACCTGCATGCAAAACACAAAGGACAGATCACTGAGACAGATCATCCTGTTGTTTGCTAGTGGGCAAATGAAGACCATAGCATCAATTTTTCTCTGGGGACTGGGTGGGCACATAGGGAAGGAGCAAACTGCATGGCATTTGCTTCCTGGGTGCACGAAGAAATGGCAGCATTGAAAGACCTCAGCTGAAAATTTGGGTTTATTTTTAAAACGCTTTCAGGCTGTGAGCAGGGAATACAATAAATTGATTTGTTCCCAAACTTAATGCATGTATCTAAATGCAGAATATGGTGTTGTCACATTCATCTTCCATTTGAGGGGTTTCCACTGAATCTAAAAGCTTTCTCTTCAAAAAGAGAAATAAGGATGGTATTAATTAGCATACACAGATCTCTGAGCTGAGTATGTAAAAACATACCTATTAAACACATTACTCCAAGACCTATTTCCAACCCTAGACCTAACCCTAACTCAACACTGTTTCCTACCTTCAATAGGTAATTCCATAAAGGAATCCTCTCACTCTATGTCTTTCTCACCTCTGCTCTTTGTTCTCCTCACTCCATTCCTTTTGGGGCTCCCTGACCAGCTCCCAACAAGGTCACTCTCCTGGTGCCACGTTGGGCCCATCCCTGCCAAGCAGCAGGAGTCAGCAGAGCCCTACAATGCATGGAGAGTGGCTTCAGTCATCCCAAGGCCAGACACCTTCATGCTGCCACTCAAAGCCAAATTACTCATCCACAGAGTCCTCCCTAACGGCTCTGCCTGCCCTCCCAGGTGCCACCTGTGGGAACTCACCTTCTCCCACCAGCCCCTACCTGCCCCAAAGCTGGAAGGAATAGTGAAGATGTGGCACCAAAGGCACAGCCCTGAATGTGAGCCAGGCTGGGGGTCCTAGGGACCCTACCGGACTGCATCACTGAGCACAACGTGGTTGGGAGAAGAGTAGCATGAAGCACAACGTGGTTGGAAAAATGCCCAGCTCTTCTCTGAGAATGTGTTATCTTCTGTTTATCAACATTACCAAAATTAATCATCAAGGCTTTCAGATGGAGTGGAATTGGGATAGAACAATACAGACTGGAGAGAGAGCATTTTACAAGTCGAAAGGTTTCTGTGTTCTCAGCCTGTGGCAAAGCCCAGCTCATCCACAAGATCATCACATCACAGTGCCCTAGAGCCAGGCAGGAAGCAGCAGCCCCATACCTGGCTGCAGGGCCAACCAGCTGCACGTCACAGCATGGCAGCTCTGAGGTTCCCTCTCACAGCAAGGCTGCCTGCTTGCTCCCAGGTGCACAAGTGTTTCTGCAGCAATCTTTCTACGTCCAATACTGCTACCTCATCGCTGCGTTCTCCTGTCTGCAATGCTTTCCTACTTAGCATTGATTTTGTTTCCATTTCACATTAATTGCAGGTGAGCCAACTTCAGGGCATATATCTGACTCTTAAACATGATGTTCAGCATTCAAAAATCACTCTAACACATCTCAAATATTTCTACTTTTATTGCTTCGGTATTAATTACCATCCTATTCTACCACGATTCAAAAAAGTACATAGATAATGATTTAACCCATGATTTAAACATGGGTTTAACACAAATTTCATGCAGCAACAGCACACGGACCTTTTGGACCTAACAGAACAGCAGCAGGTACTCGCAGCAGTAGGTAACATTAGCTGAGCATCATAGTGCCACCAACATCACAGCATCATGGGATGTGCCAAATGGGCACCTCCTGAGCCACGGCTTTGAGCACAGAAGACAGCCCAACACATCAGCAATGCCTCCGCAGTCACCTCTCTGGTTCCCAAAGTGAGAGAGTAAAAAAGGGAAGAGATCACTGTCTGTCTTTGTGCTAGATTTTCAAAGGGTGAAACCTGCTGCTGTCCCTCTTGTTCTTTGCTGATTCGAGAGGAAGTCCTGAAAAGGCCTAAGATGATGCAGGAGTTCAAGCCCTGCTAAATGAAACTTTGGATGGATTTCTCATCAGAACACGTACAAAGTACGCCTTTCACCTTCCTGGATTATAACAATCTTAATGCCAAGATAAGAAATTTTTCCAAAACAAATTCATCAGCATTTCAGCTTAGTGGAAAGTGCTCCAAAGGTCTGGTCTGTCTGTAGAGAAAATGAGAAGCGTCTTTAATGCTAAACCAACAAATTAGCTTCCATGCCAGCTTACAAGGTAATTTCTGACCTACCTACCAGAAGGTGCTTTACCAAGGCTCCCGACACTATCTGAGCTAACAGTGCTGCTGGTTCTCCTTACCACTGAGCCATCTACTTTCCCACCCTCACCGGGAGATCCTTCCTTCATGCATGGCATCCTCCAAACCCTGAGCCCCTCTCACCTTTTCATATCAATACTCCCATCGCAGCTGAACAGCCCTACTCTTCCATTAGTGCTGTGAAATTGTGCAGCTAAACTTACAGCCAGGCTGGAGTCTGAGCAGGAAAAGGTCCCAGGATTTCAACTTCATCTTCATTTGTTTGACAACAGCTACAGTCGAAACACTTCTGACAACAATTTCTACAAGTCCACCGGCACAGCAAGAGATCCGAGATTCTAGCGAGCAGACCCTGAAGCCATTGGAAACCAAAGTACAAGATTACAACCCATCAGTAGCTATTGAGAAATAACATTCAGCTGTACTCATGTGTTTCTGCAACAGCACATTAAGAACTGTGTTTATTCCATCTATACCAAAAAGACAAGTGCTGCACAGTTACCAGCCCAACTTCACTGCTGCCATAACAAGGCAGGAAAATAAGCATTCACTGCAGGTACTTCTCCTCTGGTAGCAATGTATCATTATGTATGTTGGCAAGAGGGTGATTTACAAAACACTACTGCGTAACAACACGCTGGAGTGGAAACACGCTTGCTCTTTCATGCACATCAGCAAACTGATGAGCAAACATACAATAGAAGGAGTGAAAACCAGAAGGTAAGTGAAAGCTCCAACTTAATTCTGCAAGGTCTATTTAATTTGAAAACCTTAACACAGCAACATGAACACTTTTCATCCCCATAGACATGTCAGCATGTAATACCCACATGATCCATTCACGTAAGGCATTACAGCACAAATTTGCCGCTAAAACGGATTAGTGAACGCGTTCTGTCTGCATGCCTCCCTCTGCTAGGATGATTGACTTTGTGCACACCCAGCCCACTGCAGGGAGCACGAATGCCTGCACCAGAAAGCCCAAACTGAGCCACGTCCCATCCTGCAGCAAGCAGCCTGCTGGAGCATTGCTGAGAACATCATTGTCCCATGGCCATGAGACAGAGCTGAGAGAGCACAGCACATCCCCAGAGTTGAGCAGGAATCAAACCACTCTACAGCTGTATGTAAGCTTGGAAGGACCATAAGAAGCTGAAGACATAGAGCACATGAGCATTTCTCCACAGATGTCCCATCAAATCATTTGGTACAAGGGTGCTATCACACCACACTGAGGGATTTTCTCTTAGAACACAGGTCTGCAGAGGAAGCCTCATGGGAACATCTGGTTTTGCTTCACTAAAACAGGTTTTCCACAAACAAACACTGTACATTGGGGGAAAAAAAATCATCAGCCTAGAATGCGGTGTGTTACTTATATCTAGGACATCAGTAAAGAGTCAGAAAATACGAGACAATCCCCTCAGGATGGAGCGAGGAGACAGAGCAGAGAGTGAATCATCAGATTAACTCACCTCATTTATTGGTTCCAACTGTCCTTTTAGACATCCAGGATGAAGCAAAGGAGAACAAAATGAAAGAGACAAAAACAGGTTAGCCATGCTCAAACAACTTCACATTTTCTGCCACGACATGCCCCGGCCTGGAACGAGCTGAAATTGCTGCAAAACAACCAATTCCCCATAGAGATGCCCTGGCCAGGTGCTGGCTGTTGCTCCCAGCCAGCTTGCTGAGGAGTGAAATCCCAACCTGCCCCACAGCACAACAGTCCTGCTCCTTGCCCCTTGCTATGGGTACCATCTGTGGCCACTTTGCTTTCCTTATGGCTGTCTCCAATGGCAGCAGACAGCAAATCACATCCAAACATTGCAGTTGGGAAAGGTGTGTGTCCAGAATCTGCCCATATGAACAGAGCTCCAACACCAACCTGGCAAAAGCAGCATTCATAGCAAGAGCCACATCTCTTTCAGCCTCTCCCTGTTCCTGACTCAGAGGTTAAAAGCACGGAGCTGAGTGCCCCAAGCCTGCAGCATGCACCCAGTTCAGACGTTTGCACTGCAGCCCTTCCTGAAGGTGCAGAAAGTATATAGCAAAGGGAGAAATGACAGCAAGACGGTCTTCAAGTCACACAGCCCACCTTGCAACACTCTACACACCTTTCTTCATTTGTAACCACGCAGTTAGCAGCATTCCAGGTGCCTGGTGAAATGCTCTTCTTACCCTGCTAATGACTAATTGAGTGTCCCAATTGTCCCAGCTGTCCTTCTGAAAGGGGGTCCACAAGACAGAAACAACAAAAAGCCTCTTCCCTGCCTTCCACCTGCACAAATCAGTTTCTGTCTTTACGTTCATGGACAACAGAGACAAAGACAACCTTCTACAAAGAAGCCATGATTTAGCAGTGGAATTTTGTTCCAAAAATACTCCTATGAGCTGTGTTTACTCCATCTGAACTTCTCCAGAACCAGCACTTGGTGAGAAGACCATGGCTCATTTACAACAGAAATTAAGAGGCTGAAAATGCTGCAGTGCAATGTGACGAGATGGTGATTGGATACCCACGGACCAACTGGTTAAGGAGATCCTGAGAGGTTTCATGGGGCTTTATCATTCCTGATTAATGCAAAGTTGCAGTCAAAGTGACAATGGTTCAGCGAAGCTGCTGTGAGGATATTTAAATTGCTCTAAAAATAATGCACTGAATTTGTGCCATGCACTCAAATGCTGCAGCACATGCTGGGTAAAAGAAGTGGCACTTCTGAGTGGCTGCAGGGATATGGGGACAGCTTGGGGCACACAGCCACGAATGGCACAGCCATGGGCTATGGGAGAGCACCGCCATGTGCCAGCGAGCAGAGCAGCACGAGGGCTGCACAGAGCTCAACAGCAATGCTGCTATCGCCCAGAACGCTCTGCCGGGGGGGTTCAGCAATAACAAGGGCTGAGTGTTACAGAACAGGCAAACAAGTCACCAGTGCCACCGAGGATATAAAAGCAGGAACCCATGAAAGGAAAGCAAACAGGAGCAGCTGTGCGCATCCACCTGGCTCACAGAGGTGGAAGTGGGCGCTGGGAGGAGCAGAGGTTTGCAGAACGGTGCAACGGGCAGTGAGGACTCCCAGCCAGGCACCCCTATTGTCCCCGGTATCCCTGTGCCTTGCCCCCAGTGCCCAGCAATCTCATTCTGCCCCACTCTGCAGCGCCTCAGCGCCGAAACCACGTCCCCGGGGACAGCGATGTGCCCCCGCCGGCACCGGCTGAATCCGCGCGGGGCAGCCGCGGCCCCGCCGCACATCCCGGCACGCGGGGCTCTGCGCACGGCGGCCCCCAGCCCGCCCCGTCGGGAGCCGCGCTCACCCGGAGCCCCCGCCGCAGCCCCAGGCCGGGGAAAACCCGGAGGACGGGGGGGGGGGGGGAGAGCGGGCACGGACGGCGCTGAGAGCGGGGGCTTCCGTAGAGCTCCCGGACGCCTCGTCCAGCTAGAGGCGTTCTGCTCGTTTTTACTTGAAAACTGGGCTGCAGCCTACAGAGCTAGAAAAACAAGCAGCTGGAAACCGCAGAGCCGGAGAGAAAAGCGCTGGGGATTTTAAAATAACCCGAAATGAATTCGGCCCCGCACTGCCGGGGGTTCCCATCCATCACGCCGACGGCTCGGGCCGCCCGCAGCCGAGGATGCGCCCAGGCCGGAGGGGCCGCTGAGGTCACCGCCATCCCGGGCTGCCCGGGGCTCGGCAGTCGCGTTTCACCCGCGGCAAGAAGTCCCCGTGCGGGCACGGCCCGCGTTCGCCCGCCCCCCGCCACAGAAGTTACCCCGAAGTTCCGCGCCCAAACCGCGCAGGGCAGCGCCGCCCGCCCGGCTCCGCGCAGCGCCCCGAATCGCCCCCGAACCCCGGCGGGACGCTCTGCCATCCCGCAGCGGCGCCGCTCCGCACCCACCTGGATGTACGCCATCTTCCGCGGGGCTCCGCCGTGCCCGCGGCCGCTGCGCCGCGCTACACCCCGCGGCTCGGCACGGCACGGCACCGCCCCGGGCGGGGAAAGAAGAAAGGGGAGGGAGAGGAGGGGAGGGGGCGGCTCACGGCGAGGCCGGGGGCGCCGTCAGGGCGGGGGGAGCCGCCGCGCCCCGCACCCGCCGGCACCGGCGGCGCCCGCCGGGGCTCGTCGGGAGCCCGGACCGCTGGGGGCCGCGGAGGCTGCGAGCGGCGGGCGCTGCCCGGTCCCGGCGCGGTGCAACAGGTCCGCTGCAGCGCGGGCGAACACTGACCTCCAGAGGGCCCGGCGCGGAAATTCAGCGGCGGAACCCCTCGCCGGTACCCGGGGAGAGGCACGGCTCGGCGCCGCCAGGAGGGGGTGGTGGAAGCGCGTCGGTACGGAGCCGGGCCGGGGCGGGCTCGCCGGGCAAAGCGGCTTTTGTACCTGAGCCGCCTCTGGGCAGCTCGCTGTGAGAGGAGGCTACGAACACACCTGAGTTGTGCGGGTTTCAGGAGCTTACCACGGGGATAAGACGTGTGCAACGTACAGAGATAAAGCGCATCCTTGTGTCTTCCCGGGTGATGAGGAACGAGCTGGTGGCGCGGAGCTCTGAGCACCACGCACCTGGGTTCTATGCCCTGCGTGCTGAGTGATGGGACCAGCAATGGGACCTGGGATGAGACGAGTGATTGGATTAGTCCCAGCAATGGGACCCAATGATGGGGACCAGTGGTGGCCCTCCTGGACAGACCCTGCTGAGCGGTGCTTTGACCTGGGCATTATTTCAAGGGCACTCCAGAGGGAAGACAGCCTGCTCTGAGACCAAACTTCTGCAAAAGGAGAGCTCAGGAAAGGTGCAGGTTTGAGGCTATTGAGCGCCATTTCGGTACCACAGGCTGCAGCTCCTTTCTGCACTGCTGTAAGTGAAGGCTCTGCCTGCTGCCTGTGGGAAGCTCCATGGCTGCCTCCCAACACCTGGGCACAGCTGCAACCCCAACTGGTGGAGCTTTGATGTCTTGGGGAGAGGTGAGCTCACGTCCCGCTGGAGCTGGGAGGCTCTCTGGTCACTGAGCACATGTATGGCCCAGATGAGTTCTCACTGGATTCAATGGAAACCTCCCGCTGATTGCCGTGGGAAGAGCCTTATCCCCAGTTAAGAAAATAACATTCTCGTTTTCCCCAGGGAGAGCAGCTCCCACTTCAGAAGAACAACCACTGCAGCGGAGATAAGCAAGGCAAAATCTGTAACGCTTTGTTTCAGGCAGTTTTGAACATGATTAAACCATGGCACAAGCTGTTTGTCAATTTTTGCTTTTGAATTCTTTTGAATTCCGCAGCCTCTTTCTGAGTGCCAGCATTCCAAATGTCAGCCCTTACCCTGAATATCGTTGCTCTTTTCATCCTGACTCACCACCGCCCTAATGCAGCTCACAGGAAGCCAACACATGGCTGTTGTTCACATTGCAACATAACAGAGAGGGGCTCAAACTTTAACACAGATTTTTGACTGGTTAAAGCTATAATGCCGTGAGTCACACCTGTGACAGGCTTCACTATATGAATATATGAGCATGGGCGTTTGTTCATACTCTTAGAAATGCTCAGGAGAGGAAAAGCTGGTGCTGTGTCCATCCTCTGTCACTGTGGCATACCACGCTCAGTGCTCCTCTTCCTTCCAAGGCAGAAGGCCCTTTGGCTGAGTGTGTGAGCATCGTAAACCCAAAAAGGAGAGCAGCAGAATGAAGTTGATGTGAGGTTTAAGCAGCGCTGTTGGCTGCTGCAGGGATTGACCTCAGCCCCGTTAGCAGCAGCCCGTAGCACAGAGCGTCAGGCAGCTGTGCCCCATGGCACACTCATACATATACATGCACTCTGGCACTGGTACTCTGCTGCATGAAGGCTTTCAGATTACATTCTCTCAGCAAACGCACTCACTGGGCAAATACAGCTCCAACCCAAAGGATATGATGGATTCAAACCAGCAGACAGGTGGTTATTGTAAAATCTAATTTCAGATCTGCATATGGCTGATGCTCTGATTAAGCTCTGCTTCTCCAGCAGTCAGAATAAACAGCCCCATTTGACATGATGACAACATAACCTTTGGATGTCCTCTGCTGTGCGCCCTGTGTCTGATAAGACACATTCCATGCTTCCCACATGCAGTGGCTGCGATGCAGATGGCGAGGCATACAAATGCAGCATTTCAACACAGAAAACAATGTAATTAACACCATGATTGCAGGATATGCCTTTTATTATAGATTTCTCTTCTAACGTGTACTAATACATATTGGGTTTAGCATTAGCTATATATCCTGAGGAGGCAATTGAATCACTTCAACCAGCTCAGCAAGCAGCAAAATCTCCTTCCAGTACAGCAAATCAGTTCTGCAGCTCCTGTGACAAACTGAAATCAGGGCTGATGGCATTCCAAGTGCCCTGTGTGCTCCTATCCACCCAACTGGGCAGAGACACCGGGCTGCTTCATGCCATTAAGTTAGCAGAGAAGAGCATCACTGACAAAGCAGAGGAAGGAAAGGAAGGAAGTCTGATGGCTGCTTCAAAGGATTTTCATTTGAATCCTTCCAAAGCAATTGACATTGCTTTCTGCTGCAAGGGGAGGAGAAAGTGTTGGTGGTAGACAAGATGCAATGTCTTTGCTGCTCCTGTGCCAAGTTCTTACCACCCCTAGAGGAGCCCTAGGTGCCATGCCAGCTCCCACCCTCCCTAAAACAAGCCCCTTATCTCCAGATGTGTGTATGAATGGCAAGCTGTGGTGGCTTCTGCTTCCCACCACTGTTGGCAGCCCACAGAAGCCCCAGTACATGACTGCAGGACGAGCTCTGTTTCCCCTCAGCATCATCCCTCCCAAGGCAGCTGAAATCCACTCCCTGTCCCCCCACCTGCAGCTCCTGGTGCTGCCATGCACTCGCAGAACTCCATAGGTTTCCTTTGCAATCAGCCTCTGCTGATTCTGCATTTCTGCAGCACAGCCAGGTCGTTACCCAGCCACCTGGCAGCTCCCTAAGTGGCAATAATGGCAAAAGCAAATTTCTTCTTATGTCTCCAGACAAAGTGGCTGAATTTGATCTGCAGTGCTCAGATCCTCTCTGCCTCACGTAATTTGTAACGTCCTTGCTTATGCCAATGGAAGTTACAGCCACTCTCCTGCACCACACATTTTCTCATTTGCCTTTAACTAAAATACACCCTGGCAGGGAACCGAATGACGCAGCATAATCTCCTCGAGCTATTTCTATAGTAAAAAGAGATTAAAAAAACACAGCCAAAGGGCACACAGCCTCTGAGGGAGCAGCAGCACGTACTGTTTGATCCAGCCCTCAAATCTGAGCTCCCGCTTACATGAAGCTGTCACCGCCGCGTTCAGTCCTGTTTGGTCCCAACACGCTGACCACGTGCAGAAACACCCCCTGTAGCTTCTGCAGTATTTGTTTGCTACTGCTGTAGTCATCGGGCTCACGTCAAGTGCAATCAGCTGGCAGCACGGAAGGCAGACAGCCTAAGTCGCAGTGCCATTGGGACGCTGGGGCTGTGTCTTTCAGCCATGGGCACAGCGCTGCCCGTGGGATCGCTGCTGCTCCCACAGCCCGGCCCTTAGGAAGGCAGAGCTCTGCTGGGACTCTTCTGCTCTGGAAGCTGTTCCTCGTGGTTAGGCCAAAACAGCTTGGAAACGGTGCACGAAAAAAGCCTGGGGTATTTTCAGAATTCTGAGGAGGGAAGGTTGTATTTAAAGGAAGTTTGGTTATGCAGTCACTGCTGCAATTCATTCTGTTTACAATGGGCTCACCCAAGCCGTTCGGCTGCTGGAGTTCTTCTCCAGGCTCACATTTCTGTTTGCAGACACAGGACCGTGCTATTTTTGTAATATACGTCCTTAGAGAGAGAGAATATCTCACAGTCCTTTCTGAAGCAAATTCCTAAGAAAGCAAGCTCTGTTTTTACAGAAGAATTCTAAATGATGTTTGTTTAACCCTCATGGTGGAGCACTGAGCACCAGCAGCCCTCTGAGGCAGCGCAGCATCCCCAGGCTGTGTGCAGACAGGACACAGCACAGCCCTGTGTGGAGCTGAGCACAGCCAGACCCAGCCCTGTGCAGTGACACAGCTCCACAAATAAAAAACACCTGTGGTAACTCCAGCCTTCAAAGTGAGACAAGATCTTCCACAAGGGTCAGGGGATGTAATTTTATGAAATGAGACAAACTCAGCCTCATAGCTCAAGGCCGTGCACTCAAGGCCATCTCTCTGGGATTCAAAGTTAAAACTGTAAGACAAGTCCTGAGACGCTGGTACACTACGGACTCGAGGAGGAATTATTTTGGAACAGTTTCATCCCCTCTAACTTTGTTAAATAACTGCTTCACACCTTCACTGATTCACAGTAATAAGTCTCATCTTAAAATGTTTCTTTCGTATTCATACGAGCAAATTGGCATCTGCTGCTTTCTCCTTTCCAGCCTAGGGATGTAAGTTAGCACAGAAACAGATGTAATCCAACACGGTTCCTTCAACTCAATCAGCAAGGCTTCCATCAGAGCCCTGGGGCATCACAGCTGTAAAATGTAGCAAAAGTCATCCCAAAGCACTTAAACAGGGCTGCTAAGAGAAAAGCTTTTAAAATGTGAAGCAAATGACCAAAACAGGAGGGGAGAGATTGCTTAAGGGCTTCACAAAATCAACAGCAATGAAACCAGCTTCTGAGCCGTGAAGGAAGAGTTACAGAGATGGTTGATGATCGCTGACTTGCAAACACCAAATCATCATCTGCACAAATGTGCATGTTCCCATTCCAAATTTCAACAGGTTCAAAGGGCAGGATGGATTTTACTGCAAAAGCCTCTTTTTACCATCATGCCATCACACCAGCAGAGACCACTCTGTGAGGTTTCCCCATCTCATTAAGCAAACGTGCAAATATGGCATCACACAATAGACCTAAACCTGGTGGGCCCATGCTTTGAAGGCAAATCTGTCTTCATCATCAGATGAGCCAACTTCATGTGCGAAAGTCTGCAGGAGCTGCTAAAACCCAGGTGGGGAAATTCATCCTTGCTGTTGGGGTCTGAGCATAGACCAGTGTTTGTATGGCGCAAACAGCAGCAGTTACATGGTGTACTGGAGATCAATGCAGCGGATTCCAAGAAGGGAGGCAAAACAGCATTACCTCACTCTGGATTTCCCCAGTGGGAGAAGCAGAGCGGCTGCAGGCAGTGCACGGTCACCATCCTGCCCCCGCTCCTCCGGGATGCCATTGAAGGTTATGAAAATACCATGCTGGAAGAAGGGAGCTGTTTCTCTGCTGCCTCCCCTGCAGGTCCCAACCCATCACGGGGGTGGGAAATCTGCTGAGAACAAGCTCTGGCCACTCTCAAGGAGGAAACGTGCCAGAGCAGCCGGGACACACATGCTGCCATACGCACAGAGCCTGCTTTCAGTCAGAGCAGTTCTATCCGCCCACAGTTACTCTCTGCCATCTGCACGCTCCCAGCATAGCACTGCTTGCTGCCCGTGTGTGTGCTGACACCAGAGCAGTCCCTCAGCTCACACAAGGGTAGGAAGCAGAGAAAGCCCAGGGCAACTCCATTTGCTAACCACCGAGAGCAAGAGGTTTTGTTCAAATAAAATAGCTCTTTGCTTGTACGTACTGAGCACAAGTAGATACTCCAGCCATGATCCAACAAATACTCAAACTGTGGGGCTCCCAGAGCTGTTTGATGTGAAAATCTAGTTTTAAATACTGCCACTGGCCAAAAAGAACCTGGTGTTGGTGCAGCCCTTCCCCAGACGTTGGGGAACACATCCCCCCACCACCAGGCTGGGAGCAGCACCCGCACCAGGACACACTGCAAAGCAGAGCGCAGAGCTCACATCAGGACCTTCCTCCTCAGAAGACCAAACCCTGACACGCTGTGCAAAGAGGTTTGTGCCAATCCCAGCCAGCTCTCAGCAAGGCTGCCACATCTTCCAGCAAGGCAGACCTTTCTGCTGGCAGTCCTGAGCTGCCGTGGCTGCAGAGCTGCCCCTTCCTCCTCCTGCCCTGCTCTTTATTTCCCATCTGCTCCCCAGCCCTTCTACATGGGTGATTCTGTTGTCACTCCAAGTTGGATACTAATTTCATCCCACAGCATCTCATTTTAATAAGCCCTTAATTGCCTCTTAACAAAGGGATCGTTTTGGAAGACTTTAACGATCTTTCTTGAAGAATTATTTGAGCGTTGAAAGCACATTATGTGCCCCATGCCCCCTGTAAACACGCTGCGGGTTTTCGAGAACAGCTTAGAGCGCTGTTATTCGCACAAGCAAAGAGATAAAAAGAAAAAACTCAGCATCATCCTTTGGCAGATACAAGAGCTCTGCCTGAGACTCGCTTTGTTCCTAAATGAGTTAAGCTCCTGCAGGATTTGAAAACTGACTGTATGCGATTTGCCAAATCCTCACCAAGAACTGCTGCCTTCTCACAGCAGATGTTACAGCTAAGGCCAATCCACTTTAATTGGTCACCCCCTACAAGGGCGGCACTGAGAAGACACAGAGACCAGCACTGTCAGCACCAGGCTGTACTGCGTAGTGCCGTGCCTCCCAATGCCTTAACCAGAGTTTGCCCACATGCTCACAGCGCTCTGGAAAAGACCACACTGACACAAAAGCAGGGGCTCATAGGCTTCCTGGAGCCTTCTGATGGTGCTGCGTTTCCCTCAACTCGCCTCCGCTTCATTTTTTTTAACATTTGGCCCTTTTCATTGGCTCTGGCAGGGCCCGGAGGGTTGGTGAGCTCTGGCAGCTTCTGGGAAAGCACCTTAAACCCTGAACAGAAACACTTTTCGGAGAAGTGCCCATGATTCAGAATCCTTATGATGAGCGAATTTTTCCTTTTTCAATCACACTTAAACGAGCCTGTAGCAATATGAGACAAAGCAAGCCGTTCCAAAGGCACACTGACACACTCCCTACAGCCACCACCAGCAGCAGCCCGCTCGCCCCAAGCACAGCACAGCGCCCTGGGACTCGCTGCCCGCAGCAGCCGGGCCGGCACAGCCCACAGATCCCAAGCGAGGCTCTGTAACGCGCCTCTGCTGCCTCGCTGCCCCACTGCAGGCCTGCAGGCAGTTTCCAAGAAGCCCAGTGGTATCCCTGAGCGCGCTGCACAGCACAGAGCCGCACACAGCACAGGGATGAGTCACTTCCTCTGCAGCTCTGCTCCCGCACGGCTCAACACAAAGCGCGGCCGCTGCCTCTGTGCCAGCAGGAACCAGGAAACGCCGCAGCACTGCTCAGCGAGCGTGAGCCTGCCTGGAGGGCCTGCATTTCCAGTGGTGCTCGGCTTTTAAAATCAGTTATCCCACAGTGTCACCATCTTCTCAACTCCTTACCTCCCATCTCTTTTGTTATGGTGTGAACTCTTTGGAGGAGGGAGAGAAACCTGTAGAAGACCGTTACTACTGTGACAACTCTTCCAAGCCCTGATCACGCCCAGCCCAAGCCACAGAACCGACTGTTCTGTATACAGCTTTGGTCCTGGCTTTAGGGGGAAAAAACACCCAGGAGTTTCAAGAAATGCAGACCTGTAACTTGAGTACACAGAAATTTTCCAAGGCTCTGAATCAGCATTGCTATCCTGTAAATGGAAAAAATAAGGCTTCCTTAATGCAGAAAACTTCCATGCAATGACATTTGATACATATGCATTTCTAACAACCTTTTGGAGTTTGGCACGTACATCATTATTTGAGTACTAACAGACTGTCGTGCAGATACAGAGCATATGTTATCTATAGCTCTATTGCTGATTTAATAGCATGACACTGATTCTCTTGTAAAGCAGTTGCAAATATGCCAGCTTTTGGCTACAGCTTTAAAACAGGGCCCCGTAGACACACACAAGAGCAGAAGCAGCCTATCAGCCACACCGTGCCTTTGAGAAGTGCAAGGTGGTGACACATGGTAAAGGCAGCTCTGCCTACATGCAGCCCGACAGCCTGCTGACTTCAGGGTGCTGAGCTACCCAGACCCACAAGGAGAGCACCAGTGAGCACCAAAGTGAGCCCACACACCCACAGGGCACGTGCTCCTTGACCCTGTGTCAATGGCCACCTCCTCGGTGTGATCAGCACAGTGAAGCGGGACTGGCTGCTTTCCTGCCAGCTCCCCCAATTAGTTACCATCAGTCAGAATTGCACTTACCTCGGGGAAAATGGAACAGACAGGTATCTGAAGAGTTGACACGGGAAATAAAGCAGCCTTGTAAAGCATGTTTATCCTACCTGAACTCCTTTGCAGCTCTGTGAAAATCATATGCACGCACGAGAGTCCTTCCCCTCCAGGCAGCTTTAACTTGCATTAGCAGTACTTAATCAGCAGTTCATGAGTGACCTTGGCTGCGTTACAAGGAAGGTATTTGCACAGGAGTGGAAAGATTTTAAACAATTTATCCAGTGAGTTGGATGCAAACAGTTTTTCCTTTGAACACCACACATGCAAGTCCTTAGGCCAGCTCTTGGTTAATAACAGATTTATCATGAAAAGAAACTCCTGTGTTTCTTTGATGATTTTCTGCTTAATGGAAACTCAGGGTTCAAGCAGAGAAATACTGCAGAGAAGCGAGTTGTTATTGCTTCCAAAGGAAAACATTCACATGAGATCATTTTTATTAAAGAGTAAAGATCTAAATGTACTTCCCCAGCACTGAGTGGGGTGACTGAGTGTTGACAGTAAAAATTGTCAGTTTTTAAATCTTTGCAAGTGAGACGCCCACAATCTGGACATTCTCAGAAAACTCTACAATTGTTGCTGCCCCTCCTAGAGAAGCTACTGTCTGCAAGGCAGGAGGCAGGCACACAAAGATCTGGAGACCTGTGTACTTTCAGCACAGCTTTAATTAAACAATTAAAAAAGTGGAGATCTTGCTGCTATTTCATTCTTTAATAGGGAGCATCGGCACAAACTACAAATACGTAATTTTGACATCTTACCTAAGAGCAGCAGAGGACAGGTAACTTGCTGGTCTATTCACAAAGTTCCTGCTGGCTTCAGTGCAAGTTTTTCCATATTTAATGAAGTGCAACTTGCAAGCTTTGGAACTGAAAGGCTCCTAGGGATGTGGTTAAATGAAGTCCTAGCTCATCATTAAGCACCAGGAAAAGCAGATTTTGTGCAGCAACCTGAAATGGGAACCAGGGAAACAAGAACCACTGCCTCCCTACCCTCAGAGCAACATAGCCACAAACCCAACGTGGTCCATGTCAGAGCTCCACACCACCACTGTCCGTGCCAGCCACACTCAGCACTCCTGGCTCCCTTCCCGTATCTCTGCACACTCCAAGGCGTGGATTTCCTGGTTCAACACAGCTTTGCTGCTGCAGTAGTCTCCTCCTAAAGAGCACATAAACCTTCACAGAAACCTTTATGGTTGCAGGCTGCTTTTACTAAACAACAAAAGAACAACCACAAGAAAGGATTTAAATCTCGAGGCACAGATGCATTACAACAGCTGTTTATTACTACAGTGAAATATTAAAATAAGAACACCAACTTCATGGAAACAACAAAAGTGCAATTGTAATTTGGTATTAAATAGGAAAAGAATGCCTTAAAATGGACATTTTGAGCCTATTAACACTTTTTGGAAAAAAAAATAGCAGCTGAACACTTTAATCTTTGGTCTAATTATTAACCAGCAAAAAATAGTTGTACCAAAAACATCCATTGCAGACAGACATGTAAAGTTTACATCACTCTGTAGATTCAAATTAAAAGAGGAGGAATGTTTCTGAAACATTTAGTCAGATAAGAAATGATGCCCTTGCAAAATACATAGGATTTGTCAATACAAAAAGAAGTCACACATATGCATTCTGGTAAATAAACTTATTCTTTTACAAATGCAACTTTTCAGTGTTCAATAAAAACGATTTCGTTTGCACAAAACCTCTGTAAAATTAGCTTGCAGATAAAGAGAACCAAGAGCCCACATCAGTGCTAAGTCACATGCTCTTTCTTCTGCGTTTTCATTTCAGCTTACACACACACAGAGGATGCCGCGCTGAACTTACAGCACAGTCCTGACCTTCATGCACAGCACATACATGCTGAGAACACTGCTGTGTGACTGCAGCACTGCTTGCTGGGAGGAGGGATTCCTGCAGCTCAGTTCCATGCGCTCCTCCTTGCAGACGGGGCTCTGCGAGAGCACCAAGGCACTGCAGCCACTACTACTGCTGTCGTGGTTCTAACAGAACCCAACTGCCATCAGCTCCTTCTGCCAATCGTATTCATGAATGTCTGCCCTACATTAAATAAAGAAAATATACTGAATGTCTCAGGTGCATAACAGCTGCAAGTTGGTCCACCAGCATGCACGTGGTGCTTTGGGAAAGCTTGCCCAAACCAAGGCTAAAGCAAATATCTTCTGCCACCAGTCATCATAAACTCAAAATTCCTCGCTGAGCAAGAACTTACACTGAGTATCAGCCTATGTGGCTTATTAAAGAGAGTTTTTGCCTAACTGTTTATCCGAGATGGATTCAACCTATTTGGAAATACAGCCAAAACAACACTCAGTTAAATTGCTTTTCCCTTGCTCCAGGTCTGCCTCACTTTCAGATCTCTTCCAGCCTCATCCTCACATCCTTCAGCTCAGTGCATCTTCATTGACAGCATGCCACCATTCTCACTCATCCCTCAGCCCAACTTCCATCACCTAAACCACTCCTACTCTCTACCATCTCCCCTTGTCAAGAATTGCCTGAACGCAACCATCTTTTCCTTCACCTACACTTCCACAACAAAGTTCTCACCCTTACAGCCTTCCACCAGTACAGGACACACATCAAGCATGCATCCCTCTCACAGAAGGAATTACTTTTCTGAGAGAGGGATGCACAGTGATGAGAACAAACCATCAGCCAGCTGGAGTGGCTGTGATGCCAGAATAAAGAGCTGGAGTGTTTCTGTTGGGTGTGCAGGCAGCCACAATGCCCTGGATTGCTCATCCAGTCCTTAAAGATCCAATGGTGTTGACCACAGCCCTGCAGTCATTTCAAACACCAAATAATACAAGTCTGCAAAAATAGTACATATGGTCTGCTACAAAAAGACAACCAAGGTAGCTTACTTAGCCTTAAATACCATGTGCAAAGAACATTTGATCAATACTACCTTTAAATACACTGGTTTTATTTGTAGAAAGAAGCACGGTGCTTCAAATATAAAAAAAACCCAACTTGCGGGTATGACCTTGTCTATAATTACCTGAAAATAAGACTGCAAGAGCAGTTAAAAAAATAGAGACAGAAGCAGGCAAACATCTGCCTGGGGAGTGTTTCCATTTAGAAAAATAGATTTGTATAAAGCTTTGTACATCTTACAAATGTTTTGTGCTTTGTTGCATAGAGCTGTGAATAAGGCACACCAGTATGTACATCAGGGAGGAGTGTCTCAGTAATTTCAAGTCATCCTGAAGCATCCCAGCGGTTACCTTTCATAATTTATAATCCATTTCAGAGTGCTCACCTAGGATGCAGAGTGGTGGTAATGAAGCACACGTTCAACTTCCTGAGCATCAGTAATTCAGTAACTCAATATTTTAACTTAAAGGTTTGGAATTCTACGTTTGCTGACACCCTGGGAGACATGAGGGTCCCATACCGGCTGCAGTACAGCTCTACACGCCATCCCAGAGACACAGACACCAGGCAGAGGCTGACAGCCCGAGCACTCCTTCAAGCTGAACCTCACAACCAAGACAAGGGAGGAGCACAACAAACAGCTCAGTGCTGCCTGTTCAGCCCTGTGAGAACTCTGGGAAGTATTCTCACGCACTCTTTCTATAAGGGGGGGAAATCACCTCGCTGATGCTTACATTTACAATACATCAGAAGCCACAGCTGCTTCGCCGTACCATGAATAAGTGCTAAACCATTTTTGAGTACCCTGAAATATTTTACTTCCTCCTCCCCACAGTAAGATAACAATTTGCTCACACTAGAAAAATCCCATCAGGTCATTTGGTCAAAACAGTGCCACAAGCAGACAGATGGTGGCAGCCCCAAAAGCCACCAAACTGCTCCTGGAATGCATAGGGGCGCAGCAGGCAGAACACATCAGTGAGATGCGGACTGGTTGAAGCCTGGTTCCAAACCTAACAGGAAGTTTGTGTTGTTGTTGTCCTTGTGTCAGAGCACGTTCTGAGAAAATCATATGCAACATATCTCAAGAACAAGAACCCAGAGTATTTCTGTAAAAAGAAGGTTTTCCTGAGGATGACTCAAACATCACCCCTTAATAAAATACTAATGCCTTCTCCACAGTGAGTATTTAGTGCAGCCAATTATCCTAAAATTAAGGCCTTTGTGAAAATAAAGTGCTATTTGTTTCTTTTTCTCAGTATTTCAATCCTTCAGCATAACCTTCATTTAAAACAGAAATGCACAAGTAGATTCTTCATGCTATCATCAGAAGTTTCACTTCTCCCCCTAGTTCTGCTTTAAGATGCTTATTACATTTCCATTCAGCACGATGTTTTACATTACACAGGAAATTTAAAGCATGTCACTGAGCATTTCAGACTGCGACCAATACCTATGCTCAAATGCTCATCTCATTTTAAGAGCACCTCGGCACAGTAAGAGGTTTTGTTTGTGCTCACGGGATTTTTAAATCCCAGATGGATTTTGTACCCTAAAAATCACATCTCAGAAAAGGTCAGTTTTGCCACTAGGGCAAGTTAAGATAGATTTCCAGAACTGTCAGTTTGAACCGACCAAAAGTAACGCTTTCCTACCAAGGCACTTCCCCAGAAATTCTGTAATCCTCCCACAAACAACCCACCACGACGACATTAAAAATAAAAGCTATCGCCATTTCCTTAAGTCTCAGCCTTCGGTTTCCCAGTTTTCTCAGGTTCGGGGATAAAACCACAGAACATCCCAGCGGGTTCCACCGCGGGCAGCCGGGCGCACGGCGATCCCTCACTCCGCGGGCAGCTCCTGCCGCGCCTCGGCGCCGTGCCGGCACGCAGCCGGCCGCAGGTACCGGGCTCCGCCGTACGTCCTGATGAGGTGCGGCGCCTGGCTCCAGGTGTACAGCAGCTGGAAAGCGGCCAGGTCCAGCGTGGGCCCATCGAAGGCGGCCAGCAAGTTCACCGGGGCGGCTTCCTTGAGGAACCTGGGCAGCGCCACGGCCTCGGGGAGGCTGGCGTTGCCCAGGAAGAAATGCATCAGTGTCTGCTTGCGGAGGCAGTCCCTGAGGTACATCACCAGGTCCTCCAGGCGCTCCACCAGGAACCGCTCGTCCCAGGCCTCCAGGGGCCCGTGCAGCATCAGGGAGAAGAGGGCCGTCTTCAGTACGTAGGAGGAGAGCACCCGGCCCCACTGCGAGCAGAAGGGCTCCTCCAGGCTCTGCCCGCGCAGGTCCCGCAGGCCCTTGAGGAGCTGCAGGCACTTCAGGTGGCAGGACGAGGCCGGGGCCTGCTCCTTCAGCCAGGCCAGCAGCCGCTGCTCGTGCCGCGAGGCGTTGAGGCCCCACAGCGCCTCGTGGGCCGGGCCGGCCGGCGGCACGTCGGGGGGCAGCGCCGTGAGGTAGAGCGCGTCGCCCAGCGGGATGGCGGGGATGAGGCGCACGGCCATGGAGATGTGGCAGCACACGTAGTCGGAGCAGGGCCGGATGTGCAGCGTGGGCGGCCGGCCGGGGCAGGCGGCCAGGCTGATGCGGCAGCGCTCCTGCAGCCGGTAGCGCACGGCGCCCAGGCAGCGCTGCAGGTGGCCTTGGAACCAGCGCAGCACCAGCGCCGAGGAGAGCAGGCGGCGTCCCCGCGGATCCGCGCAGAAGCCCTCCACGAAGGGCCGGTAGCGGCGCGGCCAGCCGGCCCCCGCGGGCGCCCGCAGACCGCAGACGAAGGCTCCGCTCGGCGCGGCGCGGCACGGCTCGGGCTGCAGGCGCGGCGGCAGGCGCAGCGGCACCAGGACGTCGAAGCAGTCGGGACTGCACACCTTGTGCTGCTCGTAGGCGCTGCCGACGCGCACGAAGTCCCCGCGCAGGCTGAGGGCCGTCGGGCCGGGCTGCAGCCCCTGCGCCTTGGCGGCGCGCACCAGCTCGGCCACCACGCGCCCGACGTGCGCCTTGCTGTGCCCCAGCACGTGGGGCGAGAGCCGCAGCCGCCGCGCGTGGAAGCCCTCCAGGGCGCTGCGCCGCGCCGCCGAGGGGCCCCAGCCCCCGCCGGGCCTCGAGCCGCCTCCCGCCGCGCCGCAGCAGCGAGCCAGCAGGCAGCCCAGCAGCAGCAGCGCCGAGCCCTTCAGCAGCGGCACCGAGCCCGCCTCCGCCGCGCCCTCCTCCTCCTCGCCCTCCGCCGCCGCCGCCGCGCGGCCCCCCAGGGCCTGGCAGAGGCAGAGCAGCGCGGTGCACGCGCAGGTCAGCAGCGGCCAGAAGGCGCGCGGCTCCGGCACGCGGGCGGCCATGGCGCGGCGGGGGTTCGGTCCATGCCGGCCCCCGCCGCCGCCGCCGCCGCCGCCAGCCCTCTCGTCCGCCCCGGCCGCCCCCAGCGCCGCCGCCCGTCCGAGGGCGAGGGGCCCACGTCCGTGAGCCCGCCGCCGCGAGGCTCCCTCTCTCCTTCCTCTTCCGAGGGAAGCAGCGCCGCGTCAGCCGCAGTGAGCTCAGAGGAAATGCCACGGGCCCGGCCGCGCCGCCAGCGCCGGGCGTTGGCCTGCCGGGGGCGGCCGGCAGCGAGCGGAGCGGGGCGGGGAGGGCGCCGCCCAACGCCTCCCCACGGGCCTCGGAGCCGCCGGCGCGGGGCGCCCCGCGGGGATCGGGGTTCCCGCACCCTGACGGCCAAGGAACGGTCCGGACCCCGAAGAAGTTCCTTGTGTGCCGCGTGGGGCCCCTTCCCCTATGACAGCTGCCGCGGTGTCACCCCGCTGCCGTCGCGATGCTGTCGTTGCACGAGGGGAGCGCAGAGCGTCGGGCTGCGGCCGCCCAGGCGCTGCTCCGTGGCAGCACCGCACAGACGCGGCTGCTGCGGCCGTTCGAGCGGCCCTTAGCTCTGGTTCCAGACGGCAGAACGTCCTCAAGCTGGGTTTCTGTGATAAATAGAAGTTGACAATCCTGAGGTCAGTGCAGATGGGAGCCCTGGCCTTGGCCCTTCTCTGTTCAGTACATGTTTACTGGACTTAGAAGCTGTTTACTGAAGCTGAAGGAGCATCTCTATAAGCATTGTGTCCTGGTTTCACTAATGGTGATGGAATCAGTGCTGTGTAATTACAGCAGACCTGCCAGAGGTCCCGTGAAGGCAAAGGAGCGGTGCTTGAATGCAGGAGATTGAGCCCAGCAAACTGAGAATGCAATTGCAGCCAGAGAAAGGAGTTAAAAGGAGCTAAGCACAAGAGACAGGCTGTGCGAATGTTTGTTTTTGTGATTTCTCTTCATATGAAACAAACCATTACTTCAAGTGCATCAAGCTGTGCTTTGCAGAAAGCACTCAGCTGAGCAGCCACAATGCTGCCCCCAGAGAAGTCAAAGCGGGTAACCAAGGCCAAGCAAAGTGAATTACTTCAAAAGCAACCAAAGCAAAAATGTTTAGAAAGCACATCTGTGCTGGTATGAAATCCATCCTTTAAGATGCTATATTGAAAAACACCACTGAACTATATAAACCTATTGGCCCATAGCTTCAGTTCTTAATAGCATCTGCTTCTTTACACCCCCAAGCCAGCACGTTTCATGTCTTCAGGTCTTGCTATTGGCACACCAGCTTTGGATCCAGCCTGTACTCTCTCCTCACGCAGGGCTGATGTGATGAGCTGCACACAGTGCTTGGCAGACACACGGCCACATCTGCAGGAGGCAACAGAGCTGTGCTGAGGCCTGGAGCTCCGCAACATGGCCGGTGCAGCAGGACCTGCACACAGGGAAAGCTGCAGTCCCCCACAGCCATGCATGGAGGTCCTCTGGCTGGAGAAAATCCAGACATCACCTGAGCTAGTGGGACATGAGCCAGGGTTGTCTAACAGCAGTGTTCCAGCTGCTTCAGGGGAGTGCAAGCTGGGGCTCAGCATACACCTGTATGTCTCCCAGGCAGTGGTGTGGTAGGCTTGCTCAAGATGCCAAGTAGCAGGTTGTACTCAATAACCATGACCCCAAAATCAGGACCCGAGTTAGCTCACAATTTTGATTTTTATCTCCACGGTTTAAATTACCAGCCTGTCCTTTCTCACCTTTCAGCCAGCAGCAAGGCAAGAACTGTGGAGCCTGGGCTGGTGGCCTGTCTGCAGAACCTAGGCTGCTTCAGCACACTCTGAGCACAGGCCAGCTCTCTGGACAAAACACTGAGTATGTCAGATGTTGGAGACAACAGGAACAAGCAACTGCCCAGTTTTGCTGTCAAGACCTTACTTGGAAATTGCCATTTAAAGAGTGACTCCATCTCCCCAGTCCCCCAGGCTAACAGCATTTCTGGCTGCTGTACCAGAAACAAAGGGGTCAAACACAAAACTACTTCCACTTACCGAATAGCAAGAAGTGTCATTTCTCATTACCCATCGTTCCAGTCCTACCAAAATTACTCCACTGGGACTCTTTGCTTTGCAATGGAAGCAGTTCATCCATGTTATTACATCCTATCAACAGTCTGCATTTTACAGCTCATCACAGAGGAAAATAAACAAACCATGTTATCTTGTCTGGAGTACAAGCTCCTCTTGTTTCAGGTAGCAAGAACAGACTGAACCTGGGTACAAGGAGCAGTGGTAGGCTGCCCCTCTGCTTGGCCTCCCACTGCTGTGTGGGAGATGGACTCCATGCAATACACTCACTTCTGAGGTGGCTGTCAGATACATTTTCTGCCTCTCCCAAAAAATAACAATGCATTTGTTTGGATTAAAATAAATAAGCTTGCAAGAAAGTTATAAAGTTGATGCTCCTTTCCTCCCCCTCCCCCCCCTTAAGCAATAATCTTTTTTTTCCCCCTTCTGTATAAAAATAAAGAATGAAAGGGTTTTTTTTTATTACAGTTGCATGCTCTAGAAAAATAACAGGTTGTACACAAATAACCGTGACCTCAAGATCATAGCCAGAGAGAATGCACAACACTGATTTGTACTACCATTGTTTAAATCACCCATTGTTTAAACAAATATTATCTAAGCACTTGCTTCAGAATGCCTCATATCCAGGATATCCTGTTCATTAAATAGGGAACGGTGTTATATTTAATCACATACAACACTGAACTAAAAATGGACATCCCGGTCCATATCATTCATGTGATATTTCCAGAGGAGGTTTGTGGAGGCAAAAAGGTGTGTTGGGTGTGTGGCATCCATTAAGTTTTCCACAGCGAGCGGTATTTCATACAACCTTGTAGCTGAGATGTCAGTGCTACAGCATGCCAGACCCCGTCTGAGGTGTGAGAAAAGCAGCCTGCACAAGGAGCTCACAATCTGAGGAGGGAGAAGCAGCAGCAGAGACAGAAGGCACACACAGGTGCCAGTGTCAGTCTGGTGCTCTCACCACCTACCTGAGTCGGAAGTCCCTTCTGAGACTGAGCAACCCAGGCCTCCAGGGCATGTCCGTGGATATCAAGGAGTTTGGGTGTGTAGGACTATTGTTACATATCCTCTCTTAAGGTATTTTCTATTTATTAAGTGGGATGTTCTCACCACCTCCACCTGTCTGCTCAGCAGCTATCAGCAGGGTGGAACAGCTCTGAACCAGGTAGCCTGCAAGCAGACTCAGCTTCTCTGAACCACACGTAGCCCAATACAGGATTTCCTTGCTGTAGAAGGATGGCTTCCTGAATAATTCTTACAACCAACCTCTTGTCCAAGTTGGTCTTTACTATAGCCAGAAATACACTGGCTCTGTGCTGGTGAAAAGCACAAGCACTGGTGGGCTCACCTCCAGGTTAGCAGGTTTTGTTTTCAGCACTCGTGGACTTGTTTGGAGTAGAAACTCGTGAGCATTTATAGTTGCCCATTACACTGTCAGTCAGGAAGCTACATCTTTATGTTTCCAAATAAAGACAAATAAAACAGGAACAAAAAAACCATATATATACGTGCATTAAGATATGCTTGCACACTGAGCTCTGCCCAACAAGCTGTGAAACCTCCAAGGAGCTGAGGCTGCTGCTGCTGGGGACACAGCTTCAATATGTGTGTGCTGAAAGGTAAATTTAATCACTGACTGAGATGGTTTAGCTTAATTAATGGTACTCCACTTAAACTTGTATTTGCTTCTGTCTGAGATGCACCATAACTTACAAAACTAATGAAAACTGATGGCATAGCTGATTTCTAATTTGCTGGTTAAAGCAGAGTCTTTTAAATGAGGATTATAATGGTTTCATTAGGCCGGTTTGGGGCTGTTGTGCCATTTGATCGATTTTAAAATCAATTTAGCAAGATTGGAACATTTTAAACTGATCTAGATTTTTATTGCCTGTTTGCTAGCAAAAAGAAGACATTGGAGAAAGAATGTAACACAAGTTTCACATTCTTATGTATTGCTCAAGTTTTTAGAGCACATTTTTCCCCTTGCTTCCCAAGAGGGCTTGTCTCACACTCCCCCTCCAACTAATTCCACAACCAATTCGGTTGAAATTCAAAAAAGCAGAAACCCAAAGTGTTACTGTGTGTTTTCATGCAAGGAAGTTCCCATTGGTGTCCCCAGACCAGCCCTGCCCTGCTGGCTCTCTCTGCTCATTAGCACGAAGGCCAGAGACTTGTCAGACACTCAGAGCATCACCTCTTCTTTTCCACATTCAAAACCACAACTTCTTATAAAGCAGGTTGAAATTTCTCTCACTTTCACTGCTGCATGCATAAACCCCTTCCACTAGGATTTATGAATTTACCCTGGCAGAAAGCCTAGTGTTAGAGAGCAAAAATAGCTCCTTGGTGATCACGATAACCTTGACGCCATCAAACAAACCAACTCGCTTCTATTTCGCAGGCACATAGAGCAAGGGAGTCACATTGCAAGTAGGGCAGAAAAGGCAGATGTTCTGCCCCAACAGCACGCATTCTGTAAGGCTGCAACATGGAGGCAGCTTGAGGAAGCCTGGTGCTAAACCCTTACCTCATCCTGCCAAGCAGCACAGTGCCTGGCACAGGAGATGTCTGCACGTGTAATTATTTATAAAGGTATTGCAGTGTCAGAGCCCAAAACCCTGCCTGCAAAGCCAGAGCTGGTCTCTCCCCAGCATCCCTCCACACCAATTTCTCAGACTGCGCCCTTTAACTAAGATTAAATGTTCCCAGATCGATAAAAAGCAACACAATTACCTTATTAGAAATACAGCAAGTGCAGCATATCCCTAGTTTTGTTTGAGGCCAGTCAGATTAGCTCATTAAACAACAGCTATTTTTACATCTGGTGTCACAGGTTTCCTTATTAGTACAGTGCCAACCACTTGAACAGAGATAGGATCATCTTTCACATTCTATCTAATTTAATTTAAATCTATTTTTCTCCACTTACCATACAGAAAGCATCATCTTTGCTCCCTGGAGCTGCAAAATGCAAGCTGTCCTGCTCATCTCACACAGGTGCAAATGTGAAGCTGAGCCCACTAAAACTGCACAGGCTGCATCCCTGAGACCAAGATGGAACATGAACGGGCTTTACAGTCAGTTGGTTCACAGCTGTGGCTCATTTCCTGCTTTACTTCTAGGAATGTGCTCCATCCTCTGCTCTCTTGCTCCCTGCAAACAGTGCATTCAGTGGCCAGGTTTCCCATCTCAGCAGGATGGAAAGGGGATGTGGATGAGGTCCTGCATGAGTCAGTTGTTGGCATGAGTCAGTCCTGTGGTAGGGGCTTTTACAAGAGATTTTGCAGGTGTGACCCCAGGACACCTTCCAGAGGACATGCTTTCAGCACCAACATGAGGCCTCAGCAGGCAGCTTCTCACCAGCGCCAGCCTCATGCCCGTGAAAGCATTGCATTCCCTAGCACAGAGGTCTCCAGCACCTCGGGGTCCCTTCTGAATGAACATATTCATAATTAAAGGAGAACATAAATGTTTGGAGAAACCATGGAACAACAAAGATCACATTGAAAACGTTCCGGCAAAACAGGTGGGCATCTTTATGTCGTCACAGCTTCACGACAGCAGATGCACTGCAGAGCAGACATTGCAACCATTTGCTGATCATCACAGTAACAGAAACAACGGACATCCATGGTGATCTGAGAATAAAAAAGTTGAATTGAAAAATGAAGAGGAACAGTCACCCACATAAAAAAAATACTTCTGTTCAAATTGTGGCTCTTAAAGTGACACCATCCTATGCAAGTTACTCCCTTCCTGTGTCTCTGCTCTGCCTGCTGCCATGGCATGCCTGGCGATAGAGGCTTAAGCTGGACGAATCCCATCCTCCCCTTGAGAGCACTCTGATACTGAATGTCACATTCAGAATTTCTATCCCTTCTGCTTCACTGTGGCTATAGCTGTTCTGGGAGCCAAACAGGTGAGAGCTTTAGCAGCTCATCTCTGTGGAAAGACTTTGAGTCGCTCAAGAATTGTAAAATACCAAGGGCAGCTTCTGAACTCATGAAGAGATTCAATTTCAGCACCAGCCTTTGGCTCTGGAATCAATGGCCTATTCTGCTTCTAGGTCAGCTTCTTCTCAGATGTATTGGTTATAAACCTAGGAAATATATCTAAATATCACTCCTAAATACATTAGAGCACGATGAAATATTTACAATGAATGAATGCCTCATTGGATTAATTTCCCTCCTTTTAATGAATCATTCATGAACTTCTGGAAATCTATCTCACTTCAAGTTGTTCACCAAGTACCTTGAACAAATAGTTTTTAACCAATGGGTTTCTTGGACACCATTTGCCTCCATTGTCCTCTCACCGTGGTTTGTGCTGGGTGTGCAGCTATGGTTTTGATTTGTTGCCTGATAAGATGACCATATATATATAACAACTACAAATGCAGGTATCTGTATGAAGAACAGTCACCCTCCATCCATCCGTCCAACCAACAAACCAATTGATCAAAGAAGATAGGGGTAAAAAGGTAGTAAAAATATAACCTAGTTTTCATTGTACTTACTTATTTATTTTTGTATTTAGTCTCAGTGGAAAAATCAGTACCAAAATACCGTTTACTAAAATCTCACTGACTAATAAGATCTACATCCCAGGATACACTTTTAGGGGAGTATTAATAATATTCCCTCCTTGCATGCTGTGACTGGGTAAAATCAGATATTTCTTTCACTGTGATGGAAAAGCATCCTCCAGTTGCTCTCACAGGATGGAGTCATTGAGATGAACTGTAAATATACATTCAAATAAATAATAATCCAATCCAACTAAAAAAGTGCCTGTGCATATGAAATAAGCAGATGTGGTTTTCAAGGAGTTTCTGCAAGATGTTGGGATATAAATACTGGAAGTTACAGCTTTGAAGTGACCTGGAAGGAAATACTGAAGCATTATGTGATTCCTACAGGTCACTTCAAAGCCATGACATGACATAAGTGTTCATATTCCAAGACTTTTGCAACATCATGGACAAGCAACGCGACAGCTAGATCAATGACTGCTAAAGCAGCTGATTGCCAACAACACAAGCTGAAAGCTGGGCTGTACTTCACCATTTGGGTTCGTCCATGGATTGTGCAACAATAGGAAAGATCCAAGTTTTCATGTCAGCATACCAGAACAAAATCTGTTGCTGGTCACAAACCTGAAACATCCCATGAGTGTTAAGATTCACACCACAGCTGCTGGAGAGGAGCATATGTTCCAGCTTATGCTGTATTAGTACTTGTGCTGCATGGATCTGCTTTTATGAGAAATGACAAGCAAATACAACCAGATCTGGAGTCTGCCTATAAACACATGTATCTGTCATTTTCCTTTGCAAGGCTCAGCTCTGATAAGAGAAATCACTTCTCATGCATAATCCCCCTAAACATATGCCTGATATCTTGCTAGATTCCCACACTGTATGTAAACAACTTGTGTCACTTAATATTGAGATGTAATTATTTCTCATTAGCAAATAACCCTCTGATATTTGGATGAAGCATTTGAAGAGCAGATAGTTCCTGCATTCAGAAATTTAAAATAATAATAATAAAAAAAAATTAAAACACATTTCAGTCACTCTAGAGTGTTCAAGCAAGTTACATTTTCCCTGCTAAAGTCTGAACCAGGAAGGATGGTAGGTAAGAGGGGAAGACAGAAGTAGTAGTCAGTTCATGGGCTGGGAATGTAACGAGCCATCAGCTGTGCTTGCAGAACTGCCTCACCATGGGCAGCAAGTCTGCTCCCAGTGAGGAGTTGTGGACCTGGGGTAAGAACTGTGTCCAAAACACCACATCAGTGAATCCCTGTAGATCAGTCTGGATGGATGAGGCTAACCGTAAACAGGGACAAGCTGTTTATCTCAGCAGGAGGCTGGATACGTAAAAGGGAGGTACCAGGGCACCTGGCAGGGCTTTGGGAAGAGCAGGCCCAGGCCAGGGTGACTGCTGGGAAACACCAACATCAACACCACAGTACCGCAGTGGGCAACACAGGCTGGGGCTGGTTGGAATTCTCTTCACAGATGCAGAGTGTGCTTTGGGTTGGAAGGGACCTGAGAGATCATCTCGTGCCAACCATCCTGCCACAGGCAGGGACGCTTCCCACTGGGCTGGCTGCTCCTTTCCCCATCCAGCACAGCTTGAAGCGCTGCCAGGGATGGGGCATCCACAGCTCCCCTGGCAGCCTGCTCCACTGCCTCGCCACCGCCAGAGGAAACAAGTTCATCCCAACACCCAATCAGTATCCAGTCTCTTTTATTCTAAACTCACAGCCCTATCACTCAGTGACAGGACTCACGTGTCCCATTACTGCCTTCCTGATAAAGAGTCCCCTCTAGCCTTCTCGGGCTGAACAGGTTTCCCTGGAGACAGCCCCAAACCACCACTCCCGTCCCCAGGGAGCCAGAGGAGCCTCATGGGCAGGCAGAGCACAGGGCAGCAGCAGGACCTTCTGCCCAGGGCTGCAGCCACAGCCCCAGCAATACTGAGCGCAGCAGGGACCGCTCAGCCCGGGTGTCCCGGCGCCCCAGGAAGAGGAGGGCCTCCAGCGCCCGGGGCACTTCGCGGCCCTGCAAGAGGCCGCCCCAACAGCGCCATTAGCAGGGACTGCATCCATCTTTGTTAATAAATATAAAAAAAACGAAGTACATGACTATTGCATTGCATTGTCAGTGACTCAGTCACAGAGCTCAAGGCAGAGCCTTGGGTGCTTCTAGCTATGGAACATGCTGTTCTTGTTCTTGTGCTCAGCAGTCCCCAGCATGTTTCTCTTAGGCACTGAGACCAGAAAGCAGAGCTGAGCTCTGCCCTGTTCTCCCAGTGAAGAGCTGCGGGCCACCATGACGACTCCCACAGCCTCCTCTTCTCTAGGCTGTACAAAACCATGGGCCTCTCTCACTCCCATACCTTTTGTCTTCCAGACTCCTTCCCACCATCACAGCTCTCCTTTGGATGTTATGACATTATTTTAAAAATGTATCATCAATTACTGAACATCCTTACACTGCCATTCACTCAGGGCTAATGAATGAGAGCAGGAAACCAATAGAATGTTACATTTACTAAAGCACAGCATAAAACAGAAGGATATCTTGAACAATTTTGGAAACAATAGCACAAAAAAAATATATTCCTGCTTCATGGTAATTGGATATTTTATTAATATGGAATAAACTTGCCTTTTATTAACACAATCACACTGCTAAGAAATTCATTCTGTTCTTCTAAAATCTTCCAATGTAGTTGTTTTAGAGACCTGGTACCACCAAGCCTGTTCCAATGACCTGCTGACTCCGTTATCCAACACTGGCTCACAACTCCAAACATACATGCCAACAAGCTTTACCCGACGCAATCCATCTCCCCAGCCAAGCTGCAGCCAGCCTTTCTCTCTTGTGAGAGCAAGTGAGCCACACAGATTCAGTCCAGACAAAGCTCAAGCCCATTATGTCTGCCATTTATCTTGTACCAGTAATATTTATCATCTCAGAGAATGATTTAGCTCTCTGCCAAACAATCTTACAAGCTTCATTTTATATAACTTCTGGTACAACTTCCATTCAGCGTATGTCAGCATCATTACATCAACTGCAGACACAGGCTGGATCTTTGCCCAGCTCAAGTGTGGCATCACGACCAACACGCACTGCCCACAGCCAGACCACGCTGCTGCAGGTCACACAGCTCTGCCGTGCAGGCAGCTTTCTGCGTCTGAAGGGTCACAGTTGGACGTGCAGGGCCATCGGCCCTTTGCACAACAGTCTGACCAGGCTCCTTTTCCTCAGTCAGCACAACCCGAGCCAGACCAGAGTTGACTGGGAATCACTAAGATAACAAACTTGCATAAGAGAGGTGTTTCAGCCTCTGCCTGCCATTTACCCCTATGGGGCAGCTGCCACCAGCATTGCCTGGCATCCAGTCCTAACCTAAGTAATTGACGGCACAGAGTTGTTTTTTTAGCATTATTTAATACTCAATTACTAAACACCATGACTTAAACAACTGCATTGCGCATTCTTTAAACACTTGCTACCTCATTAGCCACTTTAATTAATCATTCTTTCATACTTATTCAGATAATATAGGAATTTTCCACATTCCACCATATCAACGCTTCGGGGCAATTAAGGCAAGGAAATTGAGACTTGCATTGGTCAACTTTGGAAAGACATCTTAAGTTTCATATGATCTCCCTTTAAAAAATTCCCACTGACATGCATGCTGCTCACAACTGTCTAGGGGTGAGACAAGAAAAACGGGAATCCCTTAGAGGTCCCCCGTTATTATGCAGCCCCTGTGCAATCAGCCATTTAGCTTTTGAGTTCCTGAAGTTATTCCAATGGATGGGCAGATCAGTCAGAGACAGAACCAAATGCCACATTGTTCAGACAATGCAAATAACATTTGCAGTTTGAGTACAGACAGGCCAGGCCTGTAATGTTTTGATAGAAATTATTCTCAATTTACAAAATGCCAGTGTAATTAATCATACAGGAGTTTTTGCATTAAAGACTTAAGTTTCCAATCTAGACTCCTTCACAAAAAGAGGGAAAATAATCCTTTCATGACTAATTAGACACTGATCAGTAGCTACACATACCAAAGGAGCTCCTCAAAAAAACACAGGATCAGAGATGTACTGGATTACCTGCTGTCCAAACCCTTGCCAAGCCCCCAGATGCAGGTCTTGGACTCCTGCCCACACCTCAGCATTGCTTATCCTCCTCTGGTCTCAAAGCAGCTACAAGGTCAGTCCACAGAATTTGGCCAGATGAACAGAACTGGAAATTGCACACACAGACAAACTCAATACAACCATATAACAGGCCGCACGTAATCGTATGGCTTTGCCAGATGAGGTAAAATACAAGATTGGCAAAGGTGAGTGCATTCCTCATGACAGTTAATGGGCAACACAGCTACTGTTTTACTTCTTGGTTTCCAATTCTTTCCCTTTCAGCTAGGCTTACATGCATTACATTCCACTTCCAGAGCTGACCCCATTGCTTTGGCTAAAAAAATATTGACTTCTTACACACCGTGGCTTTTAACCACATAAAGACATAACAAGTTCTGCTCTCTGATCTGCCATTATTAATTATTCTTATTAGGAAAAACACACACACACACACACACACACAAAACCTCTAAAAATTGGAAGACTTTTAAGACTGGGAAACAAAAGGTAGCTTACAGCGCTTAAACAAGCTGAGCTGTTCAAGGTTTTAGAAGCACAGATAAAAGGCTGTGTCACCTGCACTATTATTCATAGGGTCTTCCTTGCCATGTATGATAAAAAGACAGTGCTCTCCAGGTATATAATATAAGTCTCTGTCAGGGACTTTTAAGTGTTGGCTAATAACTTTTTAAGACCTAACAAGCAAGAGATGCAATTATGCAGAAAATGCTTTTCCTCCCTACTGGTTTACAACATACTAATTCTGCTGCTGTATTTTTATCATCTCTGGTTAGAGTTTAACTGAGCAGATACAATGATATCTGTCTCGGGCATTTTTACTGCTCCAAGGCAGAATGTCAGCAGGAAGCATGCAAAAATAATTTCAATACGGAGTGCCACTGAAGACTGGAACCAAAGGAAGATAAACTCGAAAGCTGTAAGAGAACATGAAGTGCAATTCCACAGGTGCTCCAAGTTGCTCTCTCCACTCGCTTCATACATCCATTACTTCTGTGTACACAGAGAGCAGAAGCAAGGGAAGACAAACAAAAAATCCAAAAACTGAGACAAAATAAATGAATAAGTTGGCAAGACTTGAAAGATTTTAATCTTATAATCACAATCTTTATTTGAGGCAGAGCAAACAGAAGTGCTCGCTTCATTTTACTTTCCCAATTACAATTTTAAAATATCCTACTTATTCAATATTGATGATTTTAAAATGAGCTAATAAGTTCCAACTTACTTCAAGTATATATAAATTTGAAGGCAATGGAAAACTTCCTACGTTGATGTGTGTGGATATGTATGTAACACATACCCACAGTACGTATGTAAATACATGCATATTTTACTGCCACCTTGTGAACAGTTTCTGCCAGTTCTCCCATTGTTCCCATTCATCCCAAATGACTCAAGTGCAGATTTTTTTTGAACAGGTTCTCAATGTGACAAAATCAGATATGGTTGAAACAGATGCTCAATTAAGAAAATTGTACAAATCTGAATAAAATAAAGATTTTGTTTCACAGTTTATTACTGCAAGCATCATTGGAAAATAGCACTAAATTCTTTCTGATAAATATATTGCAGCTTTGCACCCAAGCTGTATCACCGTCTTCAAAACAGAATAAGCTGGTGCCTGTAAAAAAAGAACAAAAAGATAGAAGTACCTAGCAGGGTGGAGTTTTATTTGAATTAGAACAGCACCAATTAGTTAACACTGTACTTACTCTCTCTGCATCGTGCTCAAGCCCAGTGTCATGGTGCTCCAGTTCATCATCCCGACATTGCTTTATTATCTTTAAAAATAGCAAGTAATTATTAAGTCTTTGCAGAAGAGTCAAGGCAGCTGAACATAGGACTACAGCCCGTTGGTCATTGTGTGCACCAGGGCAAGCCCAGGTCTCTCAGAAGCTTCTCCAAATCTTCAACTTCCAAGAAAGGGATTATTTATATCATCTCCCAAAACTAAAGTTACTTAAATGTTCTGCAAAAGCATTGAAGAAAACTAAGCTACTGTGATCTCTGAGGTCCTTTTCAGCCCAGGCCATTCTACACCACTATCTCGTTAAAAATTTTAAGAAAATTTGTATGTGTTGAACCAGTCAGTCACTATGACTACAACTGTTACTCTGACAATTCAATTGACAACATTGAAGCATCTGCCTTGACAGATAATCAGTAAGGGTATTTCCTTGTAACCCAACACAGCTTTTGCCCATTTCAGCATAGTCTGAAGAACAGTGTTTTTCTCCTCTACTTTTTCCAACTAGGACAAAAAGATCTAAAGAATTTTCTCTTGGTATGACTGGAGATAAGCAGGACAGCTTAATAATATGGTCAGAACATACCTTCAGCCACCGTCCTCATCCAAGAAATTTGCTTTCATTACTGTTTCTCATGCTGAGACTGTGAATAACCTTACTACTCAACTCTTTCCTCTATATTTTGCACTCATATACTAGCCTTTATTTTCATAGGCAATATTTTCCTCATGAACATCAGCACAATCTGGTGCCATGAGGTATTACTCCTATAACACAAATACAATTTGGATGGAAGCAGACTGTCAGCGTGTTAAATTAGACACAACTGAACACAGTAACATTCAGCAAGGAACCAGAAATGTATACACAAGCTGTAGAGTAAGCTCCTACCACAAATGAGCTGAACTTGCAATATCTGAGAACAGTTCAGCCCTTCATAAACACCCTACAGAAGGGCATCCTAAAGTGACACCTAAAGTAGTTGGGAAATAATTCTCTTGCAAAGCTAACAAACACAAGCTCCTTCCTTCCTCTGAGCAGCGTTCAAAACTAGACTCACTATTAGTAACATTTTGCTTATGCTAGACATGGTTATGTAGTCACTGTTTTCCCTTTTCTCCCTTCTAACTTCTTCCTTTCAGTTAGAAGTAATCACAATTAAGGCCCAGTTCTCCCAGTGAAAAGGAGAGCAATGAAGCACTGAAAAATGAAGTTAATCTAACGTACGTTTTAGTTTGCTGCTCAATAGGCTTAGTACTGCTAGAGGAAGAGCCATCTTTTTATCCTAAAATTTCTACTGACTTTAGAATTCTAAACAACAGAAGAGAGAGATGCTGGAAATCCAGATTGGTGCAATATTTTAAAAGTCACGTCACATTATGAAGTGCAATGAATTTCTTACGCTCTTTTTAAGCCACAGTTACCTGCATCAGTTCTTTGTACTTTTCTGGATCTTCATCCATTAGAGTTCGGATCTGGTTGTTATAGTGGTCTGATATGCTCTCTTCCACAGCCACTGTGCAAGCCATTGCACCCTTCTTTCCAAGTAGAGAGCTTCCAGCCCCTGTGATTGCAGTACCAAACGCATATAAACAGTGACATCTGAAACAACATTAATAACTTAAGCACATGAAGACTTCCAAAACCAACAACAGCAAAAATAACATAAACTCACCTAAAACAAAGCCTGCTACATTCCAAAAAGGCAATAGGACAGTAGGTCGGACTCTGTATGCAATCATTAACTCATTAAACTTTTTCAGGTGTTCCTTTTCTTGATTCCACATTTGCTGCAACAGAGCCAAATGTCAGCAAAGACCCAAGAAGTTAAGCTCTCTGCTACAACCAAGCAGCGCAACACAAACCAGCAGGGCTCAGGTCCCACGCACCTGGATGAGCGGCCCCGCGGTCGACCTGCCCAGCACGGCCATCTGCCCGGCGTAGATGCGATTAGCACCGTACTCCCCGGCATGGTCCACGCGGATGATGCGATCTACGACGGCTTTGTTGACGCCGTCTGGAGCCACCCTCGTGCTGCAGGGCCTCAGGGACGCCCCGTCGGCGGGGAAAGGCCGCCTTCCGCAGCGACCTGCCGAAGGGACAGAGGTGAGCGGGGCTCTGCCGCCGTCCGGCCCCGGCTGCGAGGGCCCAGCCGAAAGGCCCCGGCCGGCCGACAGCGGGCAGCGGCGGCTCCGTACCCGCAGAGCCGCTCAGCGCTCGGTGCCGCCCCAGTGAGCACCGCAGCGCCGGAGTCAGAACTGCGACCGCCGCCATCCCGCTGACCCCGACGCCTTCTGCGTCGCGCTTGCTTACGTCATCGCAGCGGGCCGCCCGCCTCCCGCCTCCCGCCGCCATGGCGATTCCCATTGGCTGCCAGCCGCCTCCGCACTGGCCAGCTGAGCTGTCACTCGAGACCAGCGTCTGCTGGTTTCCATAGGAACGAAAGGGGATCGCTCCGCCCCTGAGGCGGGAGCCCACGAGGCAATTCCCGCGCGGTGCCGCAGCGGGAGCTTAGGGAGGCGTCCACACAGCTCTTCTTCGTGTAAACGTGCTTCCCAGGCAAATAAAGCAATAAAATCTCAAACTGTCAACTCAGTTTACACCGTTCAATAAAACTTTTTTTTTTTTTTTTTAATTAAGATTAGATTTTAAAATTGATTTATTACATGTTAATTTCTTTACAACTGAGGACAGAAAACATTACAAAACATCATAAAAAGAAAAAAAAAGTATCTTACATTAAATGCCAGTGTACTGCCAGGAATTTCAAGTAATGCACACAATTCTTTACACTGCAATCTGGAGAAAAACAGCCTTCAAATAAAGGGAAAGTCTTGAAGGCTACATGGAAACATTGTTCTGAGTCACACAGCTCGTTTGTCCACTTAAACAAGCAGTTAAAGGACAGTGGCATCCGAGTTTCTGAATGCTGCATTTCTGAACTATAAATAACTCCCAAAAATTCACATTTTAGAACACAGAACAGTATTCGAGGCACTTGTTCAAAACTGAAATGCAAGTAGTAAAGCCATACCCATTTAAAAGAGGCTCCTGCACACCAGTCAGCTGGGCACCACAGAGCAGGGACTGCAGCGTGCAGCAGCTGGGTTCTCCTGCTTGTTTTCTTCATCTAGTGTTCAACTGTGCTATTTCAAAACACTGACATGAGTCTCGATTGCTTTCATTTTAAAAGACCTGAGTGGGAAAACGTAAACCTCCTCCCCCCCCCCCCCCCCCCCCCCCACTCATCCCACCCCAATTCTTACAAGTATAATTTATAAAAACTGTGCAGAGTTTTTAAATAGTTTCAGTTCTAATCACATTTTGCCCAAAACTCCTGAAAAACACGAACAAACCAAGAACTTATCACAAACTCTAACAGCTTTGAAATGGCAGCAATAAAGTGCTCTGCAATACAATGTTTTGAACAGGTCTAATATGGTACAAATAAGCTAAACTTCCAGTCTTGGAAACTAAGGCCCACTAGCATAATCAACACTAATAAGAACGTTAAGCATCCACTACACAGATCACGGAGCTGGTCAGCTGCTGTTTTTACATGCTGCAGATCCTCTATCCTTAGCCAGTGGTACCGTTATCTTCCGGCTTTTTGTGGTTTTCAATAATTTTTCTGAGCTTCTGTTAGTTTTGCAATTAGGAACAACTTGTCACGACTCTCCTGGAAAGACAGGATAAAAAGCACACTCCAGATAAAACGATGTACAAATTCTATATACAACTCATTTCTTTACTAGAAGCAGATAGCTGCTCTCATCACCAAGTACTCTAATTAGTGGTTAACAGCACTCTCTCAAATGCCAAAACTATTTTAACAATGGCTTTGAAATCATTTGCGTCGTGTTAGGTCACATGTTATCAGTTCTGTATTGAACCCAAAAAGAAACATCTGACGTACCTAGAAATTTAGAACTGTACTTCCCAGAAGCCAAACAACAGTGTGCAAGCAGCAATAAAGTAAAGGCTTTTGCTCCTAAATCCCTTATACTCTTAAGAAATCTCTCACCTGGAATATTTTTGCTTTTTGTTTTTTTCCCTGGTGATAAATTGTTAAGTATCATACCTACAAGATGCATTTAACAAAACCACGATCTTTCCTAATAAAGTGTGAAGTCTTAGGAGAAAGGTTAGATTCGGACCAGAGCTGTTTGACAGACTGCAGCATACAAATTCTCTTAAACTGACAAACACTATTAGCTTTTGATGGCTGCAAATAACACTGGCAACATTCTCCAAAGACTGGTTAGTGGTGATTTGTTCCACCTTAAGTAATTGTTGCACGTAGTGCTGGGACTCGTACTCAAGAAAAAGTCCAGCCATGGTAAAGTAGAAACACAGACTTGGAGTGAAGGGCAAGAAGTCGGGTGTCTGTCTCTGAGCGTGGAGAAGGAAACAAAGACTGAAAGATGGGGGAACGGACAGAAGCCTTAAGTTTGAAGTTCTCTTTTGGCAGGAAAAAAGCCATGCAGATGGGTTGATTTAAGCAATGCAACAAATAAAGAACAGGGACATCACTTCTCAGTGCATCCCACACACCTGCATTGCTGATACAACTGGGCCTTGCTGCAGCTGCAGCCCAAGCACACCAACTAGACTGAAAAATACTTCTGTGCTTCAGTTACTTTTCCTATGTAATCTATGAAACATTCTTCACTGCCTCCGAACACCAAACATGCAGAAGTGTGGGAAGAATGTTCTTCCTCTGTATGCCTGATTATGGATGCCACAAGGAAAACTTCTGGGGTACAAAAATATATTGAGTTAAATCTTACCATAACCAGTTGTTCCCTTAGCTGCTCAACCACTCTTTTGTGCGCTCCAGCCAAGGCAATCGAATAGAACATAAGGAGGCTGCAAACAACAAACCAACATTATGTTAGCACCATGCAAACAAAAAGGCTGTTATAGGTCAAGGGAATCAATGGTCTACATATATGTTTCAGATGAAAAGAAGATGAGGAAAAAATACAGTAGCATATAGCTTTGCTGAGAAGCACCTGTTATTTTTGTTATTGCCAAGCTGGGACAGAGCTCTAGAAGATGTAGAGGCAAGGCCCAGCTCAGATTTTATAGGTTGTGTTTTGACAGCACAGCTCTCTCTTTACTGTATGGTTGTGGAGTCTCCGCTATTAGCAATATTCAAAACCCAACTGGACATGGTTCCCAAGCACTTACCCTAGGCTACCCTGCTTTGAACATGAGGGCTGAATTAGATCGTCTCCAAAGGTAACCTCAAACCCTCAAAATTCTATGAAACCATACCAATTTTTACCTTACAGAATGGCTATTTTAGTCCTTCTTCCTCACTTTTTTTTGTTCCTTTTAAACAAAGTTTAATGAACAGAATTTGTGATCATAGGATTTACAACACCAATTTGCAGAACAATTAACAGTTCTGAAAAAGAAGAATGTGGGACATGGGCTGTGAAAGATGAGGTGGAATAAAGCTAACAAACGACAATAAATGGGTAAAGACATAAGGAGTGAGGCTTCATCTAGGCTTTGATGCTTTTGACTGCAAATGGAAAATATGGTCTAAAATTTGTTTGTTATCAGCTCAGTAACGAAGGAAACTAGTCATTTATAACAGGATCAGGTCTCCATATCACTTACCAGGCAACCACAAAAAAAGGCACTGCAAAAGCTTCTGATGCTATGCCAAAAAGGAATTTCTGCAGACCTATTGGAAACCCAAGTATTGTATCTGGAACAACAGCCCATGAGGTGTTAAAATTTCTGAACGGCCCACATGCCTTGGAAGAGGAGATACTGTGAAAAAAATCAGAAGATAAATGAGATGCTACACCAAAATGTAAAGACAAAATAATCTAACGCAAGCCAGCACCATCTTGCTGATAGGGTAAAAGTGCACCTCATCTTAAAAACGGTTTTTGTTGATATAAACTAAATAGAAGTTTGATTTTATTATAGGCAGGTACACAGTATTCTATTTTATCATTTAGAAGTTATTGATCTATTTCTAGGGAACTGACAACCTTAAAGCAAATGCCAACTTCACAGAAGTTAAATTGTCACTTACTGTGCTATGCTGACTCCCAAAGGAATGAAAGCTAAGATGAGCCCAATCAACAGCACCACCAAGAAAAAATTGTAACTTGATGCTCTGATAGGCCTACTTGCAGGTTTACATGTGTGCATCAACCTGATCTGGAGAGAAAAAAGGAGCAAGAATGTTACATCTATGTATTAATGTATTACTTCCCCACCAACTGTATTTTCCATCTTCAGATATGCTACCAGGCAGCCATCCCTCCTTTCATGTACGTGGACTGAGATGGGCAAAGACAAGAATGCTCTGCATTGTAGTATAAACCAACATCTCTTATTCTGAATAAGTTTGATCCAGATCACACTTGTAGAGAGCCAAATAACATCAGTCACATAGTATATGATCTGTAACACAGCCTTTTGCTATGATCTGCCAAAGCTTCAGTGGATACACCCCTCCTCACCAGAATTAAACATGGATAAGAATTTGTTGCACAGGAGATGTCTAATTGTAGAGCAAGGTTTCTGATATGCTGAAACCACGTCATATATCTAATAAAGCTAGGACTTTCCATTCTGCTCCCAAACATTTAGCAGTTTGGCAAAATCTTGCCCAAGTTCTAAGCACTGTAAGCAGTAAACAGATCAATGCCAAAGGAGTCGTAAATTACTTTTATTAGAAAAGATTTTTTTAAAAGGTTACAAATAATTTATGTAGTCATTAAAGTGTTCCCTTCCTTTATGTCAAAGCAAAATTCTATCTTCTCTTAAAAGTAAAATAAAAGTTACAAAAAACAGAATTTTATTACCTCATTTCCTGCATACTGTATCTTTTTTTAAGGTTTTGTTTTAAATCAACTGTATACCAACATAAAAAAATGTTTTCTTTGTTGTTGTTACTTGTATTTACACCAAACATCTTCACTACCTTTTTAATGTAAAAGATGATGAAGTATTTTATAGTTGCTATTGCAGGAAGAAGTGGTGAAAAGAAGGTTCCAATCCAGCAGATCGTCTGTCCATAAATGATATCCAGGACATTGTCAGAAATTCCAAACTCCTGCAAACCCAACCACTGAACTGGCTTCCAAGAGCAATAAGTAACTAGTATCCTAAAAACAAAGAACATCACTAAGTTCTAGAGTGAAGCTACAGAGCTTAGCTGAATGCTAATACACATGAAATTCAGCACTGACGCATTCAATGACGTGACAGAAAGATGTCTGAAGTAGATACAAGTCTCAAAAAAAAGCATCTATCTGTATAAGTACTCAGATAATCAGAGATATTTTACTTTAAAACTGTCAATCTGGTTAGAAATACAGGGAATTAATAAATGAAAAAAAAATCATCAATCATTTTGTAAAGGTATGCTCAAAAGGCAGAGACACTTACTTCCTAGGAAAGTCCACAAACAGCGTCACAGCAATTATTATCATGAAATCAAACATCAACAGTTTATACATTTCTTGCCCAACTGCAGACTCCCAGCACTAGAAAAACATACCAGGAAAAAAATCAGCATTAAAAGTCTAATGACAAATGGTTAAAAAATAAAAATAAATATGCTATCAATCACTAGAACAACACACTTCTCAATCAGCTCACACCAATAAAGATAAAACCATAATAATTTCCATTTCTAAAGTTTTCAAGTGTTTCAGAGCTTCCAAACCAACTGTTCTATTTGCTTTCTATGACAATTTGTTTTATTGAAGAAAAAGACAGTGACAACACAACCTCAAATGGACTTCACAGTAGCCAGAAAATCTCTGCTAAATTACGATCTGTTAATGTTCAGCTGTAAATAAATGGAAGATAAGTGATAGACAGACAGATACACATGCACACAGCATGATCTACAACATGAACAGGAACCACAAGTCCAATTCTGAATACTTTTAAACAACCAAACCTCATGGAAAAAGATCTTACTACAAGTTCAGGTGATTAAGGACTAAGATAAGTCTACTTACAGGATAGAGTTCGTAATTGTACCCACAGGCCTTACACTGGTCAGTGGTACAGTGGATCTGAGTCCACAGTGAGACCAACAGAACACCAATATTGGCCAACCGCACAAAGATGCACCTGGAAGAAAAGCAAAAAGCAATCTTAAACTTTCCAAAACACAGCTATTCTGGCACCTGATTCCACTGACAGAGGAGCCCAATGAAGAACACAGAGACTGAAAATGCAGCAGTGGACATGCAACAATGCAACAAAGTGGAAATGCAACAATGGAATGACCAGGCAGATATCACATACATTTCTTTCTTTAGTAGTAGGCTAAATTGCCTTTCACCTTCTTGGCTTTAGGCTACAGCTCTTTGTTTCTTTTCATTCTATTCTTCCTAGACCAGTCCTGTAAGCTGAGCCCCCAGGCTCTTCATTTGGTGGGAGCTCAACCCACAGTGGTCTGCTGCTCTCTGAAGTGCAGTGGAGAGGCCAGATGACAACTTTATGTGCAACATTCCCCTCAGGTGGCTTCAGGCCTTCAGAGGCACTTAACCGAACCAGAAATACAAACACTGGTGTTTAACAATGTTCAAATGCTTCAATCTTGATCTTGCCACCTTAGCCTGCCAAATGCCAGTTCACACACTCAGTTTAAGGTATCTTTTATTCCAAAACAATTAACTTTTGCCCTGAGCAACGCCCTGCTTCATTTACTGCTATACTGCTCTTTAACATGAGTAAAATTGGTTGCTGTGCACACGTAGCAGCTGCACATCCAGGGAACTGCTGCACACAGCGGTGTGAATTCACAGCTCTACAGTCAGCACTTTCCTACTAATTTACCTACTGACTTTCAGATTGTTGAAGATGTCCAGATCATACAGCTAAACGGAACAGAAACTGGAACATTAAATGACTGCACTGTACTGTCAACAAAAGAGGAGATCATTTCCAGATCTGAAATGCAAGCTTCCAATGAAACGTAAGTCAAATAATGCCTGCTTGGCTTCCAGTGCCCAGGCCCTCTGTTGCAGGGAGTCCAACCTCTGACTCGTGGTATTTGAATGTTTACCATACCTCAAATCTACCAAGAACAAGTTGTTCAAACATCCAAGGCCCCATAGCAAAAATATCTTTACCTCAACAGTGTCAGCCTGATTTCAAAGGCTGGTGAATAATCTTCAAATCTGATCAGAATTGAAAAGATCTGAGGTATAATCAAGTTGACCGCTGTGATCACGATGGATGGCAAATACTGAACTAAAAGATTAGCCTGGAAGCTCACATTGTTGACATCCTGTACAAAAAAAGAGAAAGATGGCAGTACACTCAGGTATTTCTGGCACTGTGCTCTCTTCAGCTACCTACCATTCTTTCCTGTCCAAAACTTTGTCTTCAGCATGCACTCATATTTGGAACAAGGCTGACCACTGCGATACAACCTTGCTTTTCTCCAAAGCTTCTCCCTGAAACGGCTGTTTTCACCAAGGCTCACACCTGATTATATTGTCTTGCTCTACTTTAAAGGGTATCAGCTTTTAGACCTATACCTGTACCAAAAGACACTTTGAGTCACTCTCACAGGTAACAAACAGCTCACCTGACTTTCCCACCACATTAACAACCTCCACTTAGGCAAGCTCAAGATATCAACCCTTACATATAAAGCCCACAGCAAGCGAAGGCATCTTCTCAGTTGTTCAGCGTTGTGCTATCATCCTTCTCTGTTCTCAAACACTTCTGCTGACACAAAGATTTTGGTCCTCCCCCTCTCTGCAATCTTGGCAGTTTAGAGAAGTCCATCAAGAATACAACTTTCCTCTTCCACAGCCAGTGCCCATCACATCGTCAGTGAACAGAGGAAAGAGTGCAGTTTCCCTTTGCAGCAGGCTATTTAAGCCCTGCTGTCCTAGAGAGAACTCAATCACTGTTGAGCTGGCTGCTGGCTGCTCTTGCTGTTCTACTTCCCATCTGTTTGTCCTGACAGAGGGGAGCACTCCATCAAACTTGATTCTTTCCAATACCGATGCAAGAACCTTTTCTTCTGCAAAGTGCTCCCTGATCAGTCTTTGTTTCCCCACACAGCTGTAACTCAAACCACAAACCAAAGATTGTAGTCTTTGCCTTCCATTGCTGTTTATTTTTAGAGCTGAACAATCAACTAGATCAAAAAGCTGACGATAATTAAGTTTGTTTTACCCAGATCATTCCCTGAGCCAGATCACTGCCAAGACACACAAGTGTTAGCACTAGCAGATCAGAGGAGTGAGAACCGCTACACTGGAAAGAAAGTGAGAGCTGCTTTTCTTCCCAGCTGCATTAGCTCCAAGGCACAGACTGGCATCTGAAGCCTCTGTATTAAAGGAAGACACCACTGTTTTTTCTTGCACATCTTTCTTTATCCTTCTCACTCCCTGCTATTAAAAAAATATAGGTAGTTAGAAAGCAAGTGTTTCAAAACCGTTACACGAAAGCTTCTGTATTAGGATATTTGACTCTTTCACAGTAATTCTTGCTCAAATCACCAGCCCCAATGTAATCTATTGTAATGTTATGTCTGATACTTACACTGGAGTTTTCTTGAGAGAAGACAGTTGCTCTAAAAATACAATAAAAGCATGCTAATAAAACTGCAATGACAACTATATTTATAAATATTCTCAGAGAGAAGATCTGTATCTTTTTTTTGATAGTCCTGTCAGCTATTTTTTGCTTCAGTCTTTCTTCCTCCAAATCTGCCTATAAACAAAAGAAAAATAACATATCATTTTCTGATGCAGCATGCAAGTCTTGACACTGTATCTTTTACCTCTGGAGTATTCTTGCCTCAGTGAAGCTAAATCTATAGCTTTTTCTAGGAGGGTCACTATACAGGCTGTTCAAACAGACTGAAAATGCCTTTTCATTGACACAAACAGGCCCACGCAGGACTGGAAGCCCTAGTCAGCTTCCTAGTTCCTAGTCTGGAGCTCTGTACCCAGAGAAAAGCATCCTGTAATCCTCTTCTACTGTGTCAGTACCTCCCTGAGAAAGATATCTATGGTGAGATACTCAGTTTGGTGCTACACTTTGATAAGCGTAAATCAGACCACTCATCTCCATACTTCTGCAGGTAAGCTACCAGCCTTCACCAGCCTGACTTGGATTTTTTCTGCTCTGTGAAGAAAAATCGGAGTCTGGCACAGAAAAACAAGCAGAGCCCAGAGAAGCTGGTCACGTCAACTTAGCAGGTTTCAGCTTAGCTGATGTAAAAATAGTGCACTACTTGTGAGAGCAACATAAACCGAACAAAGGCACAGATTACTCAGCTGTTTTCTGATGTTGTACTTCAATTAAAGAGTAACACTAATGGCAACTTGTTTCAAGGTGTGAATTACCGAGGCAAAAGATTTAGGATTTAAAAGTAAAAAATAAAAAATCTCTTAAGATGACAACTGAACTTTACCGAAACAGGAAGCAACTCTAATTCATGAAATCAGCAATTATTGCTTTGTGATTTGAGGTAGAAATATCTTTTCAGAGGTCACTGTTTCACAACATGAATCTCTGCTTCCAGTGTACTAAGAAAAAAACAGTTCTAGTTTCAGCAAAAAAGCATTTCAGGTTCTCCCTTTATAGACGCTTCTGATTTGGGAAGTCCATTAGCTCTGCGTTTTCTAAGCACAACAACTGCCTAACACTTTGCAGACTTACAACTCAGTATACTCAAACTGACTCCCAGTGGTACAAGGTTTTGCTAGACAAGCTTTTCCTGTTAGATTGTGTAGAAACTAATACAGGAAACAGGGCTGGAGTGTGAGGAAGAGGCAGATAACACAAGCAGCAAAAGGGTTTGGCTTTAGTCCCCAGTGGATGGGGGAAGGGCCTTCAACCTCACTACCAATTCTTGTCACGTTGCACCACAATTCTAGATAACTAGCAAGTACGTGAGATGATGTGGATTCCCCTGTCCCCAGTGTAAACTACTTCAATATTTCTTACCCCTATTCCACTATCTGTTTAATTATACACTTCTCTTTTATATATATATATATATATATATATATATATATATATATATATATATAGCAATAGTAATTGTAGAAAAACTAAAGAAGTTACTCACTTGGAGCTCATATAGCAAGCTGCGATGCTTTAGCCGTGCTGCATTTAGATCTGTAATACAGAAGTCCCAGCCTGCAAAGACTTTGTTGCAGTAACTCTGAAACTGATTTACACCATGCACCAAGTTCTGCCTAAATCCTTTCGCACATCTAAAAAAAAAAAAAAAAGGCAACATTACTTCATTCAATACAGACATATTTTAGCCATGAGGAAAAACAATCACGCACCACACTTAGGGCAACCTGGCTCATCAAAGACTAAAGCATTGTATTATAATACCAACAAATCTCTAAGGAAATTTCAGTGAGTGGTTCTGTAGGAACCAAAGTCAACTGAAGCCAACACAGCTTCAATATATTATTTTTGCTGGTTCAGCTCCTCAAAATCAAACAAAGGGTACTGTGGCATCGTAACTTCTAGCAAAAGATCCTCAATTTCTATGTAAAACTGTTCTGTAATTCAGTGTCCCCTACAAGCAAGAATGCAAACTGAGCAACAGGAGCAGTAAATGAAGGATGCCAACATCTTTACCTTTTGATTATCCAGAAAAGACTTAGTGCAAGGTAGGCAAATGTAGTTAGCAAGTATGCTAGCGGTAAGTTATATCTCAGGACATTAAGCCATGCAGCATCCACTGTGTAATAGCCATAAAACAAAACTGTCACTTCCAGGAACCCCTGCGAAAAGGCCAAGTTTAAAATGAACACAGAATAATAACAATAACGATAACTGCACTGTTCAATCCCTCCTGGCTCAAATGAAGCATTTTGTAAACGTAAGATTACTGCTGAGGTCACAAGCAGGCTACAACGATCTGTAGATTCTAAATATTTACACACTTCTAACAAACTTCCATGGACACCACATGCAAAAAATTCCACGCCTCTCCAACCAAAGAGCACTGTGTCAAGAACACTAGCAACCTACACAGAGAGCACAACAGGGAGCAAGATCCAGCTCATGGAACATTCAGCAGCTGGAGAAGAGAGGCACAGGCTGCAGTGTGTGACTAACTAGGCCCTATGGGCTCTCAGAAGTGAAAACTACCATCTCACAGATTAAGGATAAAGGCTAATTTTACCCAGTGATGCCTATGCCTCTTGTTTTTCAAAATTATCAAAGCATCATTTCCTAAGTAAAATGCTCTCATGTTTTATGTGCTATGTGAAACTTAGAACTGTAAGAAAAAAATAAAATCAAATTACTTACAGTGCCGGTGAGCAAATCTTTGAGGTACGTATAGAAGTAAACAAGTCCCTTATTACCACTAGGTGTGTAAACTGTGCAATAAGGCTCTGTCAGAAGAAAGGCAGGAAAGGTCACTAACATACTAATCCTCATTAAATTGCAAGTTCAAGTTAATTAAAATATGGCATGTTCTTAATAAAAAAACAAACAAAACACAATTTCTCTGCCCTGGTGGGTGGGGGAGAAGGCAAAGGAATTGAGGAATCTAAAAAACAACAGCGGTACACAGAGATGTTTACCTGTGTTATGTGGAGAAATTTTAGCAGAGCTGCTGTTGAAAATTCCATAATCAGAGATGACAGTGGGAAGTATAACAAAACTGAACATCAGGATGAACATTGAAAAATTCAGCACGACCAGAAAACGCAGGAAGCTGAAATAGGACTGGATGCCAGTACCAAATTTCCCTAAGGATAAAACAAGCATGTGTAATACTAATTGAAACGACAAAAATAATTAAAAAAATAATAATAGTGAAGAAACATTATTAAAAGCTAATTTTCAGTACTGTTGGCTTTAAGAAATAAGTGAAAAGGCAATGAGACTTTCTAATCAATTCCTCCACTATATTCCACCTTCCCCATTACAGATTTTATGAAGTTAACTCTCCCATCACTCCTAAGCTGTAAGTGTTTAAGCCATACAGTTAAATGTGAAACTATGCTCACACACGTAAGACCACTAATAACAGAAGCAACCTGAAAGAGGAGAAACCAACAGAAGGTGAATACCTTCAATGCTGTGAATATCACGCCGCCAAAGCTCCACGTAAGATGACAACTGTTTGATATCCTTGAGAGTTTTTTTCCATGATTTACTACTAGTTCTTTTCCACTGCTTCCACCCAGAAGAATATTTTATATCAGACTGCTGAGAATCCCTAGGAGATAAGAAATACAATTACTGACTCACTTTTTCAACACAAGTAGCAGCACCAAGCGCAATGGTGCCTTCAGAGAGGTGTCAGCACTAGAAGATGCAGTAACATATGCTAGCTACCCCTATTATCAATTTTTAATCATTCCATTTTCCTAAAATTCACTATAAAGTGCCAGCTCAGTGAGTTTGAAATTTCCTTGCCAGCATACTGGCATCTAAGAATTAATTGCTCTCAGAAGTTGCAAACAAATTCCAGGAATGACCCACCGATAGTCTATAATTTCTTCAGTGTTTTTTTGTAACATATGTATGTACTTCAATTTTACAAACTGGTATCCAGCAACAGCATCAAGGAAAATTCTGAGTGGCTCGTATTTGCATTTTTTTCTTTTAAGATGGTCAAGTCTCCTCCAGAAGCACAGCTTGACCACTGACTTGTACACAGCAAGCGCTGAAGAAAGGCATTGTTAGGAACCCAGGAGGCAGCAGCCATGCAGGAGACAACAAAGGTTCCAATTTAGAATATTTGGTACATGTGCAAGCGATGCACTAAGCTGCCTGCATACAGCATCAGGAGCACCGCTACTACCACGTGCTGTGCTGACACTGCCCTTCTCAGCTTAAGGTGAAATCAGTATTTGAGCAGGAATCCACGTTAAACCCTGCTTGCAACAATCAAACAATGCAACAGATGACGCCACCTCATGATTGTAAACACAGCTCCTCACAAAAGATTCCATTCTATGGAAACTACAGGCTACAGCATGTAATGTTTTAAACAAACTCTCTGGAGAACTGTCTGGCCTGTGTTTGTGCTGCATTTTAAACGAAGGCGTGGGCTGCATATTTGTTCCAGACACTGAGTGTTCAGCTTTCACAGCATTTATTATATTAAGCATGCTGTGTTGGCAGCTGCTGTACAATACGGGCACAATTACTGATCCCTGAAGTGCCAAGGGGCCTTACCAGAATCCCATGGTGCTACAAGATCATAAACCACCTCAGAATATCCCAACTTCATTCCTGATGAGCACCATGGCCACAGAACTGCAGTTCCGCTTCTTGAGGAGTGGAGCACCCAATTTTATGTAAAATTCAGTGCACTGAGACACAGAACTTCTGCAGCATTTTGTGCATCTACAGAGAGTTGGGTCTGACTCTAAAAGCAGTCTGTAGTTCTTAGCTAAGCCCAGCCACTCTACCAGCTTTCTTCTTGCAAGCAATTTGTTCCTGTTCCCTGTGGAGCACCAAACACTGTTTGATGTACAGCTCCTTGGAGGGCTGTACTTCCACCTGTCCCCCAGCTCATAACCACAACTGTGAAGCACCAGACCTAAAGGTCCAAATGTGGCTGGATGGGGATGTTGCAAAGACAACGGATGTACCCTCTGCTCTCAAGAGCTCTGAGCCTAGTAGTAAGATATGAGACAGCTGAAGTCACAAGTGAGAAATACAGCCCGCTGACAGCTACGCTGAGGGGCAGGAACTGCTCACAGCAGAGAAGAGCTTACAGGATGTGAAAGGAGAAAATGGTCTTAAAAAGCTGTCTCATGCTTATCAATTCCACAATAGAGAGCACGCTGTGTTTGAGCACAATGCAAGGAAGAACGGAAACAGCAGTGCTCAGAGCTGACAAGGAGGCTGGGCTGCTCGCAGTGACAGGTCAGCTGCTGGAACCCTTAGGAGCACAAACTCTTGAGACAAGAGGAAGAAGCCAGCAAGAAACACGTCCATCTGCAGCAGGTCAGCTCCTCGTGAGCGTGTTCCTCCCATTCGCTGCACTCCCTCACCCAGTCAGGCTCCCGGCAACCACACTGCTGCAGGTGGGGCCGCGACGGGTTCCTGACAGAAGAGACTGAGCAACTTCTCAAAACAGTGCCCCGCAGGGACAAGTAAGCCCCATTCTGTGCCTGCCTTTCATCTCACGCGTGCTACATTCCTTTAGGTGCAGGTCATATTTAAAAGCGCAGAGAAAAGCAAACGTAAAGAACCTTATTATCCTCTTCTCGGCGATGCTCATGGGCAGCTCCCAGAGGTGCCCGACCCCGCGCTCCTCTCCCTCGGGCTGCGGCCCCCGGAGCTCAGCAGCGGCGATTCCCCGCAGGTTCCCCGGCCGCTCCTGGACATCTCCGGCGGCCCGGCGCCTCCGCACGGATCGGTAGCTGGGCAGCTCCTGCAGGAACCCTACAGGTGCCGCCGCGCGCGACTCCTCGGGGGAAAAGAGCTCTGCCAGACGGAGGAAGCGCGTTTAAAACATGGCACCCGGCCGGGAGCGCGCACCCCGCGATCGCCGACACCCCGCGGCGCTGCGAGCGGCACGGCCGCCCCGTTCCAAGCTCCACCAGCACCTCCGGCACCACCTGCCGCCCCGGCCCCGCGCTGCCCCCTCCCCCCCCTTCCCGCAGTTCTCCGCGCGGTACCTGCCGCCCTTACCGCCCCAGCTGCGGCTGTCCGCCACCCAGCCCGGCAGCTCCGCGCCGGCCCCGAACTCGCTCATGTCTGCTTGTGGACGCCGCGCTGCCGTTTCCGGGCGCCGCGAAGTTCGGGGAGCGGCGGGGCGGCGGCTGCCCGGGCCGGGGCCGCCGGCGGGGCGGGGGTGAAGCTCCGCGCTCCGTCCGCGCTCCGCCTCCTTCGGCTGCAGGAGAAGCGCGCGGCCCCTCCCTCAAGCGGTGGAGGTGGGGGCGGTTTGTGCCCGGGTCCGTGTGTAAGTGGGGCGGCGCTGCGGGGTGAGGGGAGCGGCTGAGGGCTGCGCGCTGCTCTCACCCAGCGCTGTGTTCAGTACTGAGCCCTCTCCTTCCGTGGCAGGGCTTTGTGGGTTGAAAATCGGGGAGTCAGGCTTCGGGGCGTTTATCTTCTTATTCCACTTCCCTAAGGCAGCGTGCAGACACGAATAAAAATCTTTTCGTTGGAGAGAAGTGATGCCCACACACCCCAGCAGCGAAGGCACGAGGCCGTGGTACGCTGGTTTAGAAATAAGTTCTGTTTTGTCATCCTCTGCTTGCGTCTGGTGTGAGGAGCAACGAAAACTCAGACTGATGTGTGGTTGAGAGCCGCCAGGTCCTCGGCCTGAACTCCTCAACTTGTTGTGAGCACTTCTTACCTTCAGTGTGAAAATACGTAAGTGAGGAAGTAGGAAAGCACTCTGTGAGGAAAAGTAATCTTTCTGCAGTAAAAATGAATCATTGGGTTTCAGGATGCTGAGTCAGGCATCAGTAAGGACACTCACCTCTGTGCTGTCAGCTCAGACTTGGTTTTTGAATTGCTTTATTAGCAAGAGGAATTCATATGGTCACATCAGTTTTCATAATCATAAAATGTTAGCGATAAAAATGCAAGCTGGCATCTGTGTGTACTGCAAGTAATGTAGGTGTGCGTGGTTATCAGTGTGTTTGTGTATTATGTGCAGGAAAACAAGAACTTAGAGAACACTTAGACATGGAACTACTTCCTTATTGCATGGAGCTATTTTCCAGAAAAAACATTTTGTTGATATTCCAGATTTCATGCTGGTATATTGGTCTAGAAAATAATTAACATGCTTTTAATATATTTTTCCTATGAGAAAAATCTATAGTATGTGCTCATGTTTCCATAGGTCACTGTGAAGGCCAGTTCATAGGCCAGGAGGTCATGTCTGCTGTTTCTTCCCATGGTGGTTTTCCCAGGTGGCACATTTTGCATAGCAAATCCTGACACTGTGTGGCTGCTGGAGGCCAGGCTGCACTTTAGCTCTAGGATGTACAAGATCTGTCTGTAACAGAGCAAGGTACTGCAGGGAAATGTGTTTACAGGGGTTATTGTGGTTCCTTGGTTGAGCATCGCATTTAATGCTCTTTGTTTGAATAACTTCCACTTGACCATTCCTGAAAAGTTGGGCGTTAAAAATTGAAACCCCTGAAAATCGTGTTGCTGAGCATTCGTGCAACATCTGCAAAGTGTGCACCAGCTGTGTACATTTATAGCACCACCAGAGCCTAAGTGCCCGCTTTTATTGGTGCGTGGAAGCCAACCAAGCATGGATATTTGGCTGTGGCTGCAAAGCAGGACCAGCTCTGACTTAAATAGGAATTGTTACGGGCTGATGCTTTCCCACAGTGCTAAGTGGGGTGTCAATATTGCTGTTTATTTTTGTTCCTTTTCTAAGAATAAAAAGAAGAAAGGTAATACACTTGTTAATAAGATTGCTGTTCTGAAATGCTGTGTGATAGAAGAAACTCTTTAAGAACAGATGTAGATAATGATTGCAGGAATTGCAACAAGGTTGACTTCCCCAGGAATTCCATGAAAGCATTCTCTCTTCTCTCTTTTTGAGTAGCAAAAGCTGTTCAGGACCTTGGCAATGTTTCTGTTCATTTTACGATTCACAGCAATCTTAGGTGGGAAAGCAGGAAGAGAAAGAGTGCTAAGGAGATGGGGACAGGTGATACAGACAGTGTCAGTCACACGCACGCCTGCGGCCACTTCCTCTTTCGGGTTGTTTCTCCAATGTGCCCCACTCACAAAGCAGCAGCTCTCAGTCTGCGCTGAGCACAGAAGCTTGTGCCATATTCTGCCATGATCATGGGGACCTGAAGGTGTCATTTAATAACAGCACACGCTTCCAGGACACTCTGTGTGTATGTGTGTGGTTCTTCTTAATGCTCAAAAAAACCCAAGCTTCTAAGATTCAGAGAAGTTCTGAGTGTTCAATTCTGGGCACTTCTTGTATTCAGCCATCTCCTGTTTTGCTGTGGATCTGCGCCGCATGCAAGCAGCAGCTGGATCAGCATGAGAGATCTTCAGACCGGTCCTCTGCAGTCACGCCAGGAATGTTGCTTTGGGCAAAACGTGGTCTTAAAGCAGAACTAGAAAATTTCACCTAATTCTGTGTTGAATGCATCTGGTACAGGATATAGGCACGGTTTACCTAATTTCAGAACTGAATAAGCACTGTCCACTTGGTAAAAGTGATCCTTGTGCACTACAACAGTGCAGCTTCTGAACACAGAGAAGGTTGGTTTGTGACTGCTTCCCACCAGCTGGTAAGGCCTTCAGTCCAAAGGCTGGCTGACATTTTGTTTTTACATCATCATCATCATTACCATCTTGCTTACCAGAGAAGCTATTTAGGAATAATTTCTGGAAGCTGTAAGATATGTGCTTGCTGTGAATATTAAATGTGCCAACATGGTGTAACAAACTATATAAACATAGGAAGGGATGGGTTCTGTGGTTCTGTACAGAATCAGTGGAAAGGAGACCAGTGATGGGCAATCCTATGGGTGTGATACAGCAGAGCCAGTCTAGTCCTCCTCCCATTTCTCTTTTCACTACTGCCTGTCCCAGTGGTGGCTGTTGGGCCCCACACTGAATTCAAGGATGCTGCCCTGTTGAAAGGACAGCAGAAGCCTTTGGGAAGGGCTGCAGTGACTGGCTGTGCTGGAGGAACGCCCGGTCCAGCTCAGTGCAAGTAGGGATGAATTCCCGTCAGCGTCCAGCCCTGCTGAGGTATTCTGGAGGAGAAGCTGCTTCCTCCCTGGTGCTTCCCTGTCACTGTGCTCGTGCTCAGCTGTAGCTTCAAACAGAATTTTGTCCCGGTCAGCTTGAAGGGAAGATGTGGGGGAGAAGTGAATGTGAAAAATCGATAGGTGTGTATCACTAAAAGAGAAGAAATGCCGTGTGTTCACGATGTTCTACCAGAAAGCTGGGCTGGTGGTAAATCCCCTGTCCAGAAGCTGCCAAGTACTGCCTGGCATAGCGTGTCTGTGTAAGTATGTATTTAATTGGCCCTGCACGAGCTTTCCTGTAAGAAATAAGATTGTAAGGTCAAGGTTTTTGTTTATCTCTGCTCTATAAATGATTAATCCGAAGATAAAGGTAAATGCATCGTGTCCCTAAAGATGATTTCTTTGTATTATTTTATTGTGTTGTTATTGCGATCCGGGCAAACAGCAAAGGAGGCGTTAATTCACAGAGGGAAAGAAAGCGACAGACCCGGCGGTCACGCAGAAACAAAGCCGTAAGCGCTGGACAACGGCCCCGAGTTCCGGGGGTAAGCGCGGGGCGGGCCTGGGGCGCCGGGAGGAACCGCCTGCAGGGCCGGGCCTCGGCGCCGTGCGCGGAGCGAGCCGGCGGCAGGTAGGGGCGGCGCGGGGGTCCGGGATGCGGCCGCTCTCCGGTGGTTTCGCCACGCATCTGTGCCGCCGTTGTCGCTCGAGCGGCCGGCCCGGTATCCTAGGGCTCCGTATTGGTGTACAGGAATGTAGCTGAAAGCTGGGCTGCGGGTTTGCTCAGGGATGTGCGAAGCTTCTGCGGGCTGGGAGGTGAGCAGCCACCCGCAGCCGTGCCCAGTTACGTGGCGCCTCGTGGCTTCATCTCCTTGTTCATCACTTCAGAGCTTCTGCTGTCTTCAGCCGGAAAGGTTGATCCCGTACGGATCAGCTGCCGCAGCAACTTTCATCGTTCCCTGGCGTGTTCGGTGTGCCGAGGTGTGCCAGCCTTGCTGGGATCACCAGCTGCTAGCATGGCATCTGCTCTTGCTTTGGGGCAGCTTGCTTTTCAGACTCTGCCACTTAGTGAATGGATGTGGTGCTGCTTTTTCCAAAGAGCGGGTTGTGATTTTCCTAAATTGCAACAAGTAATGGGAAGCCAGAAGTAGATGGGGAAGGTTTTTATTCTGGCTATGAAAGTAATGAAGTGCTGTGGTATTGTTCTGTGGGCTGACATAACAGGAACTGATGCTGTGTAGATGTCCCTGCTCTCACTTTTGTAAACAAGCCTCTAATTGTAACTAATGTACTCCTTCTGTTTATTGAAAAATAGAATTGTAATGTACTCACATGCTACACTATATTATAACTTAGCTATATTTTGTCTGAAAAAAAGTGTTTAGCTTATGTGAAAGTAATTATCCAGTAATTTGAAAACCACTTACAAGGATTTTGAAGTGCGAGGAGAAACCTGTGACTCCATTCTGCTGACTGGTTCTCTCCAGCCATTTTCTGACTTGTTAGTTGATTTACTAGCACGCGGTGAATAGCTTTTGTTTTTTTCTCAGGGTCATTGTGAGTGCTGGCTGCACACATAGTTATCAATGACAGTAACAGAACAGGAAGTTAAACCAGGAATTACAAACAGAACAATACCTTTATTCTGTTGGACAAAACTGTGCACCTTCAAAGCTCCATTTGTTAATCTAAAATGATCAGATCTGTAGTTTTAGTGTGGTTTTCCAATTGAACTTATGAATGAGATTCCTGTAACTGATACTGCTCATTAAAGTATAATTTGAAGGTTGCATTTAGTCTGGATAGCTGTCTATTGCACGCACAGCATAAACAAAGGTTTTTTTAAGGCAAAACATTAGAGCTGTTGTAATTGGTATCTTGTGCCTCTAATGGATGTTCTGTGTTAGGCTGTCTTTACAGTGAAAGCAGAAAGCTTAATTTCAAGCAAGTGTTCTTGAATACTACTTCTTTTTGTTAATCAGACATTTCCTTCTAATGCAAGTAGCTGGTAATGCTGCTTAATAGATAGACAAAAATATTCATTTTGCAAAGCAAGGCTTAGTTTGTAGTTTGGAAATGTAGTCACAAGATTGACTTGCATGGATAGAGAGATGTTTGCCTTAGTCTCCGTCTACAAGCAAGGTTAAGTTTTTCAAGTGTTTTTAAGAGAAATGCTCATCGTTAATTATTCTTGCTAATCTTTCCTGTGGGGGAAGCACGTGTGCTGTTTTTACTCTTAAGTTCCCTATTCCAATTCTAGTAGTTATTATATATCCCTGATGGTTTTTAGCCAACTCTTAGAATTTTCCCAGTGGATTAAGTTGGCAACTTGAGGTCACAGGTAATAAGATAGAAGCAGCAAAGATAAGAAGAGGCTCGCACTCAAAGGAATCTCTGCAGAGAGGATTGGATAAGGCAATTGGGTTATACAAAATCACTGTGGTATGTTCTTCTGTCCATAAGGGTTGTGATTGGTGAGATCTTCTAGGTAGAGGAATGGATAATTATGTGGCAGATGAGGGAGAGTACTGTGAACTTCACTGTCATGGTTTGGACTTGTTTCTGTGATAAATTAATGAATCTGAACTTTAATTCACTGCTACTAGACAAAATTTTGAAATGTGTGCCAAGTTCTGAAGGCTCAGGACAGGGTAATTAAACTATATGTTGTAATTATTTTTTTTAATGTTCCAGTGTCACGTCCATTATAAAGGTGTTTAAACTCAGGTAAAGAGTCAAATCCCATTGAAATGCTGCAAACATGAAGTAGCTGGCAATCCTCTGAAAGCCTTATTTAAACAGCCACAGGTGATGTGGTGTTAACTTGCAATTGAAGTGGACAGGATGAAGCGTTGCAGTCTTAATATATTTTGGGGCAGAGAGAAATTGCAAGAGGACTATTAAACGGAAAGGACAGGCAAACAGATGAGGAAAAAAAGAGGGTATAGAGCAGATACGGAGCTGAGCTCTTCAGGCTTAAGCTGTAGCTGTAGACTTTGGGAGCAGCCTGTTGAGAGCAGAGAGAGTCCATCAGTAGGATGTTCCCCAGTGTCAGATGGATGCTGTTCTACGAGCTGATGTCAGCCTGCCTGGCTACAGGTACCCTGTACCCTACTCTCTCTCATCAAGAAAAGGTGGGGGGATGGAGAGAATGGGATCTGTATTCTGGTGGGGGCATTGTATTGTAGGGCAAGGAAGTGCCTTTCTTTGTGAGCTGAGGTTGGGAGAGGCAACAGCGCTGTGACCATAATGACAGTGCTGTCACTCTCCCCCATTTTCTTCCCAGTGTTCCTGTCTGCCATTTGAATGCTGCTTTAAGCAGATGAGTCTTTGCTACTATCACTTGTCTTTCACTGAGAAGGTCTTTTAACAGAGGCTATTTGCGTTGCTAAAATTTATTGAGTGTCAAAGATAATAAAGGTGACATCAGCTCCTGTTGTTCACTATGGTAACATCAATAGAAGCACAAAGGAAATCCAGAAGGAGGTGGTGTTTGTCGGTATGGATCAGGTACTTTGGCAGTGTGCATAAAAAGTAATTGACTTTCACTTCCTTGTATGACTCACATTTGTTTCATTGCTAATATGTCAATTTAAGATCAGGCTGTTGATGTAGTTCAGGCTTTGTCACAGCTGACAGGCCCTCTGGATTTTCTGGGAGACTTCCTATTTCTTGCAGTAGTGTTGAAACTGCTGGAGTTGAGTTAGTGAAAAAGCAGCGGTGAGTATTGGAACCTAATTGCTGGCAGAGCTTCTGTCTCTCAAACTCACTTTTGGCTTCCAGAAATCAATCTGATTTTTCAGTTTGAAGCTGTGTGGAACATTGTCAAGGAATGGTGTAAGAGCAGAGGGACCCTAAAGGTCATCCAGTTTCAACTCCCTGCCGTGGTCTGATTGCCACCCAGCAGGTCAGGATGCTCAGTGCCCCGTCCTCCTTGGCCTTGAATGCCTCCAGCGATGGGGCATCTACAGCTCTGGGCAGCCTGTGCCGGGGCCTTACCATCCTCTCAGTAAAGATTTTCCACTAACAGCTAACCTAAGTCTCCCCTCTTCTAGTTTGAAATCATTCTGCCTTTTCCTATTGCTATCTGCTCATGTAAATGGCAGCGTCCCTTCTGTTCATAAGCTCCCCTTAAGTACTGGAAGGCCACAGTCAAGTCTGCCTTGAGCTTTCTCTTCTCCTGTTCAACTGGAGAGGGACTCAACAAAAATAACTTACATAGTGGTGGAGGGCTGTTCTGTCATACTCTAGAAAATTAAATGGTCTTTATGCTAAAGGAAAACATTCAACCAGATGAATCAGCTCTTCCGTAATTTGTTCCCTTTGTTCAGCACTGTTAAGTAAACTATGATGTAGTTCTGCAGCTTACTGTTTGCGTTGACTTACAGGATTTCTGTAAGTAGAATTTGCTTCACGTGTTCTTTTTGAGGAAAGCAGGTAAATGGCTTGAAGGTGTGAGGGTTTTCCTGTAATGCGATACCACACCAAAATGTAGTTTAGCCAGCCATGCGTGTTTGTTTGATTAAAATTCTAAAGGAGGATTGGTGTCGCAGTAAATTACCCAAACAGGAGTGGATGAAACAATCTGGGAGTATTTTCTGATAGCTGTTGGTTTGTGACGTGAAGGCCGTTATTTATTGTGGGAAGTGGTCCAGAAGCACGAGCTTGCACTGCTTGAATGTTCCTGCTTTGTATCTTTGCAGCGTGTTCAAGGATTTAAGTGGGAAGCACCCCCTCTCCACCTATGCTGTAACTTATTTGCTTGTCTGTCATTCTTAAGCCAGCTGACCTTAAAACTTTCTGTTCTCCAGTGTGAGAAGTAGACAAGATTTATCTATTTGCTTGCCAGAATCCAAAATGTCACCCAACAAATAGATGCCACCCTGAGAAGGGAAGGTTTGCTGAGCTTTTACTTTTAATCTTCCTGAGTAATCTTTGTTCTTCAACTGTTCAGTTTTTTCTTTTGGAAGATAACTTTTTGAAGGGGAGGGTAAGTCTAAACTTCATATCCGTTCCTGGAGCCATGATTTACTGGATCCCATCATAGTTCAAAGAGGAGAAGAGAGTGGTTTAGCTTGTATATTTCATGCTTCTGGCTTTTCCAATGAAGTGTGACTGATAAGAAATCTATAAACTGCCAGTACCTCAAACCACAAACCAAACCAATGATGTACACATCTGATTTGATAGAAAAAGCTTCTCATGATTTTGGGGTTTGGAATGGAGGAAGTGGGTGGATTGCTGTGCCATCTGTACGCCCTTGTGTGCTACCTGCACTACCCTGCGTGCTACTTGTACACCTGTAGCATCATGTGCACTCATCCCACTCCAGAGCATGTTGTGCAGTCTTTGGCTGAGTATGGGTGCAGTCAGGAAACAGGGGTTTTCCACATGGTTTTCCATGGGTTTTCTTACTCCAAATGCCATTCAATGGGACCTAATATCCTCAGCTAGCAAGAGGAAAAATCTTTTTTTCCTTTTCAGTTGGAAGAAAATGTCTGTGTACGTAGGGAATTAATTTTAAGTCCTCCAAACTTCAGGAGCAGGGAGAAACAGCGACTGGCTTCACATGTTGGGTTCCATGTGAGGCTGTAATTGTCCTTGTAGATTTGCAAGGAAATCCTGACACTTATGCACTGCTGTGCATCTTAGGACTCAGAGGAAAGGAAGTGGATAATGATGGAGCCAGTGGACTGTCAGTCTTGGGCATATTGAAGGTCTGGAGGTCTTCAAAAGAAGTAAGAGAAAGAAGTGATGGCTGTATGTTTCAGTCAAGCTGATCTCATTCTTGTTGGTTGCACTTCAGCAAGTTGGTTGGTATCGCTGATGGATGCTTGCTGCTGGGCAATGCTGGTTCTGCAGAACCCACATGTTTACATCCAAATATTTCTTCTCTACGGTTTGAAGAACAGGCAAGCTGACAAGCCATTAAGATTTGTGCTGGGTCTGAGGGAGTGAGGTTTCTTGGAAACCAGCTGAAAAGCAGAACAATGTCATTTGGGGCATTCTAAGACAGTTGTCTGAGTGTTTTCTGCCTCTGAGAAGGCCATCTTTTCTTTAGCTTTTCATTACAGTTTGAAATGTTAAATATTTTTAGGGGGAAATGTACTTTTCTAGGCAAATTGTTGCAGCAGACCCTCGTCATGTATTGCAGAGTTATGTATATGTTCTTTTAAATGGAGCCTGGGGACAGAACATGCCCTTTCCTGCATAGTTTGTACAGAACTTCAGCACTAGCTTACAGTATATCTGAAAAGATGATGGGGGACTCAGTGGCTTCTGGCAAATAAAACTCAGGAAGACTTTTCATATAGGAACTGTTAGATTCCTGGAGTGATTGTTGATTTTCTCTGGGGATTGCTGGATTTCTCTGGCTCTGCTAATTACTTGTCTGACTAAATGAGAATCTCACCCTGTTTCTGTACATACGAAGCTGCAGCACAAAAAAAGCACATTTCACTTGTGGGAAGTGGTGTTACAGCTTTGTGTTGGCAGGGATGGAAGTCCATTATTTCCAGTGACACAGCACGGGCTGCTTGTCTGGTGTAGGCTTTTATTGAGTATTTGCTCAAGATGTGGGCCTTGTTATCACGTACTTCATCATGATATAATGAAGTATAGACAATTTTCTAATTAAAATGTAAGACTTAATTCAATCGATCATTAGCGTTTACATGCAAATCTCTCTACAAGTCATCAAGCAAAACCTGGACTGTGTTTTACACCTGTATGTCTTTGTGTCCAGGATCCTTAGAGGTGCAGATGACACAATCCTGAGCTTGTTTTGAGCAAATGAGAAGATTTTGCCTGGCCTGCAAAGCCGGACAAAAGCCTTAAAAAGGCACTGTACAATTATCTGTTTGGAAGATTACTTTTCTGTGTGTGATGCTTTCTTTACAGCAGTAGAAATTAAGTGAAAACCATTCAAGACAGAAAGGTTGATTGAGAGTGCAGTGTTAAATGAAGCTCAGCCCCACTTTTCTGGGAGTGGAGTTGAGATTAAAGCAAGGTGTCTGATCGGTTTTGCCAGATCTATCATTTTATTAATTTATTTTTATTATTTTGTATTTTATTTCTTTTTTTTTCCTTCCCTGTTGTTAAATAGCTTGCTAGCTGGTCAAACTTGACACGATGCCTTTAAGAACAAATACTAAAAATTACTTCCTTTTAATTTATTTTTTTTAGTACAGCTTTGATTAATTGCAAGAACTACCTGTTTAATTTGGATTCTGTCTTTAATTTGAATAGAAGATTGTCCTTTCACTGACTAACCTGGACTTGTTTTGCTAATAATTTTAAACTCTGACCAGGTTTGGTTTGTTTAAAGGTGAAGTGAAACTCTAAGAAGTAAAGCTAAGGATGAAACTATTTACAAGATCAATACATGAAGTCATTAGAAGAGCCCTTGTTGAGAATGGTCCAGTGTCCCAAGCTCACAGCTGAGGGTTGGAGGTGCCCCTGTTAGTGAGGAAGTGGGCAGACTTTTCTTACCTGTTGGTTTTGGAGCCACAGTGGTCAGAGAAAAATTGTGTGTTTGTTTTTTCCTGTATGAGGAAGAAAGAGGATGTACTTCCTTCTTCTTAATGTTTTAACACGCTCCTAAAACCTGCTTTTAGTCAATGCTGGTCAAGTCTTCATGTGGCGCTCCAATTCTGTAATCTTGTGTAGAGCTGGCTATAGAGAAATAGGAGTTCTTGTTTTACAGGAGTCTTGTAGTGGACCCTAAATTTCACAGTGATAAACAAAATAAAGTCAGAGCACAAAGATGGTTCTAATTTCTGTCTATATTGTTGTATTTTGCATGTCAGTGAGGCAACAAACTCTAACTAAAGGCAAAAATGAGGTTCTTTCTTTCCATTTTGTGTGTGTGTGTATACATACATACATACATACATACATATATATATGTTTTGTAATCAGGTCAGAAATCAGTCTACCCAGGAACGTGTTACTGGAGCAGCAGAGACAAAAATAAGGGAGATTTCTTCTCTCAAACCAAAGACTTGCCATGTCTTACCATTACAATGAAGCCTTTGAAAATCCAGCCTACCACTTCTCAGAGACACTGGAAGTTGATAGGAGGTGAGTCCATTTCATGTGGCTGTTGTGACTGTGCCGTGAGAAATCAAGTTATTTATGTGCAGGGCAAACTTTTTCTTCAGAGTTTTAGTTTGTGACATGCTTTTAATACCTCCTTTATGTTTGCTTTCTCAGACACAAGTTTTTGAAGCTGTCAAAAGGAAGGCATCAGTCGAGAAATTGCATGCTTGGTTTTGATGTGTTATAAATTTTATCAGTTAAATTGATTTTAAGTTTTATAGCATAGATGTTAGGGATATTGTTTAGTTCTGGTAATGTTTACAACATGCTATAATCTTGAATGTCTTAACTTTTCAAGCACTTACTCCTGTTTAGGTAGGCTCCATGTTAACTTCAAGTGGAGAAAGGCATTAGTCTTTCTAATTCATTTGATGACCAAATCAGAATTTTTATGGTGAAGTTCCAAATATGAAATACTTCTTAGTATCTGACTTCCTCTTGTAATATAATCAAATTTGATGATACTAGGTAACAATTTAATAAGAATATTGATTGAAAGGTTTTTTATGGCACTCAAGGTTTTCCATTTTCTTATTCACACAGCAGGAATTCTGAAGGGAATCAGTTCTCTCACCGAAACCCTTACGATTCTCTGTCGTATAGTTACCAAGGAGAGCACAGAGGAAGAAGACAAAATTATCCTCCAGCCATACCAATGGCTTCTCTGAGACACAACTCTGAATACAGTGAAAGTTTACCAATGGCTTCTCTGAGACACAACTCTGAATACAGTGAAAGTTTACCAAGAGTTCAAGTCCTGAGCAGAAGTCCATATGGCAGATCCCAGGGTATGTAATTTCTCATATGAACATGCTTAGAAACAAGTAACAGCTTGCTGTGTCCTGCCATTCTGGAAGGCTCAAGTCTCTGCACGAATTTGTGTTTGTTGGCAGTGGATTTTTTGCCTTTTTCGTAGGAGTCCAGATGTTAAATTACCAAGTGAGAACACTGACTATTTTATTAACAGATCAGTAAATGCTTACTTTTATGTACTACATAATTAATTGAATAGTAGGATGGACACTGGGAAGAGATATAGAAGTGACAGGATATATTGCCATATGTACTGTAGAGCTGTATTTGATCAAAAGGTCTGATATTCTGGATGTGTTAATAATCCATAGCAGCATGCAACTTTCTGTATAATTCTGATTGCCTTCAACAGATAATCTTTCCTTTGAGCCTGAGCCAGAATTGGCCTACAGCCCACGTTCTGCCTTCGGTCCTCTGGATGACCCCTATACTCACAGATTTTCCAGTGCATCAGAAGGTAAGACACACAGTGCTCTATCAGAATATTGATGTCAGTCTCACTCTCCCTAAAATAGTAAAGATTTAAAAGTCTGCTTCGAGTATGAAGATTTTCACAAAATGAAAGGAGTCAGAATACATGAATTATATTTTACTATATAATTGTGGCTGAATTTTTCAGTATTTCTGAAAGTGATGATCTTTGTTTCTTGAGCAATGAGAGGTGTAATGCCTGTGCCTTCTGACTGAAGCTCCCAATAAGTTGGTCATCATAAAATAAACTCACACAGTTATTTGAAGAGGTATACTGTAGGAGGAAATAAGAGGAGGATAGGATGCGTTTTTCAAGACTGTCTGTAGTTACTGGATTTGTTACTGTGCTGTCTAAGTGTAAATGATTATAGCAGTAACTAGAGGTTTATGTTAATGAAAACGGAGTGGACTGAAATAATACAATCTGAGTTCTCTCTTAGACCAGCATAGCAGCTTATCAGTCATTTTCTGGGAAGAATCTGCTCTTCCTGTATCCTGTAATCTCTCTGTTACAGTTTGTTTCCTGCCTAGAAAGTAATTTAGGTCTTTTTTTTTTGTTTTTTTTTTGTCTTCATGGGAACACAGTCTTTGATTTAGGATTGGATTTGGCAAAATCTTATGTTTATATAGAATAGTAACTCTTTTATTGCTACCTGGAAATGCTCATCCCGTAAGTGACCACAGAGATGGGCCATTTCCAAACACTAACACTCCTGCTGCTGGTATTGTTTTAATACCAGGTAGGAAGGAGAGAGTGCATTTCCAACATAATCACGTAGGGATTAAATGTGTAGTGCTGAAAGTGCGTCCACGTGGAGATACAGATGTTTTTCATTGCTACAAAACAAGTTGGCTTAAAGTAGAAATGACAGTGGTGCTTTTAGATCTGAGGAGTAAATGTTAGCGAGCCAGCAGTGTGTGTGTCACTGAGCAGACATGTCAGTTAGTTGGGACCTTCCAGACTGAGGGACTGTGCTCAACATGTGGGTGTAGCACTGACTAGGTTGGCCATTGTCTTACTGGGGAGTCAAGGTAAGCAAAAGTAAGGCTGAACTCATCTGCTTCATTGCTGGAACGTGGATGCTTTTAAGGAAACTTGTTTGAATGATTTGATGAAAGAAGCTTGATGTATCTAAAACAATCCCTCCAAATCCGTGGAAGGATTTTAAAAGAAAGGAGCTGTCTCCTAGAAAGAAAAACTTAAGAATCAATGTGTACATGTATGAATGGGTTAAATGAGACAGTTTTTCACAGCAGGAGAAGACTCTGTGCCACTTTGCCAGCGTGTGTCTGAGAAATTGCCTGCAGTCATCACACATCACCTGGGGAGAAGTTAGAGGGAGAATGTATGTTTGCATGTACTTAGAGAGATGGAAGGGTATATTTTTAAATTGTTTCAATGAAAGTGAAATTTGAATGTCTTAAATCAGTTTAGCCTAGGAGTATCCAGGCTTATTAAATGGTGCTTGTTGTTGTTTAGGTAGCTTTGTTCGGAGACGCAACAGAAGGCCATCTGACACTGTGACATTTGCAACCCTGTCTCAAGCAACTCCAGAGTGCAGAGGAGGTAGGAGTTTAGAGAAGTGTTTTTATGTGAGGTAACATCTTGCACAGTTATGCTGTGGCTGATACTGTTCTTCATTTATCATCAGAATTGCGTGTAGCTTTTCTGTGGTTACAAGAGCAGCTTGTTTTTAGTTAAGGCTAGTATTTCATCTTTTGTACCACTAGTGTACCCTAGCACACTACAACATAAATGAAGCAAAATGCAGTATGGTTTCTTGTTGAGAAGTTTAGCTTTTCTTTTCATAACTTACTAGGATTTGCTTGACCAGCTGATGATTTATTATTTTATTAGATGTCTTGAGTTAGCATCGAATTCCAACTATGTGGAAACAAGATGAATGACAAGTAATATCTCTGCCTATTTTACATAGACCAGCATGAACTAAAATCACAGAATAAAAGCTTAGAGTTCAAGTTGATAATAGTATTTTAGAAGTGCGATTGTCAGTGATCAAGGAATAGACCAGCTCTTCGGAGTTTGTCAGTGTTTTGTCTTCCTTACAGTACAGCTCTTTGTATTAGCATTCAGCAAACAGTAGACAACTGATACTTACTTGTTAATGTGCAGTGTTGTGCTACTTCCATGCATCTGTATTAGAGCACTGGTAAAAGTAAGGATATTCTAGACAGAATCATTAAGTCTTAGAACATGACATGCATTAGTAGCTGTGAAAATGGGAATGATTATATGAAGTTTCAATTTTTTAATAACAATTACTATATTATCACCCCCAAATTTGGATTTATCTTTATTTTTATTCAGAGGAAAAATTAGTTGACAGTCTTGCAAGCATGTCCAAGCGTGAAAGGATTAAAGCGATCCAGAAAATGCCAGAAACCATGAAAAGAAAGAGAGAGATCAGGTAACAATAAAAGTTCTGTTTAGTTTTACAAGCAGGACAATTCTTGACATGTAGCTATCAAGTATGCGTGTGTGCTAGCTGCTCAGCTTTGCTTTGTCCCTTTGAGTACGAAAAAACTGATAGTACTTTTTAAATAGCTTTTAAAAAGTTAACATCTTGCAAGGAAAAATAATTTGAAGATGGTTCGGTGTCCTTTCCCTGAGTGAGAAGACTCTCATGTAATATAAAACACAATAGCAAGGCCGTGCCCTTCTGCATGCAAGTATGTCTTGTGACTCTCATTCAAAGGAAAGTTGAATGCTGGCTGTTAAAAACAGAGAAGAGACCACGTGATTTCAGCCATCATTTTGATCATTGCGTACATTTATTTTATACATGTGAATATATTTGGATGTTGTTCCTAGCAGTGACTTAGTAGAGCAGTTGGAATGTGGTGCCACACCTCAGCTTGTAGTGGACAAAGACCATTTTAGCAGCTAACACAAGAAGAACCAGCAGACCCATCTCAAGTTATTGGCTTGGTCATGAGCACATGTTTGCAGCAGCTTCTTTGGCTTTTGTTCTAATTACAGCTCATGCTGTCACTCCTTTGTCCTGCTTTCCCACAGGAATAAAGTTCTCACAGAAATCTCAAAGAAATCAGGGGGCTGTGGTACTCAGTGTGGCTGCTGTAAGCACTGTCTGCACAGAGCAAAAGTGGTGAGTGTCAGGCATGTCAGTGGGTAACAGCTGGAGGGAGCTGTAGCTGCAGTGTTATCACCATCTCCACAGGTGCTGGGCATCTTGTGGTCTTATTTCCTTTCTTCACTGTTCATTGATAATGACTTGCATTAGGTAGGAAGAGTGCGTAAGCATTCTGTGATGCACTGAAAGGTGGAAATCTCTTCTTATCATCAAAATGGGGCTGTAAAAATGTGAGGGTGTATTATGTGGATTTGAGTCCTGTGTAAGGCTGCTCGCTGAGGTTCACCTCTCATCTTTTGTTCTGTAGTCATTTCGGCGATTTAGAAATACCTTGTCAGAATATTTTCAGCGACTGAATTTCTGGCACAAGACTCTGAAGAGCATTGGTGGAGAGTTTGGAACAAGTGTTCTTTCTTATTTTATGTTTTTGAAATGGCTGCTGAATTTCAACATCTTCTCATTCCTCATAAACTTTGGTTTCATCACAATCCCTCAGTTTGTTACAGCAGAACCAAATAACCTTTCATTCACGGGTCTGGAGCTGCTCACTGGAGCTGTAAGTATGTCACAGTGGATGTGTGTTATTTTTCTCTGCAACAGTTCTGCTTTAAAGACTTGTGGCAGTGTAAAAACTAATTATTTCTTGAGAGATGGAGGTAAATTTTTACATGATTAGAAGAAATATTTCATACATACTTGGGGAAAGGAGGCTGTGTCAAAAGTTGACTCAGAGTGGAATGTATGTGTTCTGATGAATTTGTCTTAAAGCAGATGGTTGCTACGTTAAGCAATATAGCAAGACTTTTTCCTTGTAGGAAGCAGTGGAAGAGTGGAAGTCAGGCTTTCTGGAGACAACTACAATAGTCTTTAGGAGAATGTATTTCCCATGCTAGTTTTCCTCTAATAATACAGTCTGGATTTCAATATGTGATCCTGTGAATTTTGCTTATTTCCTGTGAATTTTGCTTATTTCTGAAGCTTTGTTCTTCTAGGGAGCGTGCAGATCTTGGTGTGGCAGCCTGTTGAGCAAAGTGTGGCTTAGAAGGAGCTTTTCAGTTGACGGAGATATTTCTTCTTGTGGCATAAAATCTCAGGCTATTTGGAAAGAAGGACTTTGCTCTAAGCCTAGACTTGCTCCTTTTCTTTCCATCTTTGACCGTTTTAAGAATTCTGTCAGTTTAACTGATGTTAAAGGATTCCTCTGTCCAATAAACAAGATTCTGCTCTCCCTAACACTTAGTTGAGAAGAAATGTTTTTTAAAAAAGATGCCTGCCTTTTCTTTCTAGGGTTGGTTTTAAAGTTGTGTGTTCTGTAGTAAGAACACTGTTCAGTTTTGCAAAGCAGAGGCACTGTTGCAGGAGTTCCGCTGTGATGTTGTAACTCAGCACAAAATGTCACGTGTTCCGTTCCTGGTTCCTTCACAGTTGTTGCAATTTGTTGGTACAGAACTTTGCTCCTGAGAAAGAAGTGATCGTGCCTTTCCCTCTTCAGGATTTTTCAGAAGATACCAAATCATGCAAACATAGATTGCTCACAATCATCCATATGATACAGATCTGTAATCACGTGCCTCTAAAACCTCCCACAGCTTTTTGGGGGTATAAGACAAATAAAGAACTTGATATTTACAAATTTAATTGCTCCTCTGATTTCACTGTACAGCAGCTCCCAGGTGTGAATTAAGCCTTAGATGATGGTACTTCAGCAACAGTTCTGAATGATGTCTGTATATTTTCAGGGTTATTTTCAACAAACAGTACTCTACTATGGCTTTTACACCAATGCTACAATCAGTCAAACGAAGAATGGTGCATCTTATAACATGCAGCTGGCCTATATTTTCACTGTTGGAATATATTTTGTCATCTGTTTGCTTATCTTGGTGTTCAGGTAAACTAGCTATATGTTCTTATTTCATTTATATTAGCAAAAAAAAACCCTGTATGGTTGGCAGGCATGGTTGCATGAGTATGTTTCTGTAAGTTATTGTTTATAGAAGAAACTCAGAGGCCAGTATCATGCATAAAAACTTCAGTAGATGAATGAAGAATAAGTGCAGAATATTAAGGATCATACAGCGAATCCCAGTTCAAAACAACTAATCTCATGATCCCCCTTTTGTAACGTGTTGCTCATGGTATTAACGTGTCCTTCTGAAATTGATGAACTAAAGATTGTCAGAAGCAGCTGGGTGAAAGAACTGTGAGAGTTGTCTCACATATTAAAGTCTATTTTCTGTGTATTCTTATTTGAGATGCTCTGATGTAGATCTGCTAGCCCAGAGAAGGGAGAGAAAAACTAACATTCCCACTCCTGTTCTGCTGTGCAACCTTGATGGATTTTCCTGTTACACATCTCACAAATTTAATTTTAATTGCAGCATGGCAAAATCCTTCTGCAGAAACTTTCTTACCCCTCAGATGTACTCTGGCAATGCAAGCAAACTTCTCTGCACTTGGGACTTCAACATAACTAATGAAAAAGCTGTGAAGTTGAAACAAAAGAATCTCAGCACACAGATAAAGGTAGGAAATACAGGAGATGCAAAAAGGTGCAAAGGTACAGAATTAGCATGCTGGAGTCACACTGCCAGAGCATGTGCACAAATAAGCTTCTGGCACTGACCTGAGCATGCCAGTCTTGTTTCTAATAAACTTCAGTCTTCCTGGTTGTTATGTTTAACTTGGTTTGAACTCCTGGATTTGTCTTAGCTACTCGTTTTTCATTTCACTTTAAGCTACATGTAAATACTTATATACAATAATTATATGTATATATATTTATATATTTTTTTCCTATTAAATGAATCTGTGACTATTAAATATATGCTAAACAGAATATTGCTTCGGTTTTTCTTTTTTTTTTTTTCAATTTAACTCAAAGAAGAGCAAGCTTATAGGAAATGTTAAGTACAGTATAGCTGTTAAGATAAACAACTTTTGGGATAGGAACACATAGTTGTCTAGTAAATTTTCCCACTATACCAATACTCTAAAGGGGTAAAAAATACATCAACCTCTGAGGCAGTTATCTGAAGCAGGTTTTGCTTTATGCTGTCACCCAAGGAGTTCTTCATTAGGATTTGTTTCCTTGCAGGAGGACCTCGCTGAAGAAAACAAAGAAGCTCTAAGTTTTACTGTAACAGAGAGAATTGTTCGTATTCTTATCCATCTTGGGTCATGGGCTGCTTCCTTGGGAACAGCAGTAGCTGCTTGTGCTGGTGTTTACTTCCTCTCCATTAATAATCTAGAGGTAAGTACTGATTTTGCAGCCCTTCATCCCAGCAGTTGCTTGCCTCAAATCGTGGCTGTCTTAGAGTGCAGCTGCTGTCATTAAAGAAGGCCTGCCCCTCCTTCGTCCTGCAGATGGTTTTTAAAATGCAGCTCCCACCATGGTCCTGTGCGACTCATAGGAAGGGCAGGGTTACATGCTGAACAGACATGGAACTGTGAAACAGGATTACGTCCAATCTGAGAATAAATATGTGCCACGTGTCTTCCCTGTGGACACAACTTGAGGCAGCATTTCAGCTAAAGTTCTAAGTTCAGGGTTGGTTTTTATTTTTACTTTGTTTTTCTTCTCTCAAAGCTCTTTATGAAAGGGAATAAAAATGAACTGGAAAGCCAAGCTGCCATGTTGGTGCTACCCATTATTACATCCCTCCTCAATGTGTTCATCCCATTCTTCTACTCATGGCTTGGAAACCTGGAGAAATTTCAGAATCCCAAACGCAAGATATATGTTGCTATTGCCAGGTATTTGTTGCTACCTCCACTTAGTGCTTTTTGCCTGAAGGTGGCTGACTCTTCTTTTTTACAGCAAGCTGTAAAGCTGTGGCGTGGTGGGCAGTAGTGAGCTATGGAGCAGGTGAATTCATCTTCCCAAAGGCTTCTGTGCAATCTTCCCTCAAAATTCTGTTAGCCTCCTCTAAGTCTTCTGTCTAGAATGTTGCATCTCTGCATGAAGACTTGCCCTCGTTTCCTTCCCAGTTAGCAATATGGTGACCTTGGGCTTGGCTTTATAGCTCCTACTGATGGTGACTGAGCTGTGGGCCTCCTGAGGGAAGGAAAAGAAGTGGTAAGAGAAGCGAGGAGGTCTGACTTCACTGCATATGCGTGGAATTAACACTGTATCACTACCTGTGCTCCTCAGACCTTCCTTCTCTGTGGAGTGTGTGCCCACAGCCAATGGCCTATTGAGCAGAGGCCTGTGCCAAATTTGCCCCACCTGTCCTTGATTCTGCCAGGACAGTAAAGTAATGCAGCACCTGAGCTCCAAAGATTGCTTCTGTTAGTCCTGGCACTATGGCATGCTGTTGTTATAGCAGAAGTAACATGTGACCAGCAGCTGTCCTGCTGTTATTCTTTCCAGGGAGGTTGCATACCAGTTGCCAGTGCAGTTAATGCTACATTTTCTTTGTAGAACTATAATCCTGAAAATATCCATTATTGGAATACTGTGCTACTACTGGCTTAACGTTGTGGCTGTGTCGGAGTCACAGGTAAAGTTTCAAAAATATCTGTCTTTGACTTACAGTACCTCATTGAGAGCCACTTTGATGGCAGGTCTGTTCAAGCAAAGAGAAGTACCTGTAGTCCCTTGGACAGCTGAATTTGCTACCCTGATATTTCTTTATTTGAATTTCTAGAGAAATGGGTAACTCCTTTTCCTACATTCAGCTAAGATCTCATCTGGTTTGCAGCATCGTTCAGTGAGAGATCAGCCATTGGTTAGGATGCCAGCAAGGCTTTGGTTCATGGCACAAATTTTTGGATGCCCAAGCATTCAGGAATGTTAGATTTACATCGTTTTTCACTTCTAGACGTGTGTATCTTTGGTTTTTTTCTTTCTTACTCCTTAAAGTGCTGGGAAACACTGATTGGCCAAGATATCTATCGTCTTGTGTTGGTTGACTTCATATTTTGTTTGCTTGGCTCATTCTTTGGAGAATTTTTGCGAAGGTGAGTTGTTTTTTCTTTTCTAATCCTGTTTTTCTTCATTAGCCAAATTCATGTTTTGTTGTTTTTGTTTCATTGTTTTTGTTTGTTTTTCCCCTGTGATAACTGTAAAGATAACAGTACTGAATTTTACCTGCGCTACAAAGCTTTTGGCATCTTAGCCACACACCTGGGGAGATCTTTACAATTGTTTGCCCTTCAAATGAGCTGAGGACAAGATGGGTTTACAAATGAGGACTTAGACCTTTGTGTTAAATTGACACAAAACAGTGTTGAGAAGCCCTTGTAAATTTTCCCTCCTCAGCTCTTGTCCGTGTCCTTTAATCCTCTCCTGTTCTTGCTCTGTTGAGATAGGAAATTACCTTCAGCAAAAGGTCACAACTAATATGCAGTGTCAGCCATTATGAATGTCATCCAGTAAGCCGTGCAAAAACAGCAGGGTTACAGCTGTAAAAGATTAGAAGCACAGTTGCTTCTAATTCCTTGTATGTCTTCAGAGCAATTCCCAGCCAGCACAGCCCTGAAACATTTATTGTTGATAATGTAGCTATCAGATGGTACCAAGACCTCTATTCAAGGCAAAATGGGATAGTTACCAAAATCTTTCCAATTCTTGTTACAAAAACAAACAGCAACGAAACCTGAAACTGAATCTTTGTAGCTCAGGAGAAAATGAAATGATAAAATGAGATTTGCTGGACCCTGAGAGAAGTCCTCTGGGTACTTGCTTATCTGTGTGTATCTCAGCTGCCTGCAAGACTGGTTACATTAAAGTAGAATATGCTGTAGAATATATTAAGTATTAGTTTATAAGGTTTTTTTGATTGAGGCTGAGAGCTTTCAGGATTTGTGAATGGAAAAGAAGTTAAGGGTTTTTACTGAGGTAAATCATTACTTCATCTGTTGAATCATAAGCATACTACCTCCTTTCTTCTTCCTCTTTTATTGACTTGCATAAAAAACTCTGTTAGTCTTGTTTACACCACTATGTTTTATGGGAATTTGCATTTGAAGTTCTGCTTCAATTTTGATGTGCAGTCTAATCAGCTGGGGCTGCTTTGACTGATGTGTGGTTAATGGAACCCTGAAGAATCTGTCACTGATGGTTGCGTTCAGGAGGTGATTTGTTGAGGTTTCCAAAATGAGTTTAACTATTTAGCAAATTCTATTTTTTTTTATTCTTTTATTTTTAATTTTTCACCCAGAATTATTGGGACTACAGTCTGTGTGAGCCTGGGGGTGCCAGAGTTTGATATTGGACGAAGTGTTTTAGATTTGATCTATGCTCAGACATTGACCTGGTAAGTGGTCAAAACCTTAACTGGTATTTGGGAATGCCATGGAACATCCTGATTCAGATGTTTATGGGTACTTTACATCATGAATGAAAGAACAGGATAAATGCCTGGGGGAGATGCTATGTTAAGTACCTTGACTTGCCAGTTCTCTTTGAGTGAGGTTACCACCTGCAATATTATTGTAGTTTTCCTTCTGGCCACCTGGTCTGAGAGAAAACGCAAAAGAAATCATAGAATGGCTTTGGTTGGAAGGGACCTCGAGGATCATCAAGTTCCAGGCTGCAGGCAGGGTTGCCAACTGCCAAATGAAACATTAGTGTTAATGAATTGTGGAAATACAACTTCTTTTCTCTTATAAATTCTTCCTGTTAGGATCGGTATTCTCTTCTCACCTCTGCTGCCTGGTATCCAGATGATATCATTTTCTATAGTATTTTATGTGAAAAAGGTAAGAAGCTTTACATATTTGCTTCATAAAATGCCATGGAAATTACTGTTTGAAATCTACACAGGATTGATTGAGTGCTGGGATTGCCTGGAGGCTGAGGAATTTGGTGCTTGGGGAGCTGTTTGGTTGGGTTTTTTTTGCTGTTTTGTTGTAGTGGGTTTTTGCTTGTTTGTTTTCTTAAAGAAAGAAAGGAGCACAATTAAAGCCTAGGAAACTAACAGCAAACAGCGCATCTGTCAGTACAGACACTCAGCCTGCTGTTACGATTCTGGATTCCTACTCTCACCAGCCTCCTCCCCCCAGGGTTCCTGGGTCTAAGTGGGGTGATTCTGCTTAATATCAAGGAGGAAGCTTTCAGAGTTCTTTGTCTCACTAGTGTGACTAGTAAGAGATTCTTAAGAGGTGTCTGAACAGTCTGTAGTGTTAAATGTAGAAGAACATAGTTATAACTAGAAGCACAGATTCAAACTTCACTGGGCTGTGGGAAGTTTTATGTGTGCTTCAAAAGCAAACTCTGCCTGTCAGAGTTCTGTAAAACCCATCAGAACCTCGTATCATCTCTTAGTGATTGGAAGGCTGTATTCTTGAAGTTTTAGAAAACTACAGCTTATCTGTCAAGTTCTTATAAAAGAAGTTGATGGAAACCCTTGAGAGATGCTCTTCCAGCAATTGCCTCCAGTGGTTTCAGCAGGATCGACTCAAATGCAGTGAAAGTGGCAAGTGATGCTATTCCAAGTGTATGTACCTTCATCTCTTACAAGGTCAGTCTGATGAGGAATTGCCAACCTCCTCGCAAAGCCTGGAGAGCTGCTCAAATGACAACGTTCTTCATGTTCATTCTGTTTTTCCCTTCCCTCATTGGAGTCCTGTCTGTCATTGCAGTCACTGTCTGGAGGTATGGAAGAGTGCTGACGTTCAGTTCCATGACACTGTGTTGTGTGACCTGATGGCAGGCAGAGGAAATTTGTAATAACTGCTAGTGGCAGGTTGTAGATGTTCATAGTGTTCTGTGTTCTGCAAACAGGTTCAGTAAGTTTGCAAGTGTGGTTAATGCAGTAACTTGTCCCGTAATTAAAGTGGGAGGTGAGACAAGACTGCTTTCAAGTTTTGGTATTCTGTGTTAATGTCACAGAAGATTCTTTGATTTGGCCTTTCCTGCTCCTCAAAAGTTTCTGTGACCTTGCCTGCTCCCGGGCGTAAATGCTCTGGGCCATACTGGGTGTGCAGTGCAGAAACACCTGGAAGAAAACAGAGCAGGTCAACTTCTGAGCTTCTGGATTATTTGCAGATTTCAGATTTTTTTGTTTGATTTGAGGTTTTTTTTTGTTTTGTTTTTTAAAGAGTGTGCAGAGCTCTGCTATGAGGCATCTGGGTTACTAGCAGTGTTTTAAAGCTGCTTTGTTTATGTGCGTGTTACTCTGGTCACAGTAATGATGGAAACTCAGATGCAGCTCTTTTTCTTAGCAATTCTCAGCCATGTGATTTCATGTGTAGCCACCTGTCTTACTAAATAAAAACACAGGAGGTGATGTACTTCAGAAAACATATTTCCAGGGGCCAGGTGGCAATTTTGTTCTATCTGGATTGGTCCAATTTCAAAGCAAACAACATTTCTCTATTTCCATCTGCCCCAAAATGTGGATTTTTGCTAAGAACTACCTCGTTTCACCACAGCCTGTTGTTGCTGAAAGTTTACAGTGACTTGTGTCCTGGAAGGCGAGGTGTGATGGTACTTCCATTATGCAGCTGTGCTGCAACTTTGAAAATACAGGTTTTAGAACTGCTGTAGTCTGTGCTGCAGTGATTGATTTGTTGCATGCAGTGCACGTGGCTTAGCAGGGATCTGTTGCAGCATCTCTTATCTCCGGCTGCAATAGTCTCAGAGGTACTGAGGTGGAATTTTAATGTCCTGGAGCTGACCCAAAAAGTCAGCAATTATAGATGATGGCATCCTGTGAGGGTCCCAAAGAAGTGGAGGGCAATAGCGAGGCAGAGAACAACAATGCACTGAATTAAATCCCTTGTTAGTGTGGGAAATGTTAAATAGCTGCTTTCTCATGCTTTCAGGTTGAAACCTTCAAAAGAATGTGGTCCTTTCCGAGGTCTGCCTTCTATATACACAGCAATCTCTGAGTGGGTAAAAATACTGGAAAATTACATTGATTCAAAATGGGTAGCATGGGTCTACTACAACTTAATAGCAAGTGAACTTTTCTTCTTCATCCTCTCCGTCATTATCATGTGAGTACCTGCTGATGAAAAGGACACAGAGTGGAAAAACCTGGCTAGGCCATAGACATTCTCTGTAACAATTGCAGGGTGCATTTTAGAATACTAGAAACGATTAATATAAGGGAAATTCATCTATTTGAAGTATGTAAAGAAGTTATAAAACCTATTCCATTTATGTTATGATGCCAAAGCTCTCTTTGTTTCATGCTAACTGAAGGATATTACTGCTGTTTAATTTAATATTTTTAGTTCACTGGTGAGTTGGCTTCCAGGTCTTATTACCACTGCCATTCTGAGCTGCAGCAACATCAGTGAATGGGAACATCTGCATACTGTTGGCAGGATGAATTGTTTGACTTATTTGCTTATTTAAAGAGATATAAATCAGAAGGCAAAGATCTGTCATTCACAAGGAGAAGTAGAACGTGTCAGATCTATGCTAGAGCCTTGGGCAGCATAAAAAAAAAAAGTAGAGGTTTTGTGGGTGGCTGCTTTGTCTTTCACCATTTTTCTTCAGTGGAGTCACTTGTGGAGGTGCTGATACCTTGCAAAAATATCTGAGTTAATGTGTGGGCACTGGAGGAAGGGCATGGTGGTGGAAGTGAGCACACAGTGCGGGGAAATGCTCAGAAGTCAGCTGCAGTCTAAGTCAGCCGATCTCAGGTAAATTCCTGTGCTGCCTCCCTGCCTAAAGTTAGCTATATAGGTACCAATGTATGTGCATCTTCAAGATGCTGGCCTGCTGGCAGGGGTTGAAGTTGTAGCTGTGCTGCCGGATTATTTTGCCGTGCTCACCTAAGAACCCAAACCTGTTCTAACTAAACAAGCTGCTATTCATGCTAGAGCAAATAAAATTGGCTTGGAAGCAGGACTGTTCAGTGTTGTGATGTAAGGTCTAAGTAAATGACACAAAGCTAGATAAGAACACTGTATTCGTTTGTAGTCTGAAATGTACCTTGTATTGTTGACTTGCTTTAATTGTGCCTCCCTTCTTGAATAAGGTTCTATAAACCTTTGGGTCTTTTCCAAGATAATGGCTTAAGCAATTTCACGTGTTTGGCAAGTTCCATATGTAATTGTGTGTATGTATGCATATACTTATGTATGTGTGTATACCTGTGTATTTGGTGGATGAAGTGAACCAAGACAAATGTCTGTTTAAGCAGTGATTGGGAGGAGCACATTGGTATGAGCGTTCATCTTTTGGACTTTTGTTTATTTAGAGTTATTGCTTACCTTTTCTGGCAAATAATAAGAGGAAGAAGAACCATGGCCAAGCTCTTACGTGAGCAAATTGTTAATGTAAGTTTGACTTTCAGCTTTATTTTGTTTAAAATTTGGCTTTCTTGTTGATTGTCTCACTCCGCTGTTGTGCAGCTGTAATCTTTTTCTGCAGCAATGCAGAGGAAGGTGGAAGCCCTCCTGTGTGCCAGCTGTGGGGAAACTGCTCACAAATAATGTTATTGCAAAGGAATTTTATGTTCAAACTGTGCTGCTGCAGCTTCTTTTGTAGATCAGTTACTCATTGAATCTCCCTTAATTATTAGTCCATTCCAGCTAATGATCAAGTGTGTTTTGTGTGCAGGCAGGAAAAGACAAAAGGTTTTTACTTGAAAAACTACAGATGCTACAGAGAACACAGAACCCATTTGCACCAAGAGGACAGGAGCAGCAGGTCAGTCTGGTAGCTCAGATCCGCCTGTGCAGTGATGTGCAGTGACTGTAAAATTGTGTGGGATTCGTCTAGACTTGTGAAGATGCTGCCATTTTGGCTATGTCTGTATTTAAAACTTGAAGTGCTTGCTTCCTAGCTAGCCGCAGAAGACTAAAGGATACTTGGAAATTTCCTACTTGCTCAAGAGTAGAACTTAACCTGGGAGCACAGATAGAAAGGTGTTTGCCCTCACTAGAAGTTATTTATGGTTATGAAGCTGCAGGAAAATTCCTGCCTCAGTGTGTGGTGATGGTCAGTAAAGAGTGTGGTCACACTTGGATATTGCCTAGAGTAAGAAGGATGCTGCCCTCCTCCTCTGACTCCAGCTTTCCTTCAGGCTTTATGTTTAGTGCCCTTTCCACCCATTTTTTCAGCTGAGTTAAACCGGGTTTAAACCTGACTTAACTCCATTTTAAATTCCACATAGCATCATTTGACACCTAACATTTTTTAATTTGAAATCACTTTGTCCACTCAAAGTGGCTGCTAGCTGAGCCATCAAATGAGTAAGTATCTGTCCTGTGGAGAACAGCCTGCCAGTGCTATTTGTCTGCAGTTGCTGCTCTGCTCTGCATTTGCTCAGTGCATTTTTAGTGCTTCAAAATAAGACAGGATCACTTTTATTTTCTTCACCCACTCAAGTTAGTACAGTGCTGTTTGCAGAGCACCGAGGTGCATCTCTGTGTCACTGTGAGATGTAATCCTGGACTATACAAAGGAAAAAGCCTTGGCACTCAGGCAGTCTGTTGGCGACATATCAGATTACCTATTGCTTTCTAGAACTCTCCCTAAAGGAAGGGTAACAGATGTGGATGCTGACCATCAAGCCGCGATTGGAAGCCATTGTGTATTACTGCTAATGTCAAATACTCTGTCTTTCAGAGAACTTCTTCTTTATCCCACTCATCCATGCCACCTGCCCAGCAAGAATCAAACTATCCACGAAGGACATTTGACAGAAATCAAAATGCATCCTACAATGAGGTGAGAGTCAGAGATAGAAGTCTCTGCTTGATGTCCATTGACTATATCATGCCCTAGGCTTTATACAGTTGGACAAAGAGAACATCCCTTATGTGTAGAAATAATTGATTTGAACAGAAAGAAAATATAATTGGAATAGCTTGCAGTTGGAATTGTATTTGGAATATTTGTGCTCATAGTCCTGCTTGAGATGTAGAGCTTTATGGCTTTGTTATGGGGAAAGTACAGTCTTAAATACAAGATAACAGGCATGTGAGAACAACGCTGACTTACGTCTACCTGTGAATTTCATTTCCAGTATCCTTACTCTGCTGGGATCTCGAGGAGGACTGGCTTCCCATCTGGTGAGCACAGAGAAAGCGATGTTCGTAAGCTCAGCTTACAAATGTTTGATTTAGTATAGACAAGATGTAACAGACACTTTAGCATTAGTAGAAAGAGGCAATAGAAACAAGAAACTGAGTTCCTGGGGCTAAAGCTCTCTACAGAGCATGCTTATTGGTGGCTTGTTGTGATGGTAGTGGTGACTTCTGAAGAGTGATCACAAACTTTTGTACACAACAGCTGAATCTCTGGGTAAATGAGACAGTTCATCTTATGGGAACATAGGCAAGAATATTAGATCATTAAGGGAGTACTTTAGTGTTTCGGAAGTGGTTGTTAATGTGGAGTCCCTGGCACATTGTGTGGTGAAACAGCTATGGAAACTTGCACAGTAGCTTCCTGGTTTATACAAACGTGTTCCTTCCAGCAGATGAGGTGTTCAAATAGTGCGGGGCTTTCTAGTAGAGGGTGGTTATTGCACCTACATCAGCACGCTTTAATTTACTTCCTTTGTGAAAAACAGATTGGGAAACACCCCAGCCGAGCAGCAGCTCAGGGATGTCTGAGGCAGTGGCACTGGCTCTGCGTGCGAGGCAGGCGGCTCTGTGGGAAGATTTAAATGACAACAGCCATCTTTGACCATGAGCAGGCAGTCAGCAATGGGTGCTGAGTAACCCATGGATGTTCTGCAGAAGGCAATACTGATTCACATGACTGAAAACAACAATGGTTTTTTTTTATTCCCTCTCGTGGAAGAAAAAACAGGTTGCAAAATGCGATCTGAGCCAACTGAGCATTGGTCAAATACAGAGACAATAAAATGAAAGCACAATTGCTTTGAATGACTGTGATGTTTCAATAGCTGCAAACTGACTTGTGTGAATGATTATGTTAATCCTGTTGTAGTTGCCCTTCTCTGAGCCATTTATGTAGGCTTTGTTACAGTTGTTCAACACCAGCTTGGGGAATTCTTTTTTAAAAAAAAAAAAGATTGCTTATCAAAATTCTCATCTGTGTAAAACCACCCCTTACAAACAAAAAGGTTGTGACAACTTGTCCAGTTTGGAAGTAACACAACAAGGACTCTTCTGAAGGTGAATCTTGCTTCTTTTTATTCATAGCCACAAATAAAGCTAACAAGCTTTAATTAAAAAAAAGTACTGTTTTTTTAGCCTGTCTTTTACTAGTGCCTGGTTTATTTATTTATTCCTCCCTAGCTGCTTTGGACAAAAGTGCCTAGGAAAAAGGTAAATCTGCTCCTTAAGCTTACAGTTTGTGTTAAGGACAACAGGAAACAGGTCACCAAAGATACAGAAAAAAAAAGGACAAAGCATACAGTCAAGACCAGAGATGGAATTTTATTCTGTGTGTGCATGCATGGCTGTGGGTCAGGCTGTGAATAGGACAGGCAGCAAAGAGAGTAACTCCACTGTGCCAGCAACCCAAGTAGCAACAAGAAGAGACCTTTAGAGAAAGGATTCCTTGCTGTGAAGGCAGCTCTTCTGAGCAGAGCCTGGAGAATGACTGCAGAACGCAGCAGTAAACATAAAGATTGGCACTCAGGGCTGGCCACAAACTAGATGGAGGTGTGACAAATGTACAGATCATAAGCATGTAAAGCAGAAAACAGATTGTTGGTTTTGCAGTACACAGCGGATGAGTGATGTGATAGGAAAAATACATCTGGGAATTCCCCTATAGCAGAAATGGCAAATCATACCCTGAACCAGTGCTGGAGCACCTGGTGGGAAGGCAGGGCCAAGCCATGGGAGCTCAGGTGTGTGCAGTGCATGTGAGTGACTGGAAGGGGTGGAGCCAGGATCCATGCCTTCCCAGACCTCATTTAAGGACTGAGGGTGGAGGCGAGGGCATTTCACTGCCAATTCTGCTACCTGAGGCCTCCCAAGGGTAAGCAGCTTCTTTCCTTTGTTTGTGTCCATGGCTGCTGCATTGAGCATATCCTCACTTGCTGCAGCCTAGGACTTTGCTACTATGCTGTCACTGGGTGCTTTCCACCACATTATAGCATTACACACCCTTACTCCCATGTTTCTTTGTGCTTATGTGTAGTTCAAGATAGAAAGAAAAAAGCTACCCCAGCTTGCAGAAGGCAGCAATCATTGGCTGATGACCCTTGCATTTCTCTGTGAGAACAGAGATTTTTTTGAAGAAAAAAAACAAGCACTGCAGTAGTGTTGTCACTGTCCATGTGGCAGCACCTGGAGCAGCTCTGTTCCTACCTGGGGTTGGTGTTATGAAGCTATTTCCAGAATGTATCTGACCTTCTCATTCTTGTGGTAGTAAGTGCCTCTGCTGCCTTGTCTCAGAACATCTCACAGAATTTGAAGCAAACAAACAGAAGTGTTTTTGTAACCAGACTGGAAAGCTACAAACAGCACATGCCAGGCAGTTGCAGATCTGAGTGCTGTTGCACCACATGAAGAAGATGCACTTGATTTACCACTCGTTTAGAAGTCTGAACTTCACTGGGACGATTGTACAGTTCTTTCCACTTACAACTGAGTATTTTATTTAATTTAGGTATCTTTTGCCTCTTAACATTGATTTTAAATATCAGCTAGCTCTGATATTTAATTCTAGTTGAGGAGCACTATCAAGAACATTTATATACAAAGCAGTGTAGTGAACTGCACCAGTGATCCATGCAACCTGCCGTTCTGTTGCTGCTAAGTGCAGGTTTCCCAGGGCACAACACAAAGTGCTCAGAGTATTGTGTGGCACATCAGCTGGAACACAGCAGTGCCCACATAAGGAATCAGTGACTGCAACAACTGAGTAGCACAAGGAATTGCCCTCCCAAAACATGATTGCACTTTCTACCAGATGCAGCACAGCCATCTCTCCATGAAGGAGGAGGGAGATATACCTGCCCTCTGTTCTGGCACCATGTTTTGCCACTGTTCTCAGAACAGCGATGTGGGTGCTTTTAAGATACCATAAATAATCTCCCATTATTACAGTTATAGAACAAGCTTTCAAGTACTAGAATCAAGGATTATGACTGTTCAGTACGTCATCAAAAATGCCTGATATGACTTTATAACCAAGACTAAACAAAGCAAAAGAAGAGTCAGTTTGCTTTTGTTGGTAATCACACCTGAGTAAGACAGCTTCTGTTAGTTGGTGAGTCCCTCCAAGGTCTAGTAATGAGGATCACAGTCTTCCACCAAGCTGTCTGTGATGTAGCTGGATTCAAGGATGGTTTCATAGTACATTTTTTCTGCAAATGTGTTCACTGTCCAGGCAACCACTTGAATTCCTTTTGAGGACCAGTGCCTCACATAATCTCTGTAAGGAACAAACACATGGTATTTAAGGCAGACTTTAGTACTGAGGCTAAAATTGAGTTTCAGTCTTACACCAGTAGCCCATCAGGAATGATATTGTGTTATCTTCTGCAAAATGCCATTTTTTGTGTGTTTTGTTCTTGTAAGAAGTAGAGGCTTAAAGAATAAAATGGCATGCAGTAAAGAAACTATCTTACACAATGCTAGAGAGAAGGTAATGATTAACATGTATTGCTTTAACTCCACCCTCGTATCCTAATAGAACGCTATGGCCTGCTGGTACATCAGTGAGCTTTGGCACTTACTGAGAAATAAAATTTTTCTGGATGAGGAAAGCTGAAACCCCACATAATCGCCACAAGAAGCTGTGTAGGCTCCAATCCAGAATGACATCCAGCATCATATACAGATAATGTTTCCAGAAGGAACTGAAGCGAGGTGTCCCATCTCCAAAGTGACTCAGCTGCCAAGGTCTGTATGTCAGTGCTGTTACCACGTTGCTGTCAGCTTGTCTCATCTGGAAGGTCCAAGCAGAAAACATGAATGCACACAAAGCCTTCATTAAACTGGGAGCAGTTAGATATTAATGCTAGCTTGAATGTGCAGCTGTACCATAATCCTTCTCCCCTTTTCCCCCAGGTCCTTTTGTAACTTAGAAAACTATATGATATTGTAGTTTTTTTCTTAGATCTGTACAGAATAAGCAACTGCTCTTACATAAAAAAAACCAACATCACAGTGATGCTGGAACAGAACATTCAGGAAACTGAATAAAATACATGACAAATGGCCTTAACAACAATTAGAAAGCTGTGGTAAGAAAGGTTTATGTTTACATCAAAAGATGATATTTATTTAACTGCTATCTTGCACACAGACACCTAATTGGTTACTACTCATTTCTACATAATGTTCAGAATAGAGGGAATTACTGTAGGTTCAGAATACGTGCATCTAATGAGCACAGTGTGATCTAATCAGATCATGCAGTAGATTTAGGATTTAGCTTCATTTGTTTTTAATGTTTTTGCAATTTCAGCAACCCAGAAGTACTTTGGAAGCTGTAAATCCTTACTGAAATTCCCAGAGAAATTCAAAAGTTACAGAAACTTTGAGGAAACATCACCTTATAAACAACATCTGGCATGAAAGAACAGACTATGCTGCTGTTATACAAACGAGGAAATTCCAGGTAGAGTTGTTTTAGGGCATCGACTGCCTGCCAATTAGAGATACACACAGATGTTATATTTACAAACACACATAATATTTACTTTCTGCTGCAAAGTCATTTTATTTCCTTAAAAACACTTCCTGTTTTGTGTAGCAAGTCTGAAATCTCCAGGAAGGGAGAAAAAAAGGTTTTATAGCATTATCACACAAATGCCAGTATGGTTTTTACAACAGAAGTCTTTATGTTGGAGCAGGTCCAGAGGAGGGCCACGAAGATTATCAAAGGGCTGCAGCACCTCCTGTGAAGAAAGGTTGCAGGAGCTGGGTTTGTTTAGCTTGGAGAACAGAAGGCTCCAGGGAGCCCTCACTGCAGCCTTCCAGTACTTGAAGGCTGTGGCTGCCCCATCTCTGGAGGTGTTCAGGGCCGGGTTGGATGAAGTTCTGGGCAGTCTGATGTGGCTGGCAACCCAGCCCATGGCAGGGGGTGGAACTACGTGATCTTTTAAGGTCTCCCCCAACCTAAGCCATTTTATCATTCTATGATTATGATTCTGTTTGAGAATGCTACTCATTGCTCTCATATTTGAAATACCCTTAAATAGACTATAGAAAAAAAAATATGAAGAAGGCATAGTAAGGCTTAGTTCAAAGGGAAAAAATAATTTATTTCCATATTTTACTAACTTGCATAAAATGTTTATGACTGCTCACCTGTATCTGCCTTCAGTAATACGAATTAGACATGACTGGGATCCCTCGCTGGAACTGAAGATCAGACACTGGGTTCCCTCAGCACAGGCAGGGAATTTGTTTTGCTTTGTTGTGGTGATGTTGAACTCAGTAGCCATGAGTCAGTTGAATTTTAAATTGCCATTTGCCAGACAAAGCAATGGGATGAGGGAACACATTGTCTTTATTTCTGACAGCCCAGCTTTGGCTGATGCAAACAGCAGACCCATTTTCAGGCATGTTAGAGAAGGCACTGTACCACAGAGACCAGCTTGAGACCAACAAAAAAAAGGCTGAAAACCCAAAGAAGGGGTTATAGTACAATAAGTGGTACCTGATTTGCATGGCCTTTGACATCAAAGTAGATTGTAAGATTGTGCTGCAAAGACTCCACTACAGCTTCTCTCAGAGTTGGTACCTTTTCATTCTGGAATTTGCTCCTGCAGAAACAGAGAACTCACTGAAACGCAGTCAAGATGCACACACACATCCCCAACTACACAGAACTGTTTCCTAGGGATTCCTAAACACAGTCAAGAGAGACACTAGCATTAGGGGTTAAGCACCACTAGCAATGGCAGCAGCAGCTCCCTAATGCTGTGAAATGCTCCACAGCTACAAGCATCTTTCTTCTTCCTTCAGCATCCCACAGCTACACAGCTCTATCCTTCCAAATTGAAGGTCTAACTTGATGCTTACTTACTGACCCCACTGAAATACTGGTCTGAGTCTTTCACCTCCTTTCCTTTGCATTCAATCCCAGATGCTGACCACCTATCCTCCCACTTCATCCTGCTTTGATGGTGTTCCTGACCACTGAGACAGAAATGCAGATCCTGACAGAATAAGCAAGACAAAGTGAATATTGAAAAGCTTCACATAGCAAAAGATTATTCCTGATTAGGTGACAGCAGCTGCAAAAGTTCTCACTGTGTGGCTCAGGTGATTACCTTCCCAGTAACAGCCTAGGAAGATGCTACTTGCACCACTAAGGAGTCTGCACTACATTTATTTACCACAGCCTGTGTTTTGCAGATGGATTAAGCTTCCTAATTTCATCAAAAGTCAGGTCACACAATTTTCCAGACCCATCAGTTGTCCTTTCTACTGTTTCATCATGCATTAGGATGGGAACACCGTCCGCAGTAAATTCAAGATCCAGTTCAACGCCTGTTGCTCCATTTTCAGCTGCCTTGAAAGAAAAAAAATAATCACATACATAACAGAAAATGTATTGTTACAGAATTAATGCAGGTATTGCTGTCAACTCATTTGCATTCTGGTAAAAATTAATAAACTATTAACGTTCTTTTCTGTACACTTGGTGTTAAAGACAAACGCGGGTTTATAGATTAGCGGACATCTGAACTGACACCCCCTGAACTTCTCCTTCCAGCGCCGCCCCGAGGCTGCAGCACTGCGCGGTGCTGTGACTTTGAGCTTTACCCCAGGTGTCAGCGATCAGCCCGTCCACACCCCCCAGCAGATCGACGTTTTTCCTCCCAGCTCGGCGCCATCCTCAACCTGAGGGCGCTCTCCGTAGCAGTGCAGCCCACGCGCACAGCTCCCCTGCCGCCGGAAGCACCGGGCGGGCACGCAGGATCCGCCCTAAGCGAGCGCACCCCGGCCGGGCCGATGCCCCGCTCTGTAGACGAGCCGCTCCGCGACCTTCCCCACGCCGGGGTCAGGCTGACGGCCCGGCAATTCCACCTCCTAACTTCGGCCCCGGCCCTGCGCGTCCCCCGGCGCTCGGCGGGCACGGCCGGGCTGACCTGTCGGACGGCCGCCAAAGTGTTCTCAGGGGCGTCGTGCGCGCCGCCGCGGTGCGCGATGCGGGCGGGAGCGCCGTGGGGCCGCAGGACGCGTCGCGCGCTGTGAGGCGAGGCGGGCTCCAGGCTGAAAACGTGCAGCAGCAGGAAGGGGCCCGCGGTCAGCAGGGCCGCCAGCACCGGGCTGCGGCTCAGCGCCAGCAGCGCGCCCAGCAGAGCCGTCACGGCGCCCGCCAACGCGTCCCCGCCGCACAACATGGCGGCGCCGTGACGGCTGTGCCGGGCCCGTGGCCGCTCTCCTCAGAGCGAGGGCGCCGGCAGCGGCGTCGGCCCGCGAGCGCTCGGCGGCCAATCGCGGCCTGCCGCTCGCCCGCCTTCGGCCAACCAGCGCGCAGCAGCCGTCGCGCCGGCCAATCCCCGCACGGCGCCGGGCCGCGGGTCCCGCGAGGAAAGGCAGGCGGATGGCGGCACGGAGGTTCGGGATGGAGAGAGCCCGCGGCTTTAGCACGGAAGGGGTGCGGGAGCTGCGCCTGGCGCGAGGACAGCTCTGACCCAGCCTCTCGTCGCCTCGGAGTCCCTCACGCACTCTCACCGGGCGCAGCTACGAGCGCTTCCCGCCTCACGCGCGAGGTAACGCGCCTGCGGCCAGCGCCGGGTCGGTGTCGGGTCGATGTCCGGCAGCGCCCTGCCGCCCTGCGCCGCCAAGCTCTCACACGCCTGTCCGCCACGGCGGCTGTCTGACAGCCCGCAGGCAGGCTGCACGGGCACGGCGAGACGCGGCTCGGCCGCTCCGAACGCCACACACCGACCCCATCCCTCCACGCACGACGCAGCTGCGTCCCTCAGCCGCTCCGCCCGCCGCGGTGCACGCCGGGGCCCGTAGTTGTTCCGTGGTTCCGGGGCTGGGCGGTTGCCGGGCTGCGCGCCCCACGCCGGTACTGGGCGCTTCTCCCCTGCTGGGGCCGGGCGCGGGGCGGGGCGGCGCGGCACGAGTCGGGCTGCGGGCTGCCCGGCTCGGGGCCGTCCCTCGGGCTCCATAGCGACGCTGAGCTGCGGCGGTTTGTTGGTTTGTTGGTTAGTACTGTCGGTGGTGGGCTGGCCTGTGTGCCTGGTGCGGGGAGGCAGGCGCGCGGGGACGAGGCACGGAGCGTTGCCAGCCCTGTCGGCGTTGGGGCGGCTCTCGGTCAGCGCAGCGCTCCGCCGTCCTGACGACGTGTCTGTGACTGAGGCTGGCTTTGTGCTCTTGGTCTGTGCAGAATTCGTCAGGAAGCTGGCTTTGCCGTTGTTGCTGATGGTAGGAAAAAGGCTCGATTAATTGAGCTGTCTGATGTGGGATTTGTTTCCCCGATAACAGCGCTTCAGAACTGAAGGTGGAATTGGTTGTGGTGTTTTTCTTTCGTGGTCTTGGAAGTACAATAGGATATGTTTATTATCCGTGCTGTTTAGCTGCATGAAAATGGAGGACTACGAAACATTCTGTAAGAAGCATCTGTACAGAATCCAAGAGGCAACAAAAGGAGAAAACTCACCCACTGTGTTGCACAGAAATGTCTCCCTCATTCAATTCCATGGAGTTCCAGTGCTCTCCCCTCTGGTAAGGCGTTTTTTTCTTCCCTGCCGTATTAACTGTGATTTTGTGGCTTTGATGTCTGTGTGTACCGACTGTCCTCAAGGTACAGCTCAAATGGAGCTGTATTCTGGCCTCTGCTTACTGCATTCTAAGCATCCCTAGCTTTAATTTTATAAGCTTAAGGAGTAATTTATTTTTTTTCTTGCAATGCCTGTTTGCTTTCATTTCTTGACATTTACCGTCTTTGTAAGGAGAGTGAAAATATTTGCAGTGTTAAATTGGTGAATGTTACTGCTTGGCTTTGTGTAATACCACATAGACACCCCAAGCATTGAATAATATGTGAGATTGTTTAAAAGTGAATAATGTGATAGTGGGAATAGGCAATACAGAGGTTGTTAAAAGACATTTAATTAAAACTTCTTTTGCATGTATTTGCAATTTCTAGAAATGTATTTCACAAGCTCATCAGTTACATTAAGTTGTTCCTTGCTTAATCCGAATAGAACCAAGCAGAAAGCTGTGGATAGTTTGTATCATAATGCAGCTGACTTCCTTGCTTTGGTGATGGGAAGTATGAACAGAGAGCGTTCCTAGCAGCAGTCTCCAGTGTGAGGATGTACGTTGGAGGCTGAACACTGGATTGTAATGTTTTTCATCTACAAGTGCGTGGATCTTTTCAGGTTTTGTAGAAGAAATGTGTAATCTGAGTAGAAGTACTTGACTTTGGAGAACCATTTTTGTAGATGAAGTTTTGTAGATTTAGTTTTGAATTTTATCCAAACTGCACATTCTCAGGTTGCAATTTGGAAGATTTTCTGATTCAGATTTTAATGGGGTTCTTTTACAAGGCAAGTGCAAGCTTCATAGACCTGATCAGGCTGAATGCAAGTGGGAAGATTGGTCACAGCGCTCTGCAGGATGCCACATCCTCACATCTCATAGAGGGCTGGGAAAGGCCTGTTCTGCAGACCTGTATCATTTGAAGTTGGCATTGTGGAATGTAATCTTCATACAAACTTTTATAAACAATCATTTAAATTAATAATTGTTAGCATATGTACCAGAAAAGCATTTTGTGCATCTGTATTAAAAAAAAAAAAAAAAAAAGTATTTGGTTAGAAAGAATCTGTTAAAGTCTGCCTAAGTTTCAGCATAGATGGGTGTACATATATGTATATAAAATTTGCATTTAGTGGTATAAAGTTTGTCTCTCACACCTTGTTCTGCAGCTGAGCTCTGAAAAGAGAAAGGAAATACAGCAGTATCGACAGAAAGCACTGGATCTGGAGACTTGGAGACAGAACTCCCACAAAAGAGCCTTACTGAATCGTGTTCAGGAGATTCTAGAAAACATTCAGGTAGGATTTGGACTAACTTCATAGCTTTAAAGGAAATGTCTCCTTGTATGTGTTTTAAGTAAGGGCTGGGGTTTAGGTATTCTCTAATATAAACCTGAAATTAATAACAGTTAACTTTCAAGAACCAGCATTCAGTTAAGGTAGCATTCATTTAAGTACAGGTAAGACTTGCTGTAATCTGGAAATCAGAGATTTCAACCAAACTGTGTGATATTTTTCAATTTTTACTTGCAGAATAGGAAAGTGTCTGGTATGAGTGATGTGAACACATGGGATGCTGAGAATACCTGCCCCAGTTCAGACTCAAAAGCTTTAACTGATCTCACAGCTCTGTCAGGTGCCAACTTGCCATGTTCTCCTGAAAGGCATCGTCCTGTGCAGCTTGAAAAAAGCCAAGAGCTTTTGCCATCAGACTCTATGCAGCAAGTGACGTCAGATGCAACAGAAGTAGGTAAACCAGCAGAAGAAAGTGTTCCTTCAAAGGAAAGTGAGAGTCGCTTCTCAGGAGATGTACCTTGTCCAAGGGCTGCGTCTCCTGACAGTGTGCAGAGCAAACTTGTGTCCCCTGCTTTGCAAAAGCAAGAGGGACAAGGAGTGCCACCATCTGACAAGGAAGTCCAAGATCCATATGCAGTGAGTCTTCAGAACCTGATGAAAAAGTCTAGGGAGTACATAGAGAAAGAGCAAAGCAGGCGTAGCTCAAAAAGCAGTTCAAAGAAGAGTATGAATGAAAGCCATTCAGATAAAGAAAATGATGCAGTTAAAACATCAGATTCTGTGAAAGAGAGAGCGAAGCTTACAGGCAGAAGTTCCACTGCTGTGCCACTTGATAAACCCTGTCTTAATAAATCAAATACTCATATTCAAGGTGCCTCTACTCATACAGGTATGTCAACTTTATCCAGTTTCTCTAAAGTGGATATACCTATGAGAGTTGGAACACCCCCATTGGTGGATTCAGATTCAGATGAAGAATTTAAGAATGCTTCCACCATTGACCGTGACAGTAGCATTGTCAGGAGCCTCACAGGGTCATATAGCAAACTGCCAAGCCCAGAGCCAAGCATGAGTCCAAAAATGCACCGGCGGCGCCCAAGGCCTCTGTCAATGGGACACATAGTTATAAACAACCCTGTGAATGCTTACGAATTGAGTCCCAAAGGCAAGGGTAGAGCGATGGATTTAATTATGCAAGATATTGCTGATAAAAATAATGTGTCCGAGACAGTGCCCAAGTTCATGATGGACTTCAGTATGCTTTGCCCTAGCAGAGTTCCTGGTGTCATCAGGAGTTCTTCAGGTCCTTCTGACGGGCTGCTGGTTGGCAAACCAAACAGACATTCCTTTGGGCACCCAGAAGGCAAAGGGACGTTGTCTGCTGCAGGGGAAGGACAGGTAGTGATGGACAACAGAGGACTATATAAAATAGAGACTGGTACTGTAGGTGCAAAGCTGAACGAGCCATTTTCCATCAATCAGTCTACAGTAACACAGAAACTCCTAGCTGCGAACGAAACCAAAGTGTCCACTTTGCAAGAAAATACTAAATCTCCAGTAGAACTCAATAAATCTTATGATGTAGAAAGCCCATCCCCACTGCTAATGCAGAGCAAGAGTGCGTGCCAGCACATGGACACTCCGAGTGTTCCCCCAGCAAATGAACAGTTTACAGAAAACAGTTTTGAAAAGGTAAAACGTAGACTTGATTTGGACACTGACAACTGCCAGAAAGATAACAACCCCTGTGCTGGGACAATTGGGATGGAGGAACAGGAGAAGCAATGGTTGCAAGAGCAGAAATATCCCGTGACATCGGTTTACATTGCCAAGAATGCAGCCCCTGACTCCTGTATGGCAAAAGGTAAAAGATTTGCTGTGTTTGCTTGTTTTAAACTTCTCAGTTTAGATTGATTTCTTAATATTGTATTATAATCAAGTTTGTTATTATTGATGCTATACTGTTAATATTATAATTAATTGTAAAATTATAATTAAAATATTATAATTATTGGTGAATCTAAGTATATATATATCAAAAGTGTTATTGTGTCAGTTATCTTTCTTTTTTCAGTAATCTCCTTGTTTCTCTAATTTTTAATTAATGACCAGCTCTGAACTCCAGCTTGCTACCTGAGCTGTGCTGACTGATTGCTTGTTTAGAATTCACTGATGGAAAGAAGTCTTACAGCTCTCTGTAACAAATACTTCATTAAATAATTTATGAAGAAGCATCAGAGGAAAAGTTTCTCAGAATTTTGTGGATTCTGTATTTATTCTCAGGGATATAATTTTAGGCAAAAAAAAAACCCAAAACCCATGTTCTCATTTAAATGTAGAAGTTTGAATTTAGTTTTACTAAGAATATAATTTCTTATTCTATTAGATTTAAAAAAGACTACTAAAATGAAAGATGCTTTGTGTAAGTTAAGAGAAAATACCTTTTAATAGCAAGGTTGCAAATCATTATGTAGCTGTTTTCTTTCAGTTCAAGACTGTGTTACATTTGTATGTATCTATCAAGTCAAGCCAAAGTGGCACAAATAATTTTATTTTACTCAACACGTGCAGGTATTCTGTTCCCAGATCCAGATGTTTTACGTCCTTATTTTAATACAGGCTCTGTTGGTGTTACTGCTGTGCCATCCACATGCTTATCCCACAGAGAGCAACGTGCAAATGTTCTGAAGGACTGTTGTAACTGATAAGCTTCTTTGCAGTGCTTAATGGCAACTCGGTATATAAAATGTCCTTTTTATTGAAGATGGGAATTACTCTTCTGAAGCATGTATGTCTGTGACAAACGATCACATATAAAATATTTAATGCTTGATTCTTTGCAATGCATGTGTCTTCTCAGAAGAGATTTTGAAGACTAAAATGCTGGCGTTTGAAGAAATGAGGAAGAGACTCGAAGAGCAGCATGCACAACAACTGTCAATTCTGATAGCAGAACAAGAGCGAGAGCAGGAGAAATTGCAGAAGGTAAAGCAGAAAGAGGAAGAAGTCTGAGCTGAAGTCCTGTGTGCTGTTGTCAGGACCCAGATGGTTTTGAAATGCACATTCTGTTGCTTTGCAGACTTAGAAAACTAGTCTTACAATTGAACTTTTCTTTCATAGGAACTGGAGGAACAGGAGAGAAAGGGAAAGAAGATTGCTACAACAGAAATAGAAATTTCCAAAGTGAATATTAACAGTAGGATGGAGTTGGAGTGGAGAAAAAGTGAAAGTGGCTTAGTGGAGAGTGTGCAGTCTCAGCTGGAGACGATCCATAACGCAAACTCTACAAGCATTGGTAAAAACTGACTGCTAACACTAAACTAAGGGTAGAATACAGATAAATGTTGTGGTACTGACTGTACCAGCTGCCCTAGGCTACCTGTGCTGCTGTCCTAGGCCACCTCTCACCTGTTCCATAAAATTATGAAAATGTGTTGTCTTGTTTCTTTTTTCCCATTGGTTTAGCTAATTGTGCTTTGAAATGAATTGAATATTCAGATTGCTTCTGTCCTGTAGTTGACTTCATACAAACAACATTGCTCCCTCTGAGCAGAGTTCTCCCTTGCTGGTTTTAACCTCTGTTTCTCATCAAACACAAACAGAAAACTGGTGTTTTAGCAGGTGAAGAGCAGAGGAACTTTGAGAATTAACCTGCTAAACTACATGATTTTGATTATTTATGATTCATTTTTAGGATCTATATTAGCAGCATTAAACACTTCAAAACGACTTTCATTGAGATATTTTATGGATGAGATTTTGTGTAGCAACTTTAATATTAAGCAAGTGATTTTTTTCATGCTGTAGATGGATATTTTTTCTTCCAATACATAAATACTATCATCTAAAATGTGAGTAAAAATTGGAAGTCGCTCCGTTTCTGAATGCCAAAATGACTTCCTGTCTGTAGCTTAAGTTAATGTTTATGTGTGTGCTTGATACTTTATTTTTTATTTTTGGTTTTGGTTATTTTTGCACAGTGCTGCTTTATTTTTGCTCTTAAGCATAATGGCTATGTGTGTACTTGCACACATAGCTATTACCTTATGGACAAAAATCTCTATGTTAAACTGTATTCTGCTGTGTGTGCAGGTTTTGCTCATGCTACATCACCTCACACCTTTACTTCAACAAGTGAAACTTCATTCTTTCTCTGGGGACCATCAGGCAGCGGAGTTCTAAAAACCTCAGTATCTAGGCCAAGTAACAGGATCAAAACCAGGTGGACCCAGGTAAGGGAAATAAGATACAGCTTAAAAAGACCTTCAGCTTTTGTAAGATTCTGGTAACTTTCTAGTAGCTGTGCAGTAGGAAATCTCACAGAGAAGTTCCGTGTCCCTTCCTATATCAGCTTAGATTACGTGGTAGAACTGTATGGTGTGTTTTTCTTGTGCAAAATGCAAAGCACATTTTACCTCTAATCAACAGTTGTTTCTTACTTCAAAACTTGAATCACGTGACTTAAGAAATATTAGAAATTTAATTAAAGATATTTAAGAAAAAAATCTTCTGCTTTGTTTATTCAGTGTTTAGAAAATGCTTATTTTCTTTTAAGATTTTCACTCCAGAGATACAAATGAAGTTTGATAAGATAACGGCTGTGGCAAAGGGGTTTCTTACGCGTCGGCTCCTACAGACAGAGAAACTGAAACATCTCAAGCAGACTGTAAAAGTGAGATCAGCATCTTTACATTATGCAGTTTCTACTCCTGTTTTGGTTTTTCTTTTTTCTTCTTCTTTTTTTTTTTTTTTCCTATCATGAAATCAGGTATTTTCTGCAAAGAATTATACAAAGAATTTAGGCATGTCTGTCCCATGACCACGTTTGAGTGGTGCATTGCTTACTGTTATAAGGTTTAAGTCAAACAAAGCTGACCAGCCCTATCCATACAGTTTATGATGATCCATTGGTTGAAAAGGGTCATGCTTGCTGCTTCATCTTACTTCTCCTTCATCCCCAGGATACTATGGAGTTCATAAGAAATTTTCAGTCTGAAGCCCCATTAAAAAGAGGAAGTGTTTCAGCACAAGATGCATCCCTTCATGAAAGAGTAATGGCTCAGGTGATAAACTTTTATAAACTTATAATATGAACTTCATATAAATATAATAATATATAAATGAAATATATAAACTTTATATTCTTTTTTTATAAAAAATGTAAACATTTTTTTTCTGCTTTCCTAGGTGCTCTGCCTTTGTAAAAAGAAGTTACTTTGTGTGCACTAACATAAATTGATAAAACGTGCATGGGGGCTTTGTTTAAAGGAACAAATTGGAGCTGGGTCTGTGATGAAAATATTCCAATTTCTGCTGACATGTTAAGAGGAATTTCTAAACTGTTTCATTCAGTGTTTAACTATTCTTTTCAGCTCCGAGCTGCTCTGTATGATATCCATGACATATTTTTCACAATGGAGGCATCAGAAAGAATGAACATTCTGCGTCACGATCGTGAAGTTCGTAAAGAGAAGATGCTCAGGCAGATGGTGAGTGATAGGCAAGAGAGTGTAACTGTTCCAAGATTTTAAGGAAGAAGATCTTAACTTTAGCCTGAATATGGTCTTTTTTAGGATAAAGTAAAGAGTCCAAGAGAGAGAGCAACACTTTCAACAGCTACGCAGAAATCTCTGGATAGGAAAAAGTACATGAAGTATGTGCAGATCTCCTTTTGTGGTGAGGGGAAGGGGCCACAGGGTGATGAGGAAGAGTAGGAGATACTGAAAATAGGTTTTTGTGGGAACAGTTTCTTTGCAAAATAGTATATCATTTAGAAAGTATTAATGAAAAAACCTTCATCAGGTGTGTGGTATGCTACCACTTGAGGTAGTTGAGTTTAACTTTTGAGAGACTTCTTGTCTCTGTGAGCAAAATGGTTGGTTTGTGTTTATGATGTACAAGATTTCAGTTTTGAAAAACAGTCCCCATGCTCTCAGCTTGTGGTGGATTTTTGCAGGTTATGTTATCAATCTTTTAAATCTTTTCAAAGTGCTTAGCAAGAGATGTCTTTGGTGGAGTTCCTTGAGGGTGTTTTTGGGATGGTGGCAGGCATTATCTGTCTCCTGCAACACAGTTGAGTAAAAAGCAGTAATCTGTAGAACAGTTATGGCAGTATAACATGCAGATGCTGATTTTGTTGCTGTTTTTCTGGTTCTATTTCCATGTAAGACCTACATGATGATTTTGTAATTTAATTATATATTGTTGCTGTTGTTTTTCTAGGGCTTCAGAAATGGGAATGCCTAGTAAAAAAATAGTCATAAAACAAAGAAGTCCTGAGAGCCGGTGAGTGAAGGTTACTTTGTACATTATGATTCTTTTAAAGAATTGTCTTAGAATGTTGGATCCTTTGATCTGTGTTACTGACTTGCTCAATTTATAACAGGAATGAAATCAGACTTGGTAAGGGCTGGGGAAAAAGCTAAAAATTATTTTTTTCAATGTCAGTTCAAAAATAATTTCTTTATGGCTTTAACTCTGTGCTCAGGTTCCAGGTTTCTCTCAGATACACTGTTACTAACTCTTAAGCTTCATTTTGACACCAGTACCTTTCTTAATAGCCTTTATAATGTTAAATGTTCACTTTAGAAAGCTGTCAGAAAATAAGTGTCTATCTCTCTTGGAAAAAAGTTATTGCTTCTAGTTTGTGCAGTTGTTAACTTGGATCCCAGAAATGACAGTACTCAGCACTTGCTGTTAAGAGAGGGGCTGTGCCTTACTGCTTTTTCTGCTATGACAACTCAGATACCTGGCATCTCTTAAAAACATTTCTTATTCCATGATTACCTAATAGTTCTGAAGATGTGCTATCTAATTGTATAGTTTAGTCTACAATGACTTGTTAAAATGCATCAACACTTTTTTTTCCTGTATGTTTTATCAATGACTATGAACCCAAGCCACTTTTGAGGAAAGCTTTTTGTGGCTGCTTTTTTTAGTTTCTTTGCTTTAAAGAACAAGTGAAAACAGTAATTTTATTCAGGAATTCTAATGCCTGGCACTTTTGCATGCATCATCTGTGTTATGTAGCCTTTCAGCCATTCTGAAAGTTGCTATTTGGAAGATGATGCATAATTCAATATTCTTTCTAAGATTTTATGTTTTTTTTAAAGCAGGGAAAAGGTACTAACAGAAATTGTTTGTGTTTTGACAGAGTACTTCAGCCAAACCAAGGACAGAATGCCCCGGTTCATAGATTACTTTGCAGACAAGGGTAAGGACACAGCGTGTTCCTAGCCTAAGGTTAAAAGTAAATGTAAAATGCAAGAACACGTTAATTTCTACACAGTACTTACATTTAATGGTACAACTGTTGTTTAAAGGCAAAACGATTCTTACAGTATTTTGAGAGTGGTAAAGCTTTGTTGTACCTTACACTGCAAGAAAGTTATTTAGTGTTACCATCTCCTTGTGTATTGTCTCCATTTACACTGTTTTGACATTTCTATTTGTAACACTCATTCCATGAAGCTTTGCTTCCCCTTAATGAAACATTTGTATTTTCAAGTACAGGCTGTAATGCCACAGCGTTGGAAATGAATCCATTTCCTGAGCAGAGATTTTAAAATATGTACATGGGGAAATATTCTGCTATTTACTGTATATTAAGTATAATTTCAGTAGGAATTGTACACATACTTAGGAGGATACTATATAGGACAGTGTAAAAGTGATTTCATGCCTAACAGTTTGCTAGTATCTTTATGTTGTTGGATACCGTCTTTCAGCTTTGATGCAAGTGACTTATTAACTCTTTTATATTTAATTAGAACCCCTAAGACCTCAATGAAGGGGGTTGAGCAAAATAGAAAGAAGGCCTCAGAGAGCAGAGTGTCTAACAAGGCTGTTTCAGGTGTGTAGAAAATTGGTGCTTGGATCGTATAGTAAATAAGTTCCAGTGTCGAGAAAAACTGAGTGGGGGATTTCTTCTTTTCTTTTTCTTCTGCACCTGCTTTGCTGTGTCTTAAATCTAACCTATCTCTTTGGACATGTGCTGATAACTTCACCATCCACTCTAAGATTCTATAAACATAGTGTATAGAATGTACTTTATAGCTCATTTGCTTTCACTCACCAGATGCCCAACCATTAAAAAGTTTTGCCAGAAATACTCACTGTAACCGTTTGGGAAACTAATAGCAGTCAAACTGGTGGGTTGGAATCATATTGCCATCGTATTTCTGTACGTGTATAACTTCTCCTTTCAGTAGGCTTTGTTTTGAAGATAGGATAGTTTGGGAAGACTTAGCAGTGGGCATTCCACAGTCACAGTCTTAGACTGCCATTTATTCTGTAGCATCTTACAGAATGTATGAACCTCAAAGAGACAAATTCAGAAGTGGAGTCTTCCTGAGCTTGTATACAGAGATTACTGATAGGTTACTCTTTTAATAAGTAAGTTTGATAGTAGAGCCAAACCTCTATGATTAAACCTGCACAGGCATGAAGAGAATAAAACACAATGAAACAGCAATTATTCAGTTGCACCCAGAGACATTACTGAAAAATTAACAAAGATGGGAAATAATCTCTCCTGAAATATAAGTAAGAATTTTATGTAATATATGAGTAGCAGACAAAATTAACTGTAAGGCAGTTGTTATCTACAAGTTTGACAAAAACAGTCAACTCTTCCAGTTAGAGTGTTAAAGAAGCTGTAGGAGAGTAGTAGTGCAAGGATGCGCAGTATCGAGTTTAGAGTTAATTTTTGGGGAACACAGATCTCTTCTAATTGATGCTGAATCTATAATGATATGTGGTGTTCTTTACGTTTCGATCTGGCATCAGACATCCAGTTAAAACATTCTCTATCACTCTTCTGTGTTGGCCATATATACGTGTTGCTTTGTCAAGTCTCTGAGTTTCCCTTAGCTGTAATTATCCAAGTCATGATAGTTGATAGTAGGTAATGGAAGGAATCTTCTGGAGCACACCTCTAAATTTCTCGTTACCTTTCTTACTGTGTTTGTTGAGTAACTGGAAAGCTATTTAATGCCTTCTTTATGATCATCTTGGAACTTAAAATAGATCAATATTGTGCTGTCTAGTGTGATTGTACAGCATAGCCTCAGTTAGTGTTTGGACATCGCATGTGTACTGTGGTATAATACCAGTACTTCCATGTGCTCTTTTATGAATAGATTGGACTGCTGTGTTAAGTGAGTAGGAATACATTCTGAAATTATTAGACAAGGAATGCTTGGTGTGAAAGAAATCTGCATAACTTTGCACAACGAAAAATACCTTCAGTTGAATACATTTATATGGGATGTGGTTTTCTTTATGGATAAAATTTGAATAGGGAAAGGCTTTGCAATATGTTGAATAGTTGTTTTTAGAACCTTTTGTTAGCAACTTTAAAAATCTGGTCTTAGTCAAGAAATCTTTTCTAGAGAGGTTCTTGAGAGTCATCTGTAGCGAGGCAGCAATTTCTGTCTGAAACTAGAGACAGAGAAACTGTAATTTTAAGTCAATCTATAAATAAAATGGAAATGCTAAATAAGTGTGTATTCTTCTCTCATTTTAGTAGAACTTGCACAAATCAGAAAATGTAGACTCACAGCAGTGGTTTGACAGTACAGAATCATAGAGTCATAGAATGGCTTGGGTTGGAAGGGACCTAAAAGATCGTCTAGTTCCAGCTCACCTCCAGAGGCTTACTTCTGTGTGTAACTATGCCAGTTTGCAATATTTCTAACCCATAGTATTTCTATTTCATTTCTTGTCCTTACTTGTCCCTGACTCCCAGTTAAATTGTGCTTGTTAGAGGGGTAAGGAGCTGTGAGGTCACAACTTGAACTGTGATTGAGCACCTGGGGAAGGGCTGTGGCTGTCTAGGGAGCAGAGGGGATGGTTTGCACCTGTGCTCCCCAGGTGACCTTAAAGGGTGGAGTCCCTCTCCCCCTGAGATGCCCAGCTCAGATAAGGGCTGGGCACTGGAAGGAGAGCTTCTCTTGGAAGTGGGCTGCTTCCTGAGGAGTGCTTCTTGTCCAGAAATCCCCTTTGCCAGCTGAGTGAGTTCAGGTCTTCTTTTTGTATATGGCTGTTGGCCTACCCATGCATATTTTGCCTGGTATTGCCAAGAACATGCCAGAAGCAGTTTCACTGCTTTGTGAGCAGAACAGAGTTGTGCTAAGCAGAACATTTAATGTGGTGTTACAAAGAAGATGATTGAGATCAGCCTGCTGCTGCCACTGTGCCTTCTCACCTCGTTTATTTCTGCCCAGTCTGAGTAAGTGTTCAGTAACAGATATAGTGGGGTATTAGGCACAGAGTATTTGGGCAGTAGCAGTGCTGAGCCAAGCATCATCTTTCTGTGTGCTTCTCCAGCCTGAGCAGGGAGCAGATGGCCTGAGTGAGAAATGTGTGCTGCCAAGTGCATTGGTGTTTCACACAGTGCTTCTGAGGGCATCAGGTTTATGGTGTGAGAGCAGCAGGGCAACTACATGACTGAGAAGAAGAGGTTATTTGCCCTGGCACAGTAAAATGGTGGGTGATTGTTGTGTCCAGAAGAGCTGTAACCCTTCTCAGTAAAGCTGATTTCTTTAATTTCCTAGTCTAGATTCCCTATATTGTCTGTTTCTCTCTGCATTTAAATAGATTAGTGCTGTGTATAGCAGCTTAATAAGTATATGCATTTTTCAGTAGTTAAATAAGCTTATCTTAGGGAAGGATAAATTGATGTAAAATTAAACTCGTGTAACTGTTACAAATTAAAAAAAAAACAAAAACAAAACCAACTTAATTCCTATAAGATTTAGTTATCTGGTGGGTGGAGGGAGGAAACTGACTTGAAATATACCTATTTATTTCGTAATGGTAAAAACTGTACCCTTATTTTCTGTATGTGACATTTCTATATGACTTGGAATGCACACAAGGAGAATTAAGAGTAGCATTAAATCCCTGATAAACCATCATACCTGTCATCCTGGTTCGTTGTATGGGATCGCAGGTGAGCTGAAGAACACAACACTGAAGAGTGTTGGGCCCTGAGGATTCCTTTTTGTGTAGTAGGAAACAGTGTTCAGGTGTGAAGGGTTCCTGTGATGGTAAGGTCTCTTGGGCATTTCCAAAGCTGCTTTGCACTGTGCTGAACACAGCTCTTGGGCACCTGTAAGTGACCACTGCAAGTCTGGCAAAAAGGAACTGGAAATTCTAAAAAGCACCAGCACCTACTTTGTTATGCTCACTTAATTGCCTGAAAACTTTCTTTTCCATGGCTGTCTTTCATTTCCACTGCTCTGCACCATGTGATGTGATGTTCACTGCTTTGTATAAATGTTTGCTCTCATTGCTAGGCACTCAGTACCTGCTTGAACCTAAGGAATGCTGAATTGTGTGACTTCTTAGCAGCCTGCAGTGCTAAAGCCTTATTACTGGAAGAAACTTGTGCTGTGCATACTGTAATATGCCTTTCTAAAAATATGTTTGTTACATGTGGAGAGATGTTTTATTTTCTCAAGTAGTTCTCTTTTCATACAGCCTTTGCCTGGTGATATTATGTGTGCTGCACTTCTAATTCTGGTTGTATTTGTTAACATATGGAAACCTACAGCTGTTCCTTTGAAAAGACAGTTCAGTTTTATTAAGATTTGAGTATTCTCTGGCATATATTTCTAACTCCTTTTTCATAGGTTGTTGAGTTCTCTTTAGGCTTAACAGTTAAGTTACTATGAAGTTGTAGCTATCTGCCAATGTTACTGATAGCTATAGCTCTCAAAGGAGGATGCCTGATGCAATGTAATTTAAGGTGTGCAAAGTAATTTCGATCAACAATTCCTGTAATTTTCTACCAGAGAGGTTTTGGCAAGTGGAAACTTAATGAAGGTGTGGTGAGTGCAAGATTTGGTCCCTATCTTCTGTTTAAATCACGTAAGAGATCTGCAGGAAGACAAGGCTGCTGTTGTGGCAGCACATGTGCACCTTGTTTTGGCCACCTCACTGTGTCCATTTCTCAGTTCTGGAGCCCTCTTTCTCCATTTTAGCCAGGACTTCTTTGCATTTTTAGCTGCTTGTAGAAAGTTGGATCACATGATGAAGGAGGAAAGGAGTTGTGTGTGAAGGGAAGGAACTTTGTATTTTGCCAATGCCTTACACTTGCTTCCCTTTTGCTTCTGTGCACTTTTATGCTGATGCTGAAGTTATTCAGACTGGCAGCTGCTATGCAGATGGAAGAACAGGTGCAACAGAAGAGAGATCTGTGTGTGTGGATGTTGAGGAATAGAGTTTAGGCCAATGTCCCAAAGAAATCAGAATGAAGATAATTAGAAGTAACTGGAAGACCTGTAATGCTAACTTCCTATGCTTTGCATTATTCTTGCTCTGTCTCAACTTCTCCTTATTTATTCATAGGGGAGGTGGAAAAGGAAAACTTGTCTTAAACATTTGACTTTGTATTGTATTATTAAATTGGTATTTATATATCATTTTTAAAAATACTTTAATCACATTGTCTTGGTAAAATTACAAACAGACTTATCTTAAAACTTCTGAATTATAGTTGTAGATGCTTTAGAGTAGTGGAAAAACGACTATTTTCTTCTTTGATAAGTGTTCTGTAATATGTTGTTACTTGCAAACTTATAAGTAGTTTTATTAACCTGTTTTACTTCAGCATTTGTAAGGCATTTCAAACGTAACACAAGGAAAACTCCTTTTAAAAGCAGATACTAAATATATAACAATGCCTTAATGTTGTATTATTAGCTATTTCTGTTGGATGATCTTGTTGCGAAGGTCAATATTATCAACTGTAAGAGGTACTTTCTCCTTCTGTTTTTAGGAGCATATGCAGGAAGAACCCAAAGAAAGAAGCCAAATGTTGTGACAATTTAAGACGACAGCACTCACTAGGATGAACAGGCTGTTCTTTGATGGTATTCTCAGCACTGATCCATAAATGCATAGTTACTTTTTGAAGTGATAAGCTTCCTTTGTCTTTTCCAGATGAGGACATATTAATGCAATCATATTGAAGTAATGAAGAGCTGTAAAGCTCTAACCCTGTGTGGAAATTGCATGTTAAAAGTTGTGTACGCAGTAGTGTGCATATATGAGATCCATAATGTTATTCAAATAAGACCACAGAGCATCATTAAGTTAATTTGGGACATCATATGCTCTAACTTTGTATCTTCAACATGATTTTTGTATTATTTAAGATGGCAATTGCTCTGTATGGTTTGCCACAATAAGAAGTCATGCACATGTAGTTTTAGTTTCTCACCATATACTGAAAGCAGAAAGGGGAAAAAAAAACAACCTTAAACAAAACTGAACTCTTCAGTCTGAATTTGTCAGCAGCTGTTCTGAATGTATTTGTGTGAATGCAGTTACATCACTTCATGTATTAATGGCCTAAATTTGTTGCAATTGTGCTGAGTTGGAGAGGCACGGATCCAGCCAGGTGTACTTCCATTCTCTGTAGAAACTGCACATTTATACACATGATAAATCAAACCACTGTGCTGGATGTCCTGGGATATTTTTTCCTTGCTATCTGTGGCATTTCCTTATGGAAACAGCTTTTGGGCTGGATGAAGAGAAGCGTATGTTCAACAAAAATTTGAGAAGGCAAGATTTCAATTGTTTTACCGTTTCAGACTTGCACACAACTGTCTAATAATTAATATGCCTTATGTTTTGTTTATGACAATTGCCATTTTTCTAAGCAGTTTCTCTTATACCATTATCTAACATCTCTTATATTGAAATGAAGTCCTGTTTCCTGATTTCAAGGGGAAGAAAATCCCTACCAAAATCCTGCAAAAACACCCGTCCTTAAGAAGATGGAGCGCTGAAAGATGCTCGTATTTTGCCTTGATCATCATTCTGATGGGTGTTATGCTTCAGCCTGAGGGGAGCATAAGTCTGGAAGTTTATTTATTTATGTCTCTAAGGATACAACTTTCAGACAGGATAGGTTGTTAACATCAGAAGTGAGCAGAGAGAAGCTTGGCTATTGCAGTCTGTGCAGTGCTGTTTTTTGGTTTTCTGTTAGAGTAGTACTAGGAAACTGATCACCTGAAGGGGAAGGAATCGAAATAACTTCCCAGTGTCAATACAGTGCAACACAGTGGGGCCTGTGTAACATTTTCTCACTGATATGAGGGGAAAGAGTGATCAATAACATAATTTGCAACCACTATAAAAAAAGAACATTAACAGTAGGATGAAGAGAGTATCTGCAAGGACAGTGTTGAATTAGCTGGTGTGGTTGTGGCAGTAGTTGTGAGTTGCACCAGTAAGTCTGTCTTCCACAGCTGGTGACAGTGTTCAGTGTTTCTAACAGGTGATACCAAATTGTATACTTAGAAATCTGAGGCAAAACGCTGCTGAAAGGCTTTGGAGGTAGATGCTGCTTGGCGGCTCTGCTGTGGCTCTAAGGTGGGTTCCCTGCTGGTGTAAATGCAGAAGCTTACACCAGTAAACTACCTGCTGCCCTCATATCAATTTGGTGATTTTTTTATTTTATTTTATTTATTTATTTTTTTAAGAAAAAAACTGCAATCCAAAAAATGCCTGATGTGTTTCCTGCTTATCCAGCAGTCATCAAATGTCTGCTTTGGCTCCCACCTTTCCTGTGTTTGGATTATCACAGGATGGGAGTGGAAAACATCTGAGGGAAAAGGACGGAGTGTGACCTGTGTCACAGGTGACACAAAAGCCTGCTGTGGCTGTATCAGTGCTAAGGGTTGGTGTATTTAAAGGCTGTTTTATATGCTGTCTGTATTGTTAGAATAGGCAGTGTGTTGATATAAAAGTAGTGTTAGTAAATGTGAGTGCTTCCCTCCAGGTTTCACATCTGAACCTCTTACTTCCAGCATGTTTCTGGTCTGTGTAACAAGGTGTTGTACTGCAGTTGTTTGTTTGAACTTTCATGAGGCCTTTCTCTTGACAAGTGCCAGAATTTGGTTTTGTACTTAGTATGTTTATTTATACATATTTAATTTTATCTGATTTTATTTTGTGTGTGGTTGTAATATCATCATAAAAGCGTATTTATTTTTGTACTTTCCATTTTCACCTGGCTTGCTTTTTTCTTAAGCATACTACACAATAAACTTGCAATCTTTAAAAAGACTTCCATTTTTCTAAATTGTTCCTCTGGGTTGAAAAATCCTGCCATGTAAAATAAAGCTGTTTTCTGGACCTTTGTATTTCTATTTTTTTCCCTCTGTAAGGCAGAAAGTTGGTTTAGGACAGCTTGCTCCTGGCTTGGTAAGGTCACATTGGGTATTTTGATGCTCCTTATTCAGAGGAAGGAGCGGCTAAGGAGAAGCAGTGCCCAGGGGTGGCACTGCTGGCCTGCAGCACGGCGGCTGTTGGGGCCGGGCTGGGGGTGCTGCAACGTCCTACAGGGATCTCTGTGAATTCAATTTTTTCTGCCAACAATGGCACTTCCCTTTGGTACCTGTCAGAGCTGCCAGCAGTAACTGTTGTTTTGGGAAGCAGCTGCCCTGTGTGTTTGTGTGCATTCGTCAGTTCCCTGTTTTCCAGCACTACTCCCCCATGTCATTAGAGGAATTCACTTTGTATGTTGATGTGTTGTGAGAGATAAGGGAATGCGTGAGCTGCTCACTTTTAAAACTGTTACTAGTGCTATCCAGGGCAGTTGTACTTACTACATGTGTACTGATTTATATAAAACTAATCAAACTACCCAATAGTAGAAAACTTGGTACTAATGTCAGTATGGGCACTTCTGTGTTCAGGCTGGTAGCATTCCTGAGTCTTGAATACTTGGGGTGCTTACCAGAACAATTTAGTTTGTAATGATAGCCTGACATAACTGCACTGCTGTTCTAAATTACCTTGTTGCTTGTACTTAAGGCAGACTTCATCCAAAAATCCATCAGAGAGGGAATTTCTGAGATAATAAACCTGTTTTTCCAGGTGTCGCCTGCTAGTTGGTGCTGCTGTGTGTGGCAGCTTTAGTAGTAGAGGTAGATCCACTGTATCTTCTGGTGGTATAATGAGAATACCAGGAATAACCACGTCCAAAGAGTTTATGCCTTCATATGCAACTGTCATTCTGCCATTAATGTTTAAAATAATGAGTTGGACTAGGAGCAGGGAAGTTCAGGCAGCCCAAGGAATCTTACTGACTTGCTGACCTAATGGGTGGAGGAAAAATTCCCAAACCACAATCACAGATTCATATTCTAAGGGCTTCATATTCTAAGGGCTTTTTTAGGGAATAGATGAAAGCTATCAGCTCCTAAGTTAATAATAAAAAAGTACTTGGCTCAAATGCAAATCCATTTCTTATTTATGCTCAGGACTTCTCTGATTTTTACACTTGCACCAAAAGTGAAAAGTTTTCTCTAAAAATAAGTAAAGAACTCTGCTTGATGGCTTTCACCTCATCATACAAGTAGATCTTCTTTCCTAGTGCTTGATGTTCTCTTTGAAAAATGTGAGAAGGAAACCGCTGGAACTATGAGGACAATGCTGGGAGAATTGCTCTAATTTGAAGATAAGCATTTCCACTGGACAGCCAGGAAATTCTAAATTATTCCATTACCCTTAAGACTTTGCTTCATAGATTTCTAATTACAGACAAATTAATGTTTGGTAATAACGCAGCACACTACTGTCCCCAAACTGTAGTTCATGAGTTTAATGTAATTGGTCTAGGGACCCATATGAAACAGTCAAATTTACAGAGCTTTCAATTACAAGCTTAATAGAAGTGTCTGATGTTCAAGAAACCTTAATCATCAGCAGTAGTCTGCTAATACTGATAAGGTGTGTTTCAGGTTTAAAGTATTTAGTGGAGGAACACCTGTGTGTATCGTCAGAGAAGAGAGATTGGTTTATTGCTGCTTTGTGTAATTCTGTGTAATGAAGAGAAGTAGAAAGCAAACAAAAAGGGAAATTAATTTCAAGCCATAAGGAAGTTTTATGTTCTATTTCATAGAGTGAAATGATTTGAACAAGAATGCACTGAACAAAGAATGAAAATGTTAAGCTTTCTTGCTATTGGAAGGTAATAGTCCAACTGGTTTTTGAACAAGCCTGGTGATGAATAGGGGATTTTTTTTACCTGCAGAATTTGCATATAGCCTTAAATCTTGATTGTGATGAAACAGTTGCCCATATCAGCTATTTTAAGATCAGAGGCATTTCATTACAATGGAATTCTGGCACTTAGCTTTATGCAGTTTCTGCTTGGTTCTTTGCTCTGTCATTTTAAATTGAGTTTCTTTTGATCTGTGTAAATAAATCAGAGAGAGCCCCGAGGCACCAGTGCAGAAAGGGAGTATTTCTTCTGCTGTTAAATTTGAATATCACTGCTGTTTCTTTGTACTTTTAGCTTGCCACCGCTGGCTGCAGAGCTTTCCTCAGCAAGGTCTGTTTGGTACAGATGTGAGACCCAATCCTTGTTTCCCTCATCCTCATGTTTGCCTTTAGTTCTGTAGCCTGTGTTAAGTGATGTTTTCCAGCACTGGCAGCTGCCCTGTGAGAAGTGAGGGGATAATTTAAGCAGTTTAAACTGTAATTCAATTGTATTCAATGTATTATTGAATAAGATGTCTAAGGAGACATTTACCAGGGGCTGTAGCTGTTCTCAGTTGTCTGAATGGCTCAGTCCCTCCTCCTTAAGTGCCTCTCTGGCCATGCATTGCCTGCTGAGTTGCTGCTGAAGAATTGTATAATGATACTGACAAAGAAGTATTACTCCATAAACCAGCTCTGGGCAAATAAAGAGCCTGAAAGCAGTTATTTAGAGGCTGATTTCTTAGTCGTACATTTTTACCAAGAGGGGAAAAAAAAAAAGCAATAGCGCTGTTACATAAACATTCATTGCAAACAGTGATGTGTTAAAGGCAGGTAGAGAACAGGGTATTGAATAACAGAAGGGGGTTTTCCACAGCAGTTTTTACCCACAGTGTGGGTTAACTTCTCCATTCCCAGCAGCCTGGTTGGATCCCTGCTGCTCCCGCGGGGCAGGGGCCGCGCTCGCGTTCCGAACTTGCCGTGCCGATGTGCTCCGTTGGAACGCACGGCAGGTGCTGCTATCCGTGTCTCCTCCAGGAGATGGACGTAACAGGGCAGCAGCGGGATCTTGGTCACCTTTCCCGCGGCTGCAGCGAAGATTTGGGCTGTAAAGGACAGCACAGAACCCCTGTAGGCAATGGGGACTGAAAGCGTGTCGGTGTGAACGTGGGTTCGTCAGTTTGGCTGAGACGCAGAGGAAGGCAGCGGAAGCAGGTTGCGTTTGCTTTTCCTTCCCGTGACGAAGGCAGGGTTTTTGCGGCACCGCGTTGATTCGAGTCAAGCGTTTCATTTGCACGCCTACGGGACGCTCTTCCGCAGCCGTGAGCCCGGGCCGCCCGTGCCGGAGCAGAGGTCCCGCGGTTCCAGCGCCCGCCCCCCGGCCCCGCCTCCCTCCGCCCAGGGCCGCCGCGGTTTCCCTTCCGGAGTCACCGCCGCTCCCCCGCCCGCCGGGTTCGCTTCCGGCTCCGCGCGGGGCCGTTCCTGGCGCCGCCGCCGAGGGGAGCGCGGGGCCCATGGAGCCGCGGCTGTGAGGCGCCCCCGGCCCGGGCCCGCGGCGGGAGCCGGGCGGCGGCCGGAGGAGATGGACAAACTGACCGTCATCTCAGGATGCCTCTTCCTGGCCGCGGACATCTTCGCCATCGCCAGCCTGGCCAACCCCGACTGGATCAACACCGGCGAGTCTGCGGGTGAGGAGGCGGGGGCCGCGGGCGGGCTGCGGTGCTGCGGTGCTGCGGGGCGGGGCCGGCGGCTGCCGAGGGCTTCCAGCTCAGAACCCGGCTCTACTTTCTCTAAAACAGGACGAGGCGCTCCGCGCGCCGCGCTGATGCTGTCGGTAGGAGCGGCCGGTCGCCGCCTGTTGCTGAGGGCGGCAGGGGCGCGGGGCGGGCCGGTCCTGCGGGTCTCCGGAGCGGGGTGTGCTCCGAGCATCCGCGGAACGGAGCCGGAGGCTTCTGTCCTGTGTGCGAGCAGGGTGCTCTAAAACTTCCTGCTGCTGCCTCGCCTGATGCTCGGCTTCTGTAAGAGGACTGAGCTGTTCCAAGTGGAGTCGTCGTGTCCTTTACTCTGATGGAGTATTGAAAGCCTCGGCAGACAGAGGCTGATGGCAGGGCGTTCCTCTGACCCGCTGTCTTTATCCGTATGGTTTGGCTGCGTTGTTTCTGTCAGTCCAGCCTGGAACCTGGCTGGTCCTGCTCGAGTCACTTCACCAAGCTCAGCACTCCCCATAGGACATCCCGTCCTCCCCGTCTGTTGCGGTGATCTTCCTGCCTGTGGCCCTGAGGAGCAGGGCTTCTCTCCTCTTACATCCCCACAGCAGTGTGCTGCAGTAAGGAGCCCTTCTGTAGGCGCTGGCAGTGACATAAGTTAATCCTTGTGATAAACATGTAGATGTGTCTGTCCCTAGATCTTACCCCGTGTGTCAGATGTTGGTTTCTCTCTGCCTGTCCAGCAATGAGATAGTAAAATCTGTCTTGAAAAAATTGCTCATGGGGAACTAAGCGCAGACTGTTACTATCTGTTAAAGGAAAATGCTTAATGTCTGTTTATAATACAAAAACAGCTCCTTGATATAATGTGCATAGAAATCATGAATTCTCAGTTACTTGATGGGTGATTGCTTGACAACCACCTGCCATTCCTATCTTTTAGAGTTTTTAGGATTGCAGACAGGTTTTACCTGCAGTTAGGCTGGCAAACATGAAATCTGTATGGATTTTCTGCAGCACTTTTCAAATTGTGTTTTGACAGATCAGTGACTTATTGCCATCTTTTGAAGCCAAACAAATTGTTGGCTTTTAGAAATCATGAAGGAGAGGTGGCTGTCATACCATGGCTTCCTTAATGGCTGTTTGGTAGATCTTTGTCGATGTGGGATTTGAATTACTCTGTTCTAGGATTTCTGGATAGAAGCAATATAAATATGCATTTCCAGTGCCTAGCACTGCTGAAAGGAACCTTTTGCCCAAACTCAAAGGAAGTGCAAAGATGCCCATTCACTCAAGGACTTCTGTAGTAAGCACTGTGATACTGAATGATGAGGTGGCTGTTTGAGTGCCATTCAGTAGCCAGAGATGCTGTGGAGAAGTACAGCATAGGAGGACACTGCTGTGAGGATGCTGCCCTGACTGTATCTTAGCCCCAGCTGCTAGCAAGATGCAGGAACCCTTCAGCACACAGACCCAACCCCTCCCAGCTTGGGTGCTCACAGCCGCACAGTAGGTCTTCTAAAGTGTCCTGCTCTCAGCTGGTGAAAGGAACCGTTTCTTTGCTTAGCCTCTTTGTCCTTTGGTTCATCTGCTGTGGGAGTAATTCTAGGTGCTGCCTTACAAGTCAGCCTGGTACCAAGGAGGAAGGGGAGGGATGGTGTTTCCTCGCTTGGCTGCTGCCCTCAGTCCTGAAGGCAGCACGGAGCAGCCCAGCCTCAGTGCTGCAGCTGCTTGGGGACTGCATAGAGCAGAGCTCTCAGCAGATGTGGGGACACAGCACTGCAGCAGCTCCATCACAGCCCTCTGCAGCCACTGAGACTGGAAACCGGGGCTTGGGTTTCAGGAGAAAGATCCATTCTGGGCTAAATGCAAAGTAATGCATACATCATACTCCATTGGTGCTGGTGATTTTTTCTGCTAAATGGGATATCAAAGTAAATTGGGTGCTTTAATGTTGATTTTGTTTTGTTTTGTTTTTCCTGAAAAATGTAGATGGCTTTAAATGTTTCATTTAAAGGAGCTTATGTTCTCAGGAGAACAGTATGGGGGAAGGGCTGATGTGTCTCCCAAGTTTTACCCTTATAAGCAGCTTTATAATCAGTTGAAAACTGTTGGCTGTAAAAATTCCTCTCTAGCTCTGTAATTATGAGGGAATGAGTGCCATGGAGGGCACTGAAGGTTTCAGATGCTTATAGGCCCAGAGAGGAAATACACCTCCATGGAAGTGGATCGAAGTCTTTGTTTGGTGCTCTTCCTCTACGAACTTTTGCAAGAATCATTCCTTATTTTAGTTTCCGGTATTTTATACATCTTTGAGCTTATAAAGGAAAGTTGGAAAAGGAGATTTTTCTCTCACGGAGCTCTCAGTTGTACCTCTTGTATAACAGTGGTAAACACCCATCTGGGAACCCCAGCATTCCTGTACTGACATCCTTTTATTCATAAACTGGTATCCTGTGTGAGAAATAAGGGCAGAGTTGGCTTTAACGTAAGTCAGTGCCTATAATCTCACTCATTTCGCTAGTAATGAATTTTGCTCCTGTATCTGTATGCTTCTGTAACAAACTTCAAAAGCTGATGGTGTGTCCCCTTTCTGTGTGGGATGGTCTATCGTGGTTTTGATGTTTTGTATGGGAGAAAGGGGGTGACAGGTTATTAAGCAGCAGTGCTCAGTCCTTTTGTGGACAAGACACAACCAGCACCCACAGTTGAAACAAGATGTGGTACGTGTTTGGGGGGGTTGGTGGTTTGGAATGCTTTTAGGGTGGGTCAAATAATTCAGCAGGAGATTTAATCAAATAATCCCTCCCTTCAGCAAGCTATGCTATCAACTTGTTTTGTGTGCCTTAGTTATCCCTCTCTATGGAGCACTGGTGATTCCAACTTATAGTACAAAGCAGCTATTAAGTAAAATTGAATGTCAGAATTTAAGTGTGGTGGACGCAAAGCAAGTGTTTGTTGCATCCTCTTATATTGATATGTGCATCGCAGTGAGACATAGGGTAAAATCTTATGGCTGCTTTGTGTGCACGCCACAAAGCAAGTTTGGGTGACATGAGTGCTTGCTAAAAAGTGATCTGCAAAGCCATTGTGAGCATCAGACGTGTTTAAAATCAGGTTCTTGGTTATCATGTCCCAGTACACACTTTCCTTTGGCTGCACCAGGTGGATGATGGGCAGAGGCAGTGCTCTGGCACGCTGCTGAGCAGGGCAACAAATCCCAAGGTCTTGGTGCCTCTGAGAATGCCAAGAGAAGAGCCACACAGAGCACATAAGAATTAGTAAGGATTGGCAGAGTGTAGAAACCCAAGTCCTGAATACTGCCTGTAAGCAGGGTGCCCCTGCTGGGAGTGGCCCCAACATCCTCAGGATCTCCATCCATTCCCTTTGACAGCTACATGTCTTCCAGGCAGTGCCAACGTCTGACAGAGCAGAGGATGTGTGCTGTGTTGGAGCTCTGTCACTGACCAGGCCTTAAGGCACAAGAAAAGCTAGCAGTGAGGCATTGTTGTAATGAATTAACTTTGTGCTTGCTCAACTTTTAAACATATGGAACTATTTTATGTGTAGGAAGAATCTCATAAAAGAGTGCTGTGTTAGCCTGGTTACTTGAGCATGCTGGAGCAGGGAGGAGAGAACTGCCCGGTTTTGTCCAGAGGGGAACTGAGTTTTTTTGCATTTGCTTTTCACTGTACAACTGAATACTGCTTCTGTTAGGCAAATGTCTTGTTTTCTCTTTAGTGTGATTGTATACAGTTGTTAGTTTGTGTCTCCCCAAGTCCTGTTGAGTTACTCGGTCTCTAATGAGTGTTGAAGAACTGGGTAAGAAATCCATAGTTTAAGGAGCACAGGTCTGGGAGCCAGTAACTTGTGTTCTCCTTCCAACCCGAGCTCCTGGCGTGACTGAGGTTGGGTGCTGGAAAGTTGTCATGGCAGGGCTCTCAGAAGAACAGAGGTGCTATTCTTCATCGTGAGAAATTGGAAGCACAGCTTTGATTTTATTCATTTTAAACCTTGGTTTCCTATCATAGCTTTGCTTTGTTAAGCAGAGGATAAATTTAAGAGTAACTGGTACTGCATTTGTCTTTTTCTGGTAGCAGGTATTTTTGGTGGGGTACTTGAGTTTTACGTATTTAGAATAACTTTCTCTTGGAAGTGTTCGTCTCACAGCCATGTGTACGGCTGCTGTAGAACTGGATTGCATTCAGTGGCGTGGGTGCAGGCCTTGGTCTGCCCTTTGCTTTCCTCCAAGGAGCACATCATTGTAAATCTGCCTTATAAACGGTACTAATTGTCATAGAGATGCATTGTTGAGGCTTTGGGAACTGTCTGTGTTCTGCTAATAATAGTAATGGTTTCTTTAAATCAACTTAGAGCTGCTTTCAGGCATGCTTACTACATTCATTGATGTGATACGACAGCGGGATTAACGGAAGTGTCACTTAAAATATGAATCTTAAAAGTAAGGCTGCAATGCTATGTACTGCAAATCAGGGATTTAAAACTGACATCTGAAAAATGGAATCGTGCTAATGACTGAGGCTTATTCAGAACAGTTGTTTTGCTTAGGTTCCAGCCAGCACTTAGATGCAAGCAGCGTTATGTAAACTCAGTTTGTACTTTTGCCAAATCAAAGATCAGTAGGTCAAACTGTTAAGCCTGACCTACTTTTTTTTAATAGGTGGTACTTTTTTTAATAGGTACTTCACAAACTCAGCTGCTTCCTACATGCGTTTTTGTTAGTCTTGAAGCAAAGTAGAGAACTGACTTTTCTTGCCTGCTGCAATGTGGTGATTAGGATTTACATCACATGTGGGAGTTCTTCAGCTGGTTGTGGTGTCCTCTTCCAGATGTTGCCCACACCTGTGTATCTCAGAAAACAGTAACTGCAGTAATTTGTGGCTGAGGAGGAGCAGTGTGTAGAGGTTATGTGCTGCTTTTGAATCAAATGCAGATTGGTTTGTAGTGTGGTGAAACAAATGCAATATTCTTGTACAGAGTAATACGGGAGAATGAGAAATTATCATAAATTCAGAGTTTATAAGTCTTCACCTTTTGAAATGAATGTATTGTAATGCTTTATTGTAAGCTGTTACAATTAGGAAAATTAGGAAAAATGCTAATGGGCAGAGCCTTCTACTGGGGGCAATATGCAGGAACCGAATTTCTGTGGTAGCTTTGCTGCAATCCCCTTCTGCTCTCTTCAGCTGCCCTTCTCAGTCTCACTTTTTTCTCTCTAAGCTCTGACTGTTGGAATACGCACAGGTCTGAAAAGCTGGAGATATGGCCAAGAAGAGGATCTGTGCAGGGTATGTGCCTGTTTTAAGCAGAGGGGAAAACATGCTGGAGCGTTTGAGTGGCAAATGACATTTGCCAAATCCCCAGGAATTTGTATGGAATTAACAGCTGTAGATTAAATTCTTTCTGAGAGAGAAGCTCTTGGTTTCTTCCTATTTTATTGCATTTGATTTTTTACTTAAGCATTTTCTTGTTTGTGTGTGCATTTTGTTTTGTTTTGTTTTTTTTTCTTTAAATCTTGTCAATAGAATTGATTGCAAAAATTTGGGCTCTCTTGGGTACCATAGGGCACGCAGTGTGGTTGTGCTGGTTGTCTGCAGGGTGAGCTGATAGGAGACACTCACTGCACTGAAACGCTGGTTAGGGTTCCAAAGGTCTGCAGAGTGTGTAGATTCCAGTGCCTCTCTTGAAGCAAGACATGCTTAGTGTGTTCTGTCTGTGTCCTTGGGGTGAACTGACGTGCTCCCTGCTGGAGGTTTCACCAGCCTTCGAGGGAGCTGCTGCAGAAACAGCAGCACTCCATGCACAGTGCAGTCAGAACAGCTGGCTGCTACCCAGGAGCCTCGTGGTAGCTGCAGTTCTGGGCCATAATTTACAAAGCACTTTGAGGTCATTAAGGATGACAGTCTTCCAGGGTGTAATGTTTAATAACCCACTGTGTTTTATATTTTTTTCAGCCGAATAGAATTTACGTTACATCTTGAATTTCCCTGTGAGCAATTTTTGCATAGATATTGGGCACTCGCTAGTAGGGCTGAGCTGCCTCTGAGTTATTCCCAATGGTTTAATAATCAAATGGCTGTTTGTGGGCACTGAAGTCAAGGATTTTACCTTTGTAGCGCAGGGGAAAATGCTGCTGTGCCGGGCAGTGTGAGGAGCGCTGTGCAGGGCAAGATGTCACAGGGGTGAAGAAGGGGCTTCTTTTCCATATGTTGAATTCTGTTCTGAAACTGATTGTGTGCTTTAATTAACATGTTAATGATGTAGTTTTCTGCTGTAGAAACTTGTATGGGAAGAAGCATGTTTCAGTTTGTTTTTTAAACTCACGTGTGGCTCAACTTCTTGCAACAAGATTGTGCAGGAGACTTTCTGTCAGTGGAATGTTACTGGATCGTTTGGTGGCTGCAGAAAGCACCCTGAAGCTTACTGTGCGAAAAACATGAAATAAAAGGGTGAAATAGAGTAAAGGCTGGAAGCAGTTATTGCTGACAGAGGAAAATGATCCTTATTCCTTCAGAATTTCATTTGTTAGAATGTACAAGCCTTTCGAGAGCTGGGCCAGAGCTCAGATTTTCTGCCTCCCCTTGAATGCCTCTGTGACCAGGCCAGAGAAGTTGCTTCAGATTGCAAGCAGGAAGGTTGACAGATATTTCTTCAGATATTTCTTCTTTGTGAATGAAGAAAGCAGTAGAATGCTTTACTTGGTGTCATCTGGAGACTTTTGTTCTGATCCACTTGAATGTACATCTGTGAAGACCCAAACTCAAAAGGCTTGGTGAAATGGTACTTTGAGATACACAGAAGGAGTTAAGAACCAACAGCCCTGCTCTCCAGTTGTAGCCAACCCGTGAACAGGTCAGCGTAAGACACTGTGAGGAAGGTGATCCACTGAAAGATCTGGAATTTGTTGGTGCCAGCTGTGTCTGTACCACACAGCAGCCCCTGGTGCTGCCACTGCCAGCCATTGCGGCCACCTCACGGTGCTGGCCAGGAGTGGGGGGACACGTGGCCATGTGTGGTTGTGCTGTGGGGAGCGGAATGCTGAGGAGAGCAGGCAGCACTGCGGGCTGACGGGTGGAGGGTGGCTCTTTGTGGCTCTGTCTAAAGCCAAATATAACTTCATTAAAAACAACAGCAACACAAGCCCGTTGGATGCTAAGTGGCAGAACAGCAGGAGGTGTCGTAGTTTCTGGTATTCTACTGAATGCATGGCATAAAACTGGTGAAGCTGATAGAAAAAATCCATTTAAATGTTGACAATGCCTTTGATCTTTCTTTTTTTAGGCACTGAATTTTGTCATCTTTCAGTAGTCTTACTTTGATTGGGGAAAAAATGGAAATAGCCGTGGATTTATTTTGTTTATTTTTTAAAATTAAAGTCTTACACTTCCAGCGTATTTGTTTTAATAGCAGAACAAGTTCTCCTTGCCAGGCTCTTGCCATTTCAGCAACCAAAGCTTGTAGTGTTTGCTGGCGGTACTATTCTCTCACACAAACACTTACAGTGTAAGAAAAGCAACAAGCAGAAGGATGCTGCTTACTATAGATCCTGTTTACCAACCTTTAATTAATGCTGTCTTCTAAAGTTGGAAAGAATGCTGTCAGCGTGGGTGGATTTCTTGACAGTGATACGTGAGAACACACAGAGCCTTTGTTATGTCCTCAGGAGAGTTGTTCCTGTGTTTTGGCCTGAGGATAACCCAGTGTTTGGTGGTTCATCTCTTTGAAACAGACAATATAAATAAAGACCTTGCATTGAAGTCTTATATGCTGAAGTTCAGAAGTAAAATTGGTGCTTGTTGGTCCAAATATCTGCAATTTAAACATCATAGCTCCTAAATCCTAAAGATTGCCATCTGCAGCAGTATGCTTTTCCAGCACATGTCAGTCATAAGGGTTTTTTCCCAGTGTACTGCCCCTGATTTATTGACTTCTCTCTGGTGGTAGGAGGAGGGAGGAAGGGAAAACTCTTCTTTGTGGAGGGAGATTTGGTTTGAATTATGCATGGTTCAAGTACTGAATTGAAGACTTCTGAGGCAATTGAGGCTCCACAAGCTGTTCAGCAACAAGGCAGGCCATTCTGCTGATATGTCTCGACCCTTTAAAAATTTTGAGATGAAATTTTTTCTGTTTAAAAGCCAGGAATAAACTTTGGATTTCTAAACAGTGTCAGAAATGGTACCTAGTCTGGACGTTAGATTGTTAAACAGATTTCAATTAATAGGTTCATGACAGCTACCAAACAGTTTGAAGCGAGTGAAGCTACATATTAATGCCAGAATTAGTGTTTTTCTGTAAGAAAGTCACTGAGTTTTTGAAATAGAGGAACATAATTTACATTTCTAGTGCAAGAAGAATGGTGTGTTTCAAACTTGGTTTGAGGAGAGAATAGTCTGAGGGAATAAATGGAGTAGAAGAGAATAGAAGAGAAATAGCAGTTTATATAACATATCTTGCAGAACTGCTCTTAAAAATTGCACTCTGGATATAGCAAGGACTTTGCAAGTAAATTTCATTCTTCATTAAAAGTGATCTTCAAATATTGTAAAAAATACTTTTTAGATGTGTGTTTTGAACCAACAAATATCTACTGGGCATATGAGCTGACCATGCTCCTGGTCAATTGGTCAGTCAGTACTGGTCTGTTTCAGAGTGAGAAGCTCCAAAACATTTCCAGGATTGCCATAGCTGTGAGATAAGCAAGAGAGAAAGTGTGTCAAAAATGTAAGATCTGGCATACAAAGGATGGGAGTGATAATCCATAATCCCTTTGTTTTGGACTCCATGTATGTATTTTGTGCCTTTGCAGTTAATCCTCCTTTACTCTTTTAAGCCTTTCTTTAAATCATCCTCTAACATTCATAAATCTTATCTTAGTGAGTCAGAACCTGGTTACCTCAATCTGCTAACTGAGTGACATACTGGAACATCGCAGTAGAAGAATCAATCTGTCATGGCACATCCGAGTGCTGTACTTGCATGGTAACCTCAAAGATATTTTAGTGGTGTAACTGTGAAGTGACGTGTATTCAAACTATGCCCCAACCCTCAAAAAAAGTAAGTATTTATGTTGGGGTGGTAGCAGATATGGTATTCTTATGCTTGATTGGAAATTGATTCTGCTTATCTTATATTTGACCCTCTAATGTACCTTTCATAGTTCTTTAGATACGATCCAGATATTGCTGTCCTACACTGACTGAAGTGAAAATGTGAAGGAAAGTGTTACTTGACTTACAGTTACTTACATACGTGCAGTTAACTACAGTTAATAATTTACGAAATGCTCAAAGATTGCATTATTTGAGGCTGTAAATGTTCTAATGAGTCAGAAGTCTAAACTCTAGTTGACAACCAGCCGTCTCTTTTAAAAAACTAATGTTCTGATCGTTTTTGGGTTAACAAAATCTGAGCTCCACCTGTGGGCATCCTTCAGGGGAACCTCTCCTAGAGACCCCGTGATTTGGCTTGACTGTTGCATGCCTCTGAGAATTGAAGTTTTCCCCAGTGTTGTTAATCCTTCTTTCCTCATCAGTTCATACCAGAAACCACAAGCATCCCACAAAGACATAGCTTTTTCCTCTAACCCTCTGCATTGCTTACATGCATCATGACTGCTCTTCTCATGAGAGAGGATGCAGAGCCTGAGTTCTCACCACATTTATACTGGAGAAAGTAGCACTGACTGTATGCACCCTGGAGGGACCTCTGAGGCTGTGGTAGGGATGGATCAGCAGTGTCAGTTCTCTGGAGTAAGTCATTCCCTCTTCCTTCTTTGGATAATACATAACTTAAAACACTGATGCAGAGATTTAGTTTGCCATGACCAAATCACTGTATTCACTTTAGACTATGAAGCTTCTACTTGGATTCGGGAGCATGCTGCAGCTCTGCATAGACAGCTGCAGTCTGTTCCTGCTCTTAGATGGATCTGGACCTTTTTCCATTCAGGTTTATTAACTGTACAAATCAGAAACTTTCCAAAAATAACTTCCTTTCCTCCTGTCCTTATCTCTGTGGCCAAGTAAGTTGCAGGGAATGGCTTAGCTGAGCTGTCCTTATTTTACATGTCCTTCTCTGGCATGTGACTGTTACCTAACCAGCAGCTATGAATGTTTTAGTGTGCCCATATAGCACAGCTCGATGTACTGTGCTCATTACTAAATCATAAAACTTATCAGTGTCTTTGCAACATTGGCAGTGCATTGTGCTTTTACCACATTTTTTGCACATTTTACCACATTACCACAATTACTTCATATGCCACAGTGCACCACACCAGCACCCCTCCTGTGCCCACCAGGTCCTGCATGTTCCCACCATCAAATAGATGAGGGGTGAACATCTGCATAGCTGTTGCCGAGCTGCTGATTTCCAGCCATGGCATCACTGTGCCGTGTTAATAATTCAGAAGTGATGGAGAGCTGGAAGAGTGTAAAGTCTGCAGCACTCTTTGTTTCTGGGCAGTGTTCACTGCCTCCTGGTGGCTGTGCTGTTGCCACAGAAACGGCAGTGGGATGGCACGGCAGTGGGATGGCACAGCAGTGGGATGGCACAGCAGCGTGCTGGAATGGGGCTGCTGGGAGCAGTAGCACTTGTGTCCAGGTGTGAAACACAGACTCACCTTCCTTCTATCTGGGGCCTTTTCCCTTTTCTCTCAACAGCTTTGTGAAACTTAGTTGTTAAACAAATGATGCTCCCAAGTTCTAGAGTATGTGTTGAAGAGTTCTGTTGTTAGAGATTTTGTAAAAATACGCAGTGTCAGAAGGTGAGTGCTGCTGGTGGTCTGGAGGAGTGGGGGGAGGGCATGTAGGAATGCAGTCATGAAATCTTTCACTGATACAAAGCACAGGCCTGTTTATAGTCAGACGGTGGCTAGAGGAAGGTGGGCTGATCTGTTGGAAGTGCCCTGGTACTTTAGGGAATAGATGTACTGTGAAAGACTAAGGACTGCTTCATTGACCTGTTTTCCTCAATTTTGAGCAAGGCTGAACTGGTCTGCAGCACTTGGCAGCCTCCTGGTGCCACCCTCAGGCTGCAGGTGGGCTGCTGTGTGTACACAGCCATAGAGCATATCCATCCTTTTTTACTGGCATTACCTATGCTGTTTGTTTTGTTGCTGTCTTAGGTGCTTAGATTCTCAGCAGTTACACTGCAATTACTCTGGAAGTAATGGCTAAAAGCTTTCCTCGTAGGAATAAGAGTGGAACTTGATGGCTGGCTTGAGATGAACGACTGGGCTGTTCTCCACCAGCTGAGTAAGTCTCTCTCTCCTTTCAGTGGCAGACCAGTTAAGGCTAACCAAGGTTTTCTGTACCACGTTAGATCATTGGCAACTGCCTGGCAACTATTCACATGCTTCCTTCAGAGCAGGACCGAATACCATGCAAACCCTCTTTTCTTTTGAATTCCTTGGCAAATAAATACACCTTTTCTACACCAAAGTTTTATTTATGGAACCAAACTGTGTGCCTACATAGGTATGAATCTGCCCAGCAGAGTAATTCCAGCTGGCTTGTAGGATGTTCTCTGGCACTCAGCACTGATCCATTTTGTACCCATTCTTCTTTTAGAATCTGCCTTCAACAGATGTTACTATGGGAGTAAGCTGTGCTGTGAGGTTTAACTTGCTTCTGCCTCAGTTTTAGTGTACAGGTGTGGTATCCTGTATTATGAACAGGAAACTTGAAATTCCTGAGCATATAATGAGGTTGTTTCTCCTCGCTGCCTCTACGGATTCTTTGGGAGTGCTTCAGAAGTCTTCTTTTGCCCTCTTGCCCCCCAGGAGTCTCCAGTCTCCAGGTTCAACGCCTTGAATGTGGAGTGTATCTACTTCAAATCTGTAATCCGTGAAGCACACTTAAGAGTAAATACTGAGTATGTGTTAGCAAAGCTTAATGCTAGAGTATAAAGTTCAGCATTGGTCATCCAAAATAACACATGCTGCAATTTATTTGCCAGTGCTTTAAAAATCTGATTAAAAATACAGAGTGGAACAACACACTTGGGCAACGGGTGTGATATTTAGCAAACCGTAATCTAAGTAGCTTCTTGCAGCTATGCTTGTGTCTTTGGAAGAGGTGCTAGCTGATACTGATAGACTGGAGCTTTAACCTGTTTGGTTGGTTCTTGAGGGGGTTGGGAATCAGCCCATGGAAGAGTAGGAGTGGACAGCAGAAAGATTTAATTCTTAAAAACGTTAGTTCCAAGTACAGTTATTTTCTATTTTCTTTAGCTAAGGCACTACTGGGCTTAGCCTTGATCCCTTCTGAAACTGGCACGTTATGTGTGCTCTTTTTAATTGAAAAACATCTTCAGTACCGACTGCAAAGTGAGTCTGAAAGGTGAGTCCATTGTCCAATAAAGCAGCAACTGGTAGTTGAAGGAAATGCACAAAATGGAATGGAGGCCAGCACACTGGTACTTCACAGTGTTGCTTTTGTCAAAGTTAAGGTGCTTTCAGTACATCTGAATTCAGGAAGCATCTATTGGTAGAGTTATACAGTTTTTACATTTTTAGAAGTCATTCTTTATTTTACAACTCAGTTTAGACAGAACTACTATTAGGAAAACTGTTAAATCTCAGTCTTGCAGAGTGATTGCAGTTAATTTCCTGTTCTGTGATAGTGCAGTGAACAGCCTCGTTATCCCCAAGCTACTTAGTGTTTCATATGAGGTTCTGCTGTGTGTGTGTTTTGAGGACACTGACTTTTAAAGACATGTGCACGTCTCCCTTCTGGCCTGGCAGCTTGTTTAAAATGAAAACATAGCAGACTATGAGAAAGCAGCTGAGAAGCAGTTCATGTAAAACTGTACTGTGCAGGTATGTGAACGGGTTGAGAGTGCTTGGGTGACTCTGGCTGAGCATTGTGTAATCCTGGTGCACAGCCATGGTTCAGCTGCTTCAGATGCAGTTGAAAATGCCAATTTTGTAGTTTAATAATTGTGGGTTTTGGAAGTGACTCATTTTTTAAGGACTTTAACTTCTAAGTAAAAATTAATCTCCAAATCTTTCAGCTGATGAATATGTAATTAAGATGATACATTTGAATAGGACTGTAGCCTAGAGGTTACAGGAATGCTTCAGAAGAATTGAATCAGTAATGCTTTTGTTCTTCTCATCCTCTGGGAGCGTACACAGGCTCTAACTAATGCAACATGGTGTTCGTTCTTTTGACTGTTAGCTTGCTTCTTTCTGGAAAGGAGTTGCCTCTTCTTTATAAGCAGATCAACTACAGACAGTTTTTACTTACTGAAATTTGTGGAGGAAGATGACTCTAATACTTTCCACTGTTGACTTTGACTTCTAATTTAGATAAAGGACAATTGTGATTATTTAAGGAAAGAGCTCAGAAGAAGAGACACATTTGAAAAATATAGGACTTAAGAAGAGACACTGGAAGAAATGGATTTTGACCTTAAATATTAATATTGAGGTAAAATTTTCAAGATAAAGAAAATTTCGCTAATAAATTCCATTAAACGCTGCTTTGTGCATGAGTCTCTAAAGTACTGAAATAGATTTTTAAATCAGGACTATTTGGATCTATTTGAAAATACCTCGTTTTGTGTCACAGAGTTCTGTGTGTTGTGATATATCCTATGCTCAGCCCTCCAGTTGCATTCCATTTTGCTATTTCAAGAGTCAAATACATCTTACGTTATTTTTGTTTTCTTGGCAGAATTTGTCAATACAGTATGGTTCCTTTACCAGTCTTGGTCTGTTCTTAGGATCTTTTCAACTAGTAGTATAGATATCCCAGTTGTTGAGTGTAGTAACCCATGTTATTTGTCAAAATAATTGTCCTAAGCCTCTTGGGTAGAGGGGCTCTTAAACACTTACTGTCAAGAAGTATGGTTGTTGCTTTTTTTTTTTTTAATATTCTTAAAATCTTAGTGTGAACTAAATACAGATCCCACTGTAAGACCTAGAAGTTTAGAGCTGTCTTTATGGATAAGGGGAAAAGGCATTAGGCAATTAAGGACACTTCAGGGGGCTGCATCCTGTTTGGTTACATTATGAAAGTTTCTTACCTTGTGAAGATGAGGGAGTGGTGCTCTCTACAACTCCGCCACCACTTCAGCTTGCAGTGGCAGGATTCGCAGGAGTGCTTTATTGCTCTGATGAGAGCTTGACTGCCACTCAAGAACAGATATAGCCTGTAGCTATCTCACTGCATTTATGCAAGTGTTTGATGAAAGAATATGAAGATAGATGCTTTAAACATGTCCCTTCTATCCACTGTCTTTGACAGGCTTATTAAGGCTCATCAAAGAAAGAATCCCTTATTTTAGAACAAACCTGAGATGCAGTTTGCAATTGAGCGCCCCTCAGAGAGGATTTTGAAAGTTTACATGCCTCTCTGCTGTGTATTTTCAGGTGCTCTCACAGTTGGCCTTGTGCGACAGTGTCAAACCATCCATGGACGTGACAGGACCTGTATTCCTCCACGGCTGCCTCCTGAGTGGGTCACTACGTTATTTTTCATCATAATGGGAATCATTTCACTAACTGTCACATGTGGTTTGCTGGTGGCTTCCCACTGGCGAAGAGAAGCTACTAAATATGCCCGCTGGATAGCTTTCACTGGAAGTAAGTGACCTCAACTGCACAGTTGACCTGTACACAGGATAAACTGGTGGAGTCTGAAATAACACGTGGTGCTGTCAGGGAGCAGTTCTTAGGGCTCCTTCTTTACAAAATACTCTTTCTCTTCAAATACTGCATCTGAGAGGAAAAGGAAATTATTCAAAAACTGAGAGATTGAGATCTTAAGTGACTGATAATTGAGAGGGATTGATGGCCTGTGAGTCCAAGGTGAGAGAAAGGAGGGCCTTGTATGCCCTGACCCCTTTGCCTTCCTTGAGGAGTGCCATTTGCTGACCTGTGGAAACGAGCAGAGATAGCAAGAGGTCAGTCCCGGATAATTCTTCCTTCCCTACGCCCCTCTATCCAGCACTTTGAGCCAAATGGGATGACTGGGAATTCCCCTGTGTAGTTGATGCATCTGAGACTCACTGCAGTCTGAAGTCCATCCCCACTTCAGGTGTTGCTGCTGAATACCTCATTCAACGTTGACACTGGTTCAGTCCTGCTTGATGCTCACAACGGGTGTTTTATTCACAGTATCTGCATCCTAATTGGCTGTGGGGGAGGACTGCCCACTGCAGAGCACCTGCTGTGCTTCACAGCACTGAGGCTTGCTTCCCTTAAGTGTCCTGCAGCAGCTCTTCAGCACAGGGAATAGCACTAATGTTTTTCTGCCTCCCTTCATTGTGTGCTGCATGAACGCCAGCATAATTCCTCACAGCAAAGACTGAGCCTCCTCCAGCAGCCCTGTGTTTCTACACAGGGAAATGTATGCTGTGCCTACTTCAGTGCAAAAGAAAAACAGTTAACCCACAAGTAAGGGAATAGCTCTCAAACTTCTTTTTCCTTAATGTGTATTCCAGGCTTATGCCAGCTGTAAAATGGTGCGTTAATGGTGGTGATGATGGCATGAAAAAATTCAAAATCTGACTGCTTTTAAGTTGACATATGACAACAGTGTACACACTAACTAGAAAATGCAAGCTTGTGGTTTATACAAACATAAGTAAGGTTTAATGGAAGTCTGTGGCATCTAATGACATCTAATATAAATGAATTTAAGGTTGTTTGGAAAAGGGAATAATGTTAACAACAGCAAAAAATACAGCAAACAAACAAAATGCCCTGAGCTTCAGCAGAGACGCTTTGCTGAGGACTTGTACAATCAAAGCTGTCTTTCTGACAACTTTTCTATGCAGCATATTAAACTGTCAGTGCAGCAATTGCAGAGAAAGGAACTATTGGAGTGCTTATCCATTGTGGTTGGCTTTTATTCATTTTCCAATGAATGGCTAAAATAGACATACAGATTGTTGAGTGTCCCATGCCAGCTTTTCTAGTTGCCATTGTCTATTAATACATATTTCTAATGTACACAGAAGGGTTTAAATTTGAAATGCTATATAAGATTAAGACACTTGCAGTGAGGAGATCTCAGAGCTATTCAGTTCTCAAGTATTTGGTTGTTTGTGGGTTACTGAGGTTTTTTGAGTACTATAAAGTATTTATTTATTGAGGGTTTTTTTCCCCACAGTTCACAGCTTGCATTTTGATTTTTACATATTCTTTAAAGTATTTCCAATAATCAAATCCTTGCATCTCTAATTTTCTACAACTTTGATGCTTACTTCAGATAAAAGTTCTGATACCTTAAAGCTTGTTGTTTTGGTGGGTTTTTTTTTCCCCTCTGTGGATTCCTTTGGGCTTGCAGTAGGGTCACTATTAGAAGCCTTAACTGTAGAAGGAAACTGCTATGTTTCAGCACTTACCTTTGGTATGAGATATTTAAAATGAAGCACATCAATTTGTCCTCTTGCAACTCAGAATTATTTGTAATTCTATTAAGATACGTTTGCTGTGTTGCTGAAATTTACCAGCGGATATTTATCTCCAATACATATGACTCTATGAACTCTGTATTAACAATGATGATGGGAAATTTTATTCCTTAACTCACTTATAAGAAAAGAAGTGAATGGAAGGCAGAGTTATTTATTCTTCAGGAAGTCAATATAAAGAAATTTTGTGGTTCATTGTATGGCAACACAGATGAGTATTCTATTTGTAGATTGATATTAGCATGCATGTAAACGTGTGGCATTAACTACCATGAACCTTCCTGTGAAGTGGCAGAGTGCTCTATTATGAAAACGTGGGTAATTCATTAGAACAGAGTAGGGAAAACTTCATAATTGTATTACATTTCTTCTGCAGGTGATTTCAAGACTGAACAGCCCAGTACAGGCGGCTAGCAGATACTCTCCTCGCAGAACTTTCAGAACATGGCATAGGATGTGCTGTCCTAAGTGGCAGTGAAGTCTGCTGGGATTGCTAAAGGCATCTCTGGGACTGGCAGCTCTGTTCTCTTCAAATGCAAGGGGGGTCTAGATGAAATCATCTAACGACAAAGGAATCTCTTGCTCAGCCCTTTCCTTGCAACTCTGCCAGCAGCAAGGAGAGCCAGGCAAGAGGTCATTCTTGCCTTGCTTGTGCTGGAATTTGACCCCAATGGGTTAAGTCAGTTTGTTGCAGATCCCCTCTAGCTACCTTCTGTCCAAGGTGGTGAAATGCAGTCCAGAGAAGTTATGAGAAAGTCTCGTTCTTATCCATAGGTGATATCTGAAATACCTCTGTTTTTGAGGAAGAAGATGAAGACCTCCCTTGCAGAAGAGAAAGGTCTTGGAAGAGCAGCTCCACGTAGCTGGTTTAACAATATAATGTAGGGAAAAAGAACTTCCTGATTCTTTTGTCTTGATTTTTATGATAATCATATGAAAGACTCTTAAGGAACTATTTGATGTTTTCCTCAATTGATAGAATTCTGTAGAGTAAATTGGTGCAAACATCTTCAGCACTTCATTCCTTTGCTCACTTTACAGAGCACAGTATGATAATTCAGGGAAGAAGAGTCCAGGTCATAAACTAGTGCTGATTGCTTGGCATGCCTATACCAACACCTTCAAAGAGAAGCAAAGGTAGGATAGTGTTTTTCTGCTACAACTAAAAGATTAAGATAGTATTAGATTGATTTTAGATATTGTTTTGGATTGTGATGACTTAATATTCAGGCTGTTGGTTTCAGCTTCTACTGCAGTCTATTTTCACTTCAATATTTTACCCAGGTTATGTCTGTAGATGGGATCTATAGGTCCCTGAATGAGCCTTCACCCGTATCGCTCTGTCCTCAGCAGGTTTTGTTGGCACTACTGATGGCAGCAGAGAAAGCTGCTTGCTTTTCTTTTTGTTTCTAGCAGAGATCACAAAGGAGTAGCTCTCCTGAAGTAAGAATCAGAAACTTTATCTCAGCAATGAAACCGTTCTCCTCGATTTCTAAATCATATTGAGATTTAAGCTAACTGCATTATGTACTTTTTTTAGTGGAAATCTTGCTTGTAATGATGTCGTCTTCGATGATGCTTTTCAAAGTGCACTTTCTAAATATGAGTTATTGCTGAGTGGTCTTCTCTATCTTGGTTAGCTAACGGGCACACAAAGGACAATTTTACTGTCATACATGCTCTTTTCTGTTTACACTTTGCAAAGGATGCACCTGAGAGTATTTACTAGCATTGTATTTGCATCTTTCCTCAGCCATTGATTGTTTTACTACACAGAAACTTGTCTTTTTTGGCTTCCATGCAAACCAGCTTTGTAGGTGGGAGGGAGCTTTCAGTCTTTCAGGCCATGCTGCACGAATGATAAAAGTCTTCCTTACGGGAAATGCAAAAAGTTTCATATTCTTCTTGTAGGGTTATTCAAGACTCACAGTATTCCTAACTGATGTGATAGGTATTGTGACCCGGGTGTAGATGCAGTCAAAACTATCATTGCTCTTTGAGCCCCGTTAACGTAGTGTCAGATTCACACACTGTAATGAAGTACGGATTCCATCTTGGTGTTCATTTCCGTGCTGCCCAGGTCTTTGTGTGCATCTTCAGTAAGAGGCATTGTAAACTTGTAGCCGTGCCTCGCCTGTTGATGGCAGCCAAAAATCTATCAGCTCTTCATTGCATAGTATTGTTTACTTGTTGCTCAAGCCAACTGTCTGTTGCCATCCCAACTCTGTACTGCTTTGTCACTGGTTATGCCCATGATATGGTGGCATAGATTGGTAGCAGGAAAGTAACCTGGGTTTGGTACTGTTTTGGTACATGCATCTCTGAACCATACTTCATTTTATTTTTTTTTAATATGCTTTATCTGGGTTCATAGAAGTTATTGCCACTGAATGCGCAAAACGATTTTGAGCTTAAGAATTAAAGGATCTAGACCTCTTCTGACAGCCACTGGAAGTAGCCAAAAAATGGTTGTGTTCTGTTACTGAATACTTTTGTTAATAGAAATTGTAATGGTTGTCTTTTCTGCAGTTTTTCCCTGAAATTGTAAGAACAGACTTTTAAGGGAGAAGTTCTTTAGGGGTTGCTGGATGGAAATCCACTGAGTTTATACTACCAGATATGAACAGATATTTTCAGCTTGTATAAGAAATTTCTACCCTCTAGGCAACAATTCTTCTTCTTAAAGAATACACACTGAGTTAACTGAGTGCTTCCTCTCTTAGATTTTCTCTTTAGTTTCGGTGTTGTTGTTTTAGTACATTTATCATGTGGTCTTTTCTTACTGTCATCTCAAAAAATTGCCATAATTTGGCTTCCTAGTCTGACAAAGAACTGGATGAAAACTGTTTTTCATTTGCTATTTCAGTAGATTAAAAATTCAGACCACACTGAGTAGAATTGCTCGGAAGCCTTCATAGCACTATTGTTATTTAGAAGAAAAAAGGTCTCTGGTTACTTCTGAAATGTGGATGTGAATCAGCATTATTCACACTGCCTGCATTTCCAGAATTTATTTATTTTGCTCTTGTGAGCTGAGGGAGAGTTGAGGTATCTGCGTGCTTCTGTCCTCAGGCAGAAATGCAATGAGTCACTGGGCATGTGCTCTCCATGGCAATAGTGCCACCAGCAGCTCTCAGACCTGCAGCACTGCTGGGTTTGTGTATGTACAGCATGCCTCAAAGAGCATTTGCTCAGTAAAGAGAGATAAAGATCTATTCTTCAGCCTTATCCATGCGGCCATCAGAACTTTTCCGCTCGTATGGTTCTTGAATGCGATAAGGGAGATGTGAGCTTAAAAGTGCACGTGGTGGTTTCAGCATCCTCAAGCTATTTCCAACATGCTTACTGCTGTTAAAATGTAACAGCAATTCTGTAAATAACTGGAATGTTCTTCAGGGGCAAACTGGATGTAGTAGAAAATGCTGACTTATGGTAATGTCAGCCATCCTCAGAGCCTTGTTTAAACTGTTACTAATTATGTGTTGCATTAATAAGTACTTGTTGTCAACCACTGTTTTCTGGACCACTCCAATGGCGAGCTCTTCAGCACTTAAACTGATCTCAAAAAATACATACCTGGGATTCCTCTCCTCAGCTGCACAGCCTGCTGGTTGAGATACAGCTTTAAAAGGGGAAATATTCTTTAAGGATTTGATTGTGTAGAGTGGGATTCTGTGGATCCATAACCATATATTTAAAAGCTTTACGATGAAATAATATTTAATATGTGGTTTCTGGTTCTTTGGTTGTTTTGTAGCCTAATGTGGTAGCACCGAGCAAGAGTTTAGTAACTGCAGCTGCCAGATTCGCTCGTGCCCTTTTTTATCCTTAATCTGCTGCTGTAGTTTTATTAAAAGCAAGACACAAGCTCCCTCTAGTGGAACGATTGATGTATTTAGTTCTTTTGATTTTTTATTTATTTATTCCCAACTAAGTATTTTAGTATAAGCAGAGAGGCTGATTCTTATATTAGCAGCATTTGACTCAAGATGTGTGTAAGCTGTTTCATGCGTTCAGGAATGCAAAGAACAGCTGATGGTTGGATGTGCATTATGTGATCAAACCATCCTGTTTTGTTTGTGCAAATCCTGCATAGGCATTTCTTGAATTCAGCTCCATCGTGTTCATAGCTAGTCTCTGCCACAGAACATGACTGTTCTTCCATGAAGCCGAGACCTGTACTACATGAATCACAATGTTTTGAGCATTAAGATATAAAATATGTGAGAAACATTTCATCTTGTATATAAACGTGGAGTTCATTAAAAAAATCTTTTAGTACTGCCATGTAACACTGGAAAAACCAGAGCATTAGCCAGAAGAAGAGTAGTGAAATTGCGTTCCAAAATATTGAAGCTGCTCTACGCCATCATATCCTCAGCTGGAAAGAGTAGAGACTGCCTTGTTAAGAGCAAGCGAGCTGCTGAATTTGCTTACGGTACCTTTGGAAATAAAAGCATTGCTGACTTGTACAGGAACCAGCAGTTAAGGTGCTAGCCGTTACTACTGCCATGGTAGGGGTTGTTTGGGTTGGTTTGGTTTTGTGTTGTTTTTTGCTGTTGCTTAAGTACAGTTCCTATATTTCTTACTAACTAAGAAAAAGCAGCAATCTGCATTTAGAAGACTGAATAAATCAGTATGTAGTACACGCTACGGGCAGAGGCGCTGTAGTTTGGCTTGAATTTTCTGAATTTTGTTTTCTCATTTTATATATACACTTCGAGGACTGGGAGATGGTGATGTCACTGTGCTTCATATTAGGAGATGATTGTGTGAATATTTATAGAGTTGGTGGAAGAACAGAACAGGTTCAGTGCCTGTGTCCCTCTGATATAAAATAAGGATGTTCCACTCACAGTAAATAATATTTGAAAGAAAGTTGAAATACATAGAAGTGAAATAAGAGTAAGGCACTAATTGTTGATTTATCTAGTAATAAAATTCTATGTTCTAATACTGATGGAAGAAAAAGAAAGGATGGGGAAAAGACTGTCTAATGCTATAGTATTGAATACGCACTCAAGCCAACTTAAAAGATAATCTTCTTTTATTGTGAGAAATCTCTTGCCTCTTAGAGATGCTGTATATATATTTGGAGGCCATTCTCTTGCTAGAGACAGTACGGATCTGTACCTTGCTGTGTTCCCACTAAGTAAGGTTACTTATCCAGAGCTATCTACAGGAGCACTGGTGTTCTCATCTGGGAAAGATTACAGCACTGCATTTTCTGTACTGAAGAATGCTGGCCGCTATTAACATCTGAAGGGCTGTGAAATGTATAATGTAATTCCAATGAATGGCTTTAGTAGGGATTCTGTGCTTGTTTGTTGGTGGGGTGTTTTTTGCGTATTCACACAGGGTCAGTTGTATGTGAACCACATACCTGAGTTTAACTACTCAAATGAAATCAGTCCCATTGCTTGGTTCTCTTAAGTTCATGAAATTTGAACTTTGAATGTTTTTCACTAAGAATCTTAGATTAAATTGAATCAGAAAACTTTCTTTGAACTCCAATGGAAGATCTTAAGGAGATTTCGTTACTTAAGAAACAATCATGAATTTAGGAAACCGATGTATTTTAGTGACAGAAACCATAGTAACAGTCTCTGCAGTGTTTAGCAAAACTTCTACAGGAAAAGAGTTTGTGCAAAAGGGGAGAGGATGACTACAATTGGTAGAAGACAACTTTGATAATAAAAAGGGAATTTGAATGTTAGTTTGATATGGGGGGAAATGACTGTCTAAAATATCTGGAGAAGTAACTGACTACATTCATGGATAATGATAGAAGTATATCTGCCAAACTTTTATTATGTAAAAACAGTTTATGATCCGGTCAGCAGAGCTGAAATACCAACGTGGTATTTGTGGGATCTTCTCAAGTGTTATCAGTCATTTAAAGCCAGTTAGTGATAGTGGGAATATCTCAGCTTTTCAGTTTGCTCAAAATGCTTTGCTTTTCTGTACTGCTCTATGAACTGGAAAATATTTTGATTCTAACACTGTTGTTTTGGTTTTTTTTTCTCTTTGCAGTGATTCTATTCTGTATGGCAGCCCTAATATTTCCAATAGGATTTTACATCAATGAAGTCGGAGGTCAACCATATAAATTACCCAATAACACAGTGGTTGGGTCTTCGTATGTACTGTTTGTCTTATCCATTTTCTTTACAATAGTTGGACTTCTATTTGCTGGCAAAGTTTGTTTACCTGGCTGATGAATGTTGAACTGCGGGACTTTGTTTTGGAAAAGAGCAAGACATCAGAATTGCATTCTCAGGAGGATGCCTAGATGTGACTATCAAACACTCACTGAAAAGAGGAATGCTTTGACTTTTTTTCACTATGCACTTTGGATTAATAAAAAGGAGAGCCTTTCCCATAACCAAATACAGACAACGCTGACTAATCTCCTGAGCATATGTAATGCAGTCAGGTCTGCACTGTGATAGGAACTAGTGAAGAATGCTTTACACTGAGAAGCATAATTCCCCATGTTACTGTACTGTTCTAGTTTTTAATGTCTAATGATTTGGAAGTCAAAGTATTTATGAACTTTGTGGTAGACCAGAGGGTTGCAGAGAAATGCAAGCGAGGCTGGCCTCGCTGTGTAGGAGATTAGTATTTTACATCCTCTGTCTCATGAGCAAAGCCTTTGGCACCAGTATGGATCAGTCTTTCGTTGCTGCACCAAGAAGCCAATAGAGCAAACGTTCTCCAAAATGTACGTACCATCCAGAAGACATACATCCCCTCCTCCCCCACAAGCTGTAGAAAAACACTAAAGAACATTTTAGAGGGGGATTTCTTCCTTATATTTATATAAATATATATATAAATATATATATATTTTGCTGATGCAGTATACAGTGTGTGTGTATGTGTGCGTGTGTATATACACATATATGTATATATCTGTATATACACACAAATGGTTCCTGGAAGAGAACTCAGAACGCTTTGCTAGCAAAACACTGTGGTGTGCAAAACTAGAACTCAATATAAAAAAAAGCCATTTCTCTGAAGGCCACATAGCTGAGAGTCTTCAGTTTACCTCATTCTTTGTAGCAGCCCTTGATTTTAACAGTTTTTGTATTAGGTACAAACGATCCCATGCCTTTTTAGGTGCAATTTTAAGTTAAGCTAAAATTCTTTTTATGGTAATTTATTTGTATATGAGGGTGGAAGGTGAGATCATGTCATACCTTAAAGTTAAAATTCTAATTTTGGGAAACTGACACTATTTAAATTATTAGCAACTGTTGTACAGAGAGTCTCTTTTTCTACTGCATTGTTATATTAACAGTCATTTGTGTTCAAACATAACTGTTTACTATAGATGAGCATTTCTCTAGCACAGGTAAAATGTAATGTTTAAAGTAATGCAAACACTGTTTCACTGCAAAGAGAGATGGATTTATTCACCTTTACAAAAAGAAAAAAAGAGAAAAAAAAAAAAGCAATATCACTGTATAAACAGCATATGCCTCATTCACTAAAGTGATTATAAATGCAGATTTAAAGGCCAACCAGATTTAAAGTAAATGTTCCTCACAAAAAAGCAGTTTTACTTTTCAACACAGGAAAAAATCTTTGGCTCCGTAGGTGTTATCATTCTTTACTACTCAGTCTTCCTAGCAGAAAGTAACATTTCTGTTAGTGTCCCAGGAAGGCTGCCTGCACTCTCAGTATCTGCTTTCCAGTTAATCCATGATTTACCAAAATAATCACTTATCAGGTAAGCGTAAGGGTTTGAAATGAGATGTTCTGTTCAATTCTTTTAAACTGTGTACCAGTTGGTTCCTGCAGGATCCCTGTTCTAGCACTTCTCCCTGATTCTGCTGAATTGAACAGTTGATAGTTCATATTTTAATGTTCTTGAACAAACCTGTCATTCTAACAGTCTATGAGTGACTTTTTTTTCCCTTACAAGTAGAAGTGTTCATAGAATACTAAATTTTACTGCAGTAGTCTAACCTGTAAATACAGTCAGGCCCCAGCTATTTGTAAATGATTTGGTTCCTAACTTAAGCCTTTATCAGTATGAATGTTCTAAGTCCTTCCAGTGGATATTGGAGGAAAGATCATAGAATTATAGAATATATATATTAATGAAGATAAATTATGGAGATAGATATATTAATGAAAAATAAAACGTCAGGTTAAGCTGCTGGATATGTCTAAATTTTCAGCATTACTGTGTGTTTAACCAAAGCTGAAGTATTTGCTCAAACTTAGACTTAAATTGTGACAAAGGAAAGCTCTTCTGTTTTCAGAAATATCACTTTTGTAAATAGTTCTAGGTTCTTGTAACTGGAACATAGAGGGTGGAAGAGTTTCTTGGCTGCCAAGATGCCACCCTTCGCCTCCTTATTTCAGGTATAGTAACATTGTGTATGCAGTGGATTTTGGCTTCAGTTAAATGGATCATCCCATAATTAAAAAATACAAATATTGTTCTTTAAGCATAGCCAGACTGTGGCAGGCTGGCTGGGAATTGATCTGATCTGGCAATGCTGTTGCTATGAGTTATTAAATAACAGATGTACCCAGCCAGCTGTTTTTATTCATAATTGGAGCATTTCAAGTCCAGAAATAGATACAGCCATCTGCATTAAAAATAAAATGATTCCATCAGTAAATGAAGAGACAGCTGTCAACAGTTGCTTTTAATGTCACTAAGTACTATATAGTACAGTATTAATTTATAGCAGAAAATCATATCTTGTAAACTGTATATAAAACACTGTTTTATGGTGCAATCATTTGTCAAACTTTTGTCTGTTACTTTTGTTTGAAAGATGTGTACATTATTCTTCAATACCTAAGAGCATCACTGTAAAATCTGCTGAATATTATTTATAGGTTCTATTTGCACAAGGTTTAAACTACAGAAAGTTCGTATTGAACATGCCTAGACATCTGTAGACTTTTTCAGTTCATGAAAAGGAAAAGTTCCCATGCAAGTCTTCTCCAAAGGTAATCCCGTATTTATGTTGAGTGTTTACATAAACTTTTCTATTTCTGCCATTGGTTTTTTGAAGGACATTTTGTGCATCACTAGAAATTCTTCAGTCTCCTGCTTCCAAATTCTCCAGGGGGTTATTGCTATGTGCGCGTTGTTTATTCAGCTAACAAAGCGTGAGATCAGAAGCTTGAAATACCTTCAGAATGAAAACTGTTGGATGTGTTGGTGTAAATCTTACGGTTCAGACACGATCCCCTCAGAGCCATTTGTCCCAGGGGTGAGCAGAACGTGCTTCCTTGAGTGCACAGCCCGCCACATTCAGCCTCACGGTGCTTTGCTGGCAGGGACACCCGTTGTACCAGAGCTGGGCAGGGCTGCGCTCCTGAGCCCAACCCTCTGGCCATGCCAGCTGGGCCCTGCGTTTAATGCCTGTGTTTAAGAGCTGTTACTTAACCACTTCAGAACACACCTGTAGATAATAAAATTGTCCTTTAAAAACTGTGTGAAGGATGAAAATAATGAAGGAAGCGGTGTCTGCCAGCGGCTCTGCGGCCCGGGCATCCCGTCGCTCCCTGCCCCAGGCCTGGCTGCCTGCGTCCGTCCGCCCGCCTTTACCGAGGAGTGTTTTCTAAGTGCTTACAACATTTCTTTTTTTATTTTTTTTTTAATCGATGATTTCTGAACAAATGTTAATACAAACTGTATAAAAATGAACATAATTTTCTTCACACTTGTATTTTTGTTATCAAGTTTATCAAAATAAATTGTCTACTAAAACCCCCGGCCGTGCCTGCGCTGACTGAGGGAAGCCGCGCGGCCCGTGCCGTGCCCTCCTCAGCGCCCCCTGGCGGCGGGAAGCGGCGCCGCTCCGTCTCCATCGGCAACGCCGTAACACAGCGCGCACACGGCCGGCTGTGGAGGGGCGGGAAGCGGCTCGGGCTGGCGGTGCTGAGCGGGGGTCCGGGCGGCGGGGCGGTCCGCCAGACTGCCGGGACGTGGGGAGGAATAGGAGCTGGAGAGCCGTTTCCCGCTGAGGTGAGTGTGGGGCGGGACAACGCGGCAAGCGGAGGGGCTTCTTCCTCAGTGAGGTGAGGGGCGGGCGGGCCGGGGGTCTCTGCTGAGCCCCGAGGATTTTGCCTGTTTTTCTGTTTGAGCTGCGCTGTCGGTCTCCCAGTTGCACGTACAACTAATAAACTGCCTGAAAACCCACATCAAATAGCTTCCGCAGTATTTTGTATAGGTGGAATAACTTAACTCCTCGTTGAAACTGCTCTCTGACTTGCTGCTGTCCTACATGCTGTGTAATCATGGTTTATAAGTTCCCACCAATTTTAGTGCTTTTTGGAATGCTGTATATTCTCGAGGTGTTAAGCGTTTTGCTGTGTTGCTGTCATGTTTTCTTTTTTCAATGCTGAGTTTATTCATGTAATGGATGCACACGGCAGGAAAGCAGCACAGTTGTAGGGCAGTGGTCAGTTCTTGGAAAAATGGGGTAAGGTCGGCGTTAGGAAATCCTGCTGGGGCTTTGTGAATGGATAGAGTCGGTAATTGCAGCTTGTGTAACTGTGTACTGTGTCCCTTCAAAAGAATATCAGATATGTAATGGAACACGTAAATGACAAAATAGAAAACATAAAATCATAGGACAGTTACGATTGAAAAAGATCACTCAGATCTTCTCATCCAACCCCAAGCCATCCCCACCACCCACCCCGCTAAACAACGTCCCTCTGTGCCACGTCTCTGCAGCTCTTGGACACCTCCAGGGACAGTGAATCACTGTTCTTACAGAGAAGTTGTTTTTAAAAGTTGTTTTCTTACAGAGAAGTTGTTTTTAAAGTTGTTTTCTTAATATCCAACCTCTACCTCCCTTGTACAACTTAAGGCCATTCCTTCTTGTCCTATCACTGTTACCTGGGAGAAGGGGCCAACCCCCACCTCACCACAGCTTCCTTGCAGGGAGCTGTAGAGAGGTATGAGGTCTTTCCTGAGCCTCCCCCAGTCTGAACTGACCCAATTTTCTCAGCTGCTTCCCTTAAGACTTGTGCCCAAATGCTTCACAGCTCTGTTGCCCTTCTCCGCACATGCTCCAGGGCTTAACATTTCCCCACATGAAGAACTTTAAAAAGGCTTTATGATAATATACAAATATTCTTGATTATAAGGTCATCCCATAAAATTTGGTGTCTTATAGGGTGACCGCCAAAGCCAGTGTGCAAGGTGACCATCCACTACAGCAGGATTTGACTATGTCTGATCTAGAACCAGATAATGGGTTGCTGGTCATGTGTGCTAATGAGACACAGGATCTGCTGGTAGGTGAGTTTTCCTGCTAAATGGAAAGCTGGAGAAGTAACACATACCCACTATAAATACACAGCATGGAAAATAAGCTGAAAAACAGTTGATTTGTTTCATTTGCAAATGCATACAGATAATGCGTTTGATAAAATCACAGAAGTCATGAAGCTGCATAGGGTTTCTTTGGAAAGATGCATCAGTCTGTGAATGTATCAGACAAATTATAAAGTAGATTGATAGTTGATACTGTGTTTTTTCTTTAGAAAAGTGGAAGATGATATATACCCCTCCAAAATCTGTGAGGGAGGTTTTGGGGATGCTTACTTTTTCTTCTTTTCCGGTAATTCACAAGCGTATACCATTATGTCTGTTACAGAACTGTTTCTTGGCTTCCTACCTACCTCCCCCAGACTGAGCTCTTTCTTTCCTTCCTTTAGCTCACAGTGGGCACTGTTGTGAAACCTTTTAACTTTGTATCTGAAATTCAATTGGAAATTCACTACCTGTGTGGTTCAGGACTATGTTGACTCAGTCTTGCTGGTCATACTGAGTTTTCCAGGCTTTTATTCTTACGATGCAGTTCATATAAATAAAGCAGTAACCCTATTTCAATTGCAGAGCATTTTACTTGTCCTAAAACTTACTGGTCATCAGTTGTACATGTACCTAAAATTATTTTGTTCTTTGCTATATACAGCCTACCTGCAGCCATCCTTAGAGTTTTGTCCCACTTGAATGACACATTTCATTTTTTGTGCTGTATTTATTTTTTTCTTAATTGATCTATAGACAACAGGAATGAAGAAGATGCTGCCTAGAAAGGTGCAAACCACAGAAGAATGGCTAAGAAACTACAGTTTAGAATCCTTGCAATTAACATTAGAGCATCTGGTGAATGAAGGCACTATTATTTTGTAAGTACGATGTTACACTTCCTTTAATTAGTGCTGATCTGTGTGCATCTCTGATGTTAATTGCACGCAGTGTTCCAGGGATTCAAGGAGTGGTGCTGAAGGGATAGAGCTGGCAGAAGAGGCTGTTACTAATTTTGAGGCCAGAGTTTCTGAGTAAGTTTTGATCTTGTTCATGGTTTTGATGCATAACTGTACCTGTGCCATCCGACCAAACTGCAAATCTGGTTTAAAATAGAAGTTTTAAAATAGAAGTAGCTTTGATTTTTTTGAAAAGGCAAAAGATTTTTCTCACTCTGTAGTGCTATTCTCCAAGTTGTAAAACCTATGCAGTAGGTGATAAAAATAATTTGGTTAGCACAGAATAGTGTTTGGGGAAAACAAGTACTTTGTTTTGCCTCAGTTCATATATGTTTTAAAAATCACTCATTTAAAATTAGTCTAGAGATTGTGTGTGTGCTGCCTTCCAGTCACAAAGCTGTATTTCATGAGTGTCTTTAACAATTATACAGATCATTTTAAATGCATCTCCTGTCAATAAGATCTGTGTGATGATCTAACTTAGTTTTGCCTGGTGCTTCAACACGTGGCACACATCCCTCTCCTTCCTCTCATTTGAATAAATCAGCAACTAATGAGAAAACATTTCAATAATCTGGTTTTTCAGCCTTTTCCTTCTCTAGTCAGTTAAACCTTTTGGGGAAGAAGTATTAAAATGGCTTGCCCTGTAATTGTTGGTTGTATGAGAGCACTGAAAACAGTACTTTCGAAAGGTGATTGGACATGATGAAGGCAAATTGTTGATTGCATGCAGAAGAATGCCTTATCTAAAGCTGTGCTATGGCTTTTGTCAGGGTGGTTGAACTTTATCAGCAACGAATTCAGTGGCTGTTGAAGGACAGCAGAAAGGTAACTTGAACTTTTCAGTTTGTGTTCAGAAGAGAGCTCTATACAGTATTAAAGAATATGTTAACCTTTGAATACTAGTGAAAAGAGGCGTTCAGAAAGAAGAAAGATTATTTTTCTTGCTTTTACATTAGTACCTGGGATTTTTGCTTTCTAGATGTTGCCATTTTATTTCTCTTAGCAATTCTAATAGGGACCTCCCAGCACCCTTAAAGAGGAGTAGCCAGAGCCAAGCTTAACTTTTGGCTGGAACTCGGCTGCTGTAGTTGGTGTCTCTGCCACAGCTGGTTAGTGACTCACTGTGCCCAGCTGTGCCCATGGCCAGCAATGGGAAAGGGACATAATTCTGTCTCAGGTGGGACAGGGAAACGAGGCATCCCAAAATCTGCCATAGTGATTTAACCTGAAGAAGATGCTGTGCCCAACATTAATTTTATTGTTGGAAACAATTGATAGTCTTGGAAGGGAAGCAGTGTGACTCACTGATAAGGAGAAACAAGGAGGGTGGTAGTACTCTTTTGTTTTCTTCTCTGTCACTGTCTCATCTTTATGCTTGAAAGCTTAAAGTGAAAATAAATTTGTGACACCCAAATTTAAAATGCTACTGTATAGAGTATACAGAAACATTTTTAAACTTTACATAAGCTCAGTATTTACAGTGAATTCTTTTTTAAGGTGTTTGGCCTTGTAAAAGGAACCAAAGTTGGACTTGTGGTTGATGTGTCTGGTCTGAGTGACAGACCTAGACTAGAGGGTTTTCAGAAAGATCTTTTGGTGAGTAATAATAGAGCAGACTTTGGCTATTGTAACATGTAAATGAAGATTCATAGCTAAGGGGAGGGAAAATCCTCTTGAATTCGTAATGTGCAATAAAGTCTTCTACTGTAGAAAGCTATTCTCTAAATGACTTTGAAATTGCAATCTTTGTCTAGACCCAAATAAATTACTGCAACTACTATAATAATAACAGCAGCTTTCTCAGTGCTTGTACCAGCATTCTCTTTGATTCTTAGCTTGTCTAGAAGAAGCAACTTAAGAGCTAGAACCAAGCCATATATAGAGTACAATTTCACTTCCTGCATTCAGGCATTATTTCAAATGGATTTGTATTATTCAAATTCCTCATTTGTGCATTTTAAATAAAACAACTAAAAAGAAAACTCAGGTTTCACTTGGTCCTAATGCCTAACCTGTTGTTTAGCCCTACCCATGAATATATATTAAACATTTTAGTAATTACTTGGTGAGTGAATGTGCCCTTTGTGGAACAGTGCGTTCTGTTTTGTATGCACATCAACTGAAGAGAAGAAAAATATTCCGTGTCTCCATTAACAAACTGACAGGATTACTGTAAGTTTGCCTGTCTTGTTTCAGTACTCCTTAGCTTAGTCACTTGTGTCACTTGTTTTGGAAGCATTTCTCTGTGGTAGCTGAAAACATTGCTGTCAACTGTTTTTAGTGTATTTCTGGCTTTGTTCCTTTGTATAGTAACTCTACTAGTAGCAGCATGGATAGCAGTGCATTAACAGGCTTTTTATTTGTTAGTCCTTAATAGATGAACAGCTGTGTTATAAGAAGCAATTGTACTGCCTCTCATTTGGTACAGAAACTTCACCTCTGTGGGAGAGTCCAAAAAATGTTGGTGTTCATGTGTAAGTAAGTTAGTTTCTCTGTAAAGGTATTTCAGACCAGGTCTCCATTTAATTAGAACAATGTGGAGATAATAATTAGTGTTCTTCATCTGTTGCCCCTGTGCCTTGCAGTAATCTGCGTGGTCAGTTTTATTCAGCTCCTGCACGTTGAGCGCATGTGTTCCTTTTTTTCCCTAGGCTAGGTGAAGCAAGACAGTGGGTACAGCAGCTGGCACCTGCAGGAGGCTGCAATTTGCTGAAAGCCTTAAAACATGTCCTTACAGTGAAAGAGCTGAATTCTCTGGTGATTATAATACGAAGCTGGTAAGTCCAGCTTTAACTTGGATACAGAATTGGTACAAGAATCTGAACTTGTTAGAAAAATAGTAATGACCTACTTACTTAGTAATAAGCTTTCATCCACCAGTCACTGTGAACCAAGACAAAATTTCAGTGCTTTTATTATCATTTCTAAACACATTGAAATGCCAGTAGTAGAAACTCAGTAGTTGTTGGAAGAGAGGAGGTAAAAATTATGCTAAATGATTGGATTTAATTCCCATGATTTGTTATTTCTTTCTCATTTAATGTTTTCTTTTCTGTCTTCTTCAGTATGGCCTTTTCTTCCCTCATTTGGTTACTGCCATTGCTAAGAGATTTTTCTTTCTCTTTTCCATATTTACTTACTTACTGAAAACAGCCCTGATCAGTCTCTGGAAATACTGGCAGACTATGCTCAGCAATGTATGCTAGGGAGAAAACTTCTGGTTCATGCTGTTACATATGATTGTGGCAGTCCTGCTGCTATTGTAAGTAACTGTCAATACTCACTTCCTTAAGTCTCCTGTCATTAATTTCCTATTTTGTAAATGACTTTACTGAGATTTTGAACGTGTCCTTAAAACAGGAGTGGCAAGAAAGCAATGGAAATATCATATAATCTGTTTGGTTTTCTCTACATGTACCTTAAAGATTCTTTGTCTGTCTGTAATTAAGAATTGAATACTGACAACCCATGTTAACCACAGAGATTACCAAACCAAAGTAATTCTTTATCTTCCTATTTAAATATGTAGGCAACTGTTAAACAGCTTGCAGAAGTTGTCAGTGGCCGCTACCATTGCTACTCTTCAAAGGGAGAGGTAAGTGACAGCTAGAGAGGCAAATGTTTAGTGACTCTTCACTTTTAGAAGACAAAATGCTTATCATCTGAGTAGAAGTTTATAGCAGTGCCTGGTGCTGCTTGCCCTGGTCACAGAACTGCTGAGCATGTGGCGAGTTCACCTGTTCGTTGTTTCTGCAACTCAAAATGTTTTCCTAAAAAGCACAGGAAGTTTTGCAAGTATTTTTCAGTGACTCAAAGCTGACAATTAGGATGAAAGTAGTGATGGGTTTATTGGAGACTGATTCAAAATAGTAAAAAATAATGTATTTTTAATAAACTTCCATATGTAGAGTCTTAGGTACATTTACACTCCATTTTACCACAGCAGGCAGTTCTGCACGGCTGCACACACATCAAATAGTAAAGCTGCGCGTGGTTGATATTTGAGTAGCAGTTAACTTTATTCCCCTTGTTTCTGTACAGAATTCTGACAGTAGTGATGTTAATCTGCTGCTTCAGGAATCACACAAGGCTCAGGACCTACTCCACAGTATCAAGCAGACTTTTCAAAGGCGTGTTGATGGCTCACTTATTAGTGGAATAGCAGACGTAAGTGTGTGTGTATATATATATATATCCCCACAGGTACCTTGAAGTATCAGAGGGAGAAGTCCTTAGTGTTCACAGGATGAAAAAAAAAAACATATGATTGTTCAGGTACTTTGATAAGTGAAGTCTGAATATTATATATTGGCCATCTGTTGTAAGAGCAAAGTAAGGCCAAAATGGCAAATTCTCCAAAATGTCTTTTCTCCAAGAAAATAAACTAAAGTGCTCTTGATGAAATTTGGATGAGAAAGTAAATACATCTCTTGTTACTTTTTCCTCCTTCTGTGGAATATTTGGAGAAATTTTAGTTCTACTCTGTCCTGATAGAGAGATTATTTTCTCATATCTTTCTTTCAGCCTGTGCAGATGGTCAGAAATGGAAATATATCTCTTTCTTTTGCTGTGCTGTCATCTCTGTACTTCCCTGGAGCCTGGAAGCTTTGAAGTTTGCTGAGTTCACCTGTAATTGCTGATCTTTTGTGCTGAAAGTTTATCAGTGCTATTCTATAAATCTGTGGCTCTGGAGGAACTTTTGTATTAACAAAATAGTCTGTTCTCTGTCACAACTGTGAAGTGGACAAGATTGCTTTTAAAGTGGCAGTGAAATTTTCCATCAGGTGTCTTTGCATGTCTGGTTATCTGACCTGAGACATTCCAGGCTAGAGGTAAAATGGTCATCTATGAACAGTATTTCTAGCTCTGATTCTCCTCATTCTCTCTGTTGTGTGCATGTAATACATACTTTTTTTTTTTTTCTCTCATCCAACCTTATAAATATTAAGAACCATTCAGACTACATAGGAAGTCACAGAAGTCACCCTGAAAAAATGCTGACTGTCCTATATCCTGAAATGAAAAAGTGTCTCCAGATCTCCATTCATTTATAAAAGATAGGTCTCTTACACATTTTTTTCTAAGTGAAAGAGTTCTAATGTCCCATAGAAGTTTGTTGACTTGTTTGCATTGTTGTGAATGAATCATTGTGAATGAATGGAGAATGTGTTTCATTTTGATTTTCAGATCAGTACACGTAGGAAATGGAGAAGGCAAGATCTGGTTTGTGTATGATCCTGATGGTTTTCCTACCTTTTTTAGCAAAATAACTGTCTGTTTTCCCATGTACAGCTATGATGTTTTCATTTTCCATGTGGATTTTTGCATGTGGCTGATGGAGTGAAGTTACTGGAACACTGTCCTGCGGAATCTATTTCTGGGAGGACCAGTCGTAGCTGTTTTTGAAGTATTTTAATGACTGCAATCTCAGCACTCTAAACATCAGTAAAACTAAAATCTTATGCTGAATGTTTAGATTGACTGTGAGGGAGTGAAAATATGCAAAAACTTGCAAGATGTTTTCTTAAAATCCATTTTAGGTTTCCACAGAAGTTGCAAATGCAGCAATTCCTTGCTTCCTATCAAGGCCTCCAAAGCATGAAGGACCATTAATTATTCAAACACCAGGCTTCCTGGCCAGAACTTCAACAGAATGGTTAAAGACAAATGGATTGAAAGGTAGCACAGAAGGAAAAGCGTAACAGATATGAAACAGGAAATAAAGATAGAGAATATGTTTTATTTAATTTTTTTTGTTCCTTGCTATAGCTAAGAAGTTAAACCTTTATCAAGTTTTGGCTCCCAATGCTTTTTCTCCTGTGGAAGAATTTGTACCAATTCTTCAAAAAACAGTATCATCAACTCTACACGAGGCAAGTGATGGGGACCTGCTCCTTTTCTCTTGTTGGGTTTTTTGTTTGGTTGGTTTGGGTTTTTTTGTTTGTCTGTATTTCTTTCTACTGCTACTTTTCCTAATTAAAATTGGTGCTTTATAAGATAATGACATTCTGTGGGTTTTGACTGAAATTTGAGATGTGCAGCTGTAGCAGATCAGAAACATATTATTCTTAAGAATAATTCAGGAGGAAATTCCATACTCTTGTAACTTATATAGGCTTCTGTACGCACATAACTGTTATTTATCCTTCTAGAAAGCTATGATGCAGTTTGAATGGCATGATGGAACTGTGAAAAATATTCATGTTGACCTGCCAATATTACACAAGTATCAGGTGGGTTTTAGTAGGGACACAACCTTATCAGGGTCAATTACCATCTAATTTTTCTGTATTACTTGCAAGAGCAGCATTTTAGGCTTTACTGTGTTCCTCCAGCACTGTTATCATACATGTGGATGATTTATCTTTCCTAATGGGAGTGTTGAGGGAAAATGATTTAGGTGTGTTTTCAGCATTTTCAGCATTGGAAAGCAGAAGTCATTTTCAAGTTCTTTATAGAAGGCTCTCATACTTCTACTTTACAGTAAGGTATCAGTAATATGTACAAGTTGGGCATTTGTAGTTAATGTTTTAGCATATGCTCAGCTGTTCTTTATACTTGGAATGAATTCTGAACATTGTGACAGCATGTTGCTGCAAATCACATCATTATTTGAATTAGTTGAATACTGAGCTGCACTTGTCTCTGCAGAGTCTTGGTCTCCACTAGTCAAAATTATTTTGCGTGTTTGATGAATACACCTTTTGCTGGTGTGCCTCCTATGAGGAGAATGTAGACATTGTGTGGCAGGGACACTGCAGTAAATGCCACCCGACTCTTCGGAAACCATAACACCAGAACCTGAGTTCTAAATCCTTCCAGTGACAGCTTGCGTGGAGTTTTTTTTCTTTCTTCTTCCAAAATGAGTGTGCTAGGAGGAACAGCTGCAGTCTGCAGCATTGCTGGGCGTGAGTGGGCAGTGAATGCTGCAGCTTTGGTTCTGCAGCTTGATGTGAACGGTGAACTACGGTGGAGGGATTTGAATCCTGGGAAAAACAGGAGGATTGTGCAACATGATTTGATGAGCAGAGGCTCACAGTGCTTTCAGATCCAGAATTTCACATCTTGCAATATGGACAAGAACTGTCCTCAACCTGGGGCAAAACGCTGTAATCACAAAGCCTCGTTATGCTTTTTGTTAGCAGGAAATTAGTGGGAAACTACTTTTATGAAAGAGTATAAGAGTGTTGAGCACACCCTGTCTAGTAGGCTTGGAAGGCTGGGTGGAGTTCAGCCAATAAAGCTGATGATACTAATTGCCACCTTTAGTTTGACAGATCTGGGCAATACTTATCCAATTCTTACTCCTTGCCTTCCAGTCTGCAACTGTGTGTTTGAACATTGGTTCTCAATAGTCTTTAAGGCCTTGATGGTGTGATTTCCATAGCAAGCAGTGCGGTGTCTGCATTGTAAGACTGAAGGGGTCAATGAAGAAAATTTTACAAGACAAAAAGTAGAAAAGCATCCAGCTATGTACTGTCTCACCCTAGAGATAGAAAGATGGTGATAAATAAGAAAGATGCAGAGTAGTCCAGGTTGTTTCCTTTTGGGTAGCATATGCAGCAGTGTCTACATTGCAGTGTCAGTAGGTAAGTCTCTGGTACCACCTTATAGTTTCTTTCTGAGTTCCATGTCCCTTTTCTACCTCGATTTGTCCTCATGCATGTCATGCATACATGTGCTTGTGAAGGTCGTGTTCTGTAGAGTTGGGACAAATGGCCTTAATGTCTTCAAGTCAATATGGTGTTAAAAAAAATGGTATGTGTTTGAAAATATTTTAAGTTTTTATTTTAACTGTTATATGTTATTACAAATGTTGCCTGAAGGTGGTTGGTTGGTTTATTTTTTCTGGCCTCTACTTTGAATCATGCTAACAAAGTGAAGATGAAGAGAATATTTTAGACCCTATGTTGGTCATTTTATGTTTATCTCATGGATTGTATTCTGCTATCTTTACTAATAATAAAATGGTATCATTAAAATGAATGAGAATCATTACTATGTTTTAATGTTAGTTCTGGATTAAGCATTTGGTTACAAAATACTTACTTGAAAATCTTTATTTTTATCTTAAATTTTCTTTATTTTATCCACAGAAACTCCTTGCCAAAATGGTAAGAATCTATGAGAAACGAATTAACTGGCTGTCTGTTGCTAGCAGAAGAATTTGGGGAAGTGTTTGTGAGAGGAGGTATTGTATTCTGGCAGTCCTGGTTTTGTGTATTGTTGGTGATTTTGATTTGTCAACCCCTGCTTTACGTGTAAATGGGCACTGAGGATCAGAGGGCACAAAACGGTCAGATGTAGAGACAACAGTTGCAGATAGGACCAGTGCAAGCAATCCACTTTTGACAACAGACACCGATATTCATTCATTTACTAATCTAGTGAATTTACAGTTATTATCAGTCTACAAAAAACTGCAATATCCATTAAATAAGACAAGACTCTTAAATTTCAGTTATCCAGCAAGTAAGCGTTTGGGGAGTGGTCTGTCTTAAGCCACGTACATACCTGGTGTTTCTGGCCATATGTCGTGCTTATGTCAACTCTCATACCCCTTCCTATTAGTAGTGATACCCAGAGTGTTTCTGTACAGCCTCTTATGGATTCTTATCAGAAAGATAAGTTTCAACCGAGTTTCAAATTTCTGCCTCCAACTGAAGTGCATTGCAGTGCCAGATGACAAATGCCAATGCAGATTTATCAGAAAAACTTCAGATTTTTTCCCCTTGTGAGAATTGAGCTCTTTAACTGATTTTGTTTGAGGATCATCTTCAATAATAACAACAATGATAATTAACAGTGTGTCTGAATCTTGAGCAGAGGTCTCCCAGCCAACTTCAGTTGCGTAATTGCTCTTATTGTCTTGCTTGCAGACACTGAATATGAAGTTTCAGAGAAGATGGCTTAGGCCACTGTTACCAGGGAACTCTTTGTTCATTCATCAAGGACTGAATTGTGTTGGGCACACCTGTCCCACTGACTTCCATAACATCCGTGATACTTTCCATAAGCACTGCTCCCAAGATACCCCCTTTCCATTCACAGTGACCATCCTGCATGGTCTTTACAAGCACACCTTGATATGAGACCATACTGAAGATCATCATTAATAGTTTCTTTTTCCCAAATAGTTAATATCAGTTCCAGGTAACATCAATCAGTCGATGTCTGAGCAGCACTGTTTGTCAGTGACTTGCTGGGAGATAATTCCATTTATCTTTGGAATGATACTGTGTAGCTTCCTGCAATGATAACTGGAGAAAGGACAATGAACTATCCAACAACTCTTCTTGTTGGATAACAGCCAAGTTTCAGCCTTGTTCTGGATATTCAAGTACAGAGAAGAAAGAGGAGCTGATGAGGGTTCAGTAGCCAGTATGTGCCTACGTGTGCCAGTACACTGATTATTGCATAGCTTAAGGAAGATAGAAATTTCTGTTAATATATTTTAAGAATCTCACTTTAGATTGTACAGATTATTGTTTTTATATAGGCAGTGCTTATACATTTTTATACATAGCTAGATGGTTTTTTTTGTGAGCTCAAGAATGCAGTGAATTAATTTTGTTTTTTTAGAAATAACATGTTTCTTGTATAGGGTGGTTATACTTGTTGATATATCAGTGCCAAACTCCACCTGCATCATCCATATCCAACATTCTTTGCGACTTCTACTTGAAGAACAGATGTCAAATAAGGATTGCTTCAATATTATAGCGTAAGCAGCTACTTTTGGTTGTTGTAAAATAAATGTAACTTTGCAGTGAAAGAAGTGTGTTGGTAGACTGTCGTTACCAATGGGGATATTTTAGAATTTTACTTGTATTTCACATGTTATGATGAAGTAGTTGCAGGAGTAGCAATGACAAAACTGCTCGCTAAATGTATGGATCAGATGTATAGAATTAAATTAGTAATTAAAATAATCATTTTGTTTTGGACTGACTGAAACTGGTTGGATGAGATTCTTGTATTGTTCATAACAGTGTGAGTGCACGTGGCAGAAACTTTTACTAGAAGGTTTTGGAGGTGTCTCAGCACTACTGAGAATGCACTTTAAATTTTAAAGTGACTCCAATACTTCTTTAATGTTTAATTCTTCTTAAACTTCTGTTCTCACACTGCCAGTCAGAAACATATGACAGAGCAGCTGGGCAGATATCTGACTGACAGCTAAAAAAGACAGACTTATGGAGGTTCAAAATTTTGGGGAGAACAGAACCCTTACTTCATAAGATGAATGCAGGCAGCATCTCTGGGTTATTGGTCTGGGCAGTATGCTGTTTGTCTGTTGTTGTTTTGTTTCAGTTGCAATCCTGCATTACCTCTGCTGAGCTTTTACCAGCTCATTTAGCATTCTGATCAAGAAAAAAAATGGAATCTGGCCCACTGCTTTGAAAATACGACTACCCCTGAGTGATGGATAAACGTGAATAACTAAGTGGTGTGAAACTGGAAACAGATAACAATTTTACCTGTATGGCACCCTAAATCAGATTTTTTGTCAGATAATTCTGCTAGTTCTTTTGTTTGCTTTAAAGCACAATGTGAGAATTCATTGCTGTTTTCTCTAAAAGATTTGGGAGCCACATTGTGCCTTGGCAGATGGAACTGGTTCCTTCCCAGCCTGAAAACTTACAAAAAGCTTGGAGGTAGGATCAAATTCCTTTCCCATACTTAGGAATTAAGTGAGCATAGATACTGTGAAACAGATAGAACAAAGAAATAAAATGAATCAGCATTCTGAACAGTTTAGACAATTAAGTATCACAAAAATACTTCGCCACGAACTGTTCTATCTAATGTTCATCTAATTGTTATAGATGGTTTGTAGTGAAAACTGTCATAAAGTCCAGTATGCCCTAGTGTCTTTGTATTTCATGTGTATATTGAGTATGTCAGTACACAAATACAGAGGTTTTTAAGAAATGCACAGGTCACAAAAAGAATTTAAAATTACTTCAAATTCAGCTGAGATCTGGAAGCTAAACTGTTTTTCCCCATATACACTGAAACTAAATCTCATGATCCACTTTGTGGAGTTATATCCTCAGTAGCTTCATTATACCTCTGTGGTTTTCTTTTACTCCTGTCAGTTCTGCTATTACAGTTTTTTCCCACATAAAATTAAGAGGGAATTCTTTCACCTCTGTGCTCTGAAACTTACCTTAAAAAGTAGTTTGCTGTAGTGGAATTACAGAAACTAGAAAAAATGTTTTGAATGCTTGTATAATCTGGTTTTGGTGGCTGTTATCAAAAAAACTACAGATCCCAGAGCAGTATTATTTAAGATTCAGAGTTCTCTCACTGCTTTTAGCAGAAACAAAAGCTTTTCTCAATTCACTCTTTGAAATGTAAACTTCTCAGGTGGGTATTGAGGTTGCAGTGCAGTGGGAGTAGGAATTTCATGAGTGCTCTCAGAAGAGCTGTGGAAGTAGACTTCAAAGAAAAGGATAAACACAAATCACAAGGAATTTACCTGCTGACTACTGGAATACCTGATCAGGAAACAGTGAGTATCTTTACAGGTTTTACAGTTCGTCTGTAAATTCCCATCAGAATTAATCTCAATTTTATTTTTTCCTCTCTTCTATCCTTTTGGCTATTTTTCATAATTTGTTGGCAGAATACTTCATTACATATCTATGACTGTAGAGGTCATACAGCTGTTCAGGTTATAGTCCTGTGCTGAATTATGCAGGTTAAGAGTGCTTGCTCATCAGTTCAGGAAAAACTGGAGCAGATGGAAACTCACCTATGATACGGAGAGACTTCTGATTTTGATTTATTTTTGCCTTATAGCACACAATCAGTGCCTATGTGGCTGAGGCTTGCAGAGGTTTTGATTTGCAGCTTCATGTCTGTCTGTTCAGTGTAATGGAGGATGCTGACTCCTGTGGGATTATTCCAGCCCGCTATGCTACCCCGACAGAAACTGCCACTGCTTTTAAAGAAATAGTACAGGCTGCCAATGGGAGATTTCATTGGTTTGGAGAAGCAGGTAAGTGAAAAGGAGAGACAGCACTTCATTCTTTATCGTTCATTAAATAATATCTATCATTGCTTTTTTTTTTACCTCTAGTTAAGTCTAGTTTTAAGTTTAGTTTAGCACTGAGATACAAACATAAGTCTTAGTTTAATTAAGGCTTTTGGCTATCTTAAAGAGTATTATAATGCAGCATTAATTTGAGTTTTTCTATTCAAATTCATAGAATCGCAAGGTTGGAAATGACCTCAAGATCATCTAGTCCAACCACCCTCCCATTCCCAGTACCACAAGCTACTAAACCATATCTCGTAATTCACTGTTCTTTCATTCACTGTTTTTTGCTAAATATTTTAAAAGTACACAGTTAAAATTTATTTACTAGTGTAGTAGGCAAAGACTGCATAACAAATGGGAAACAGGGCTTTTTTATTCTTATTTTTTGTTGTTGATATTTGACATACTCTAAACTTTTCTGTATACTTAAAAATAATGACTAGCATATATTTGATTATCAGGTATTTTTGAAAGCGATGATATCACTGTTCTTGTGTCTGAAATGGAAAAAGCAAAGAACTACTCCCAAAAGGTATGAATTATATATATCTTCTGAAATTATGCTTCTCTTCAGAAAAAAAAGGAACAGTGTTTGTTCAACTGGCAGTGCAGAAAATTGGACAGCATGAAATTCCTTGTAAGACAGAGAGGAAAACTCGAGAATGTGAGAATGGCCACTTAGAGCAAACACGGACTGGGAAGCAGTGATAGAGTAGCACTGCAGTGATGACTGTTAGAGTCCATGGTTTCCTATCAAATATGAGGAGTTCACATTTGAAGTGATTTTCCTGTTTGTTGCCAATCCTATGATAGAGGATTCTATCCAAGTGCATAGATACTCGAGTAAAATGGTTCATATACTCCTTTAAATCACAGCGTAGGAAAAGGTTGTCAATTGCACAGTACATTTCTCTAATATTAAAAAAAAAAAAGGTTTCCTGAAGCATAGTAAGGGTGTAGAACTCTTCAGTCTCTCCCCATATTACATGCATTTAACTTTTTCCCCAAGATATGTAATACATTTGCTTGGGCAGCATGCAGCCTGGCTGTATGAAAGCTGTTTCTTTCTGAAGTGTGAATAGAAGGATATGTGCAATGAGATGTCTGGCCAGAGATCAGAGCAGGTCTGAGATGAAGCTTTTTGTTGGTGGTGCTGTGTTTTGTATGATTTGTTTTGTAAAGAACAACTGGTGAATATTCAATAGGATCTTAAGTATTTTGGTATTATTGTTTAATGGCTGAATGTATTTGGTTCATCTTCTGCTCATTTCTCCTGGGCTCTGTGCATGTAGCGTTCCTTTTTCTTTTAGAATGTTTGCTCAGAGCAGGGAGGGTTTACTTCCCATGTGTTTTAGGAAGTACAACACAAAGAGGTTATGAGTTGTTAAGCATCACCTGATTATTATTTTTACGATAAATAAAACAAATACCAATTTTATTAAATACAGGATGTCAGTCTTTGAAGTGTCATGTTTATGAATTACTAAGCAGTGTGAACTTCCATTTCAGTGTGCATTCTTAGTGGAATCCTTAAAGCAACGTTCAGGAAATCAGCCTGCTGATCCACTTATAGCAGAAGCAGGCGCAACCGTGGCTGTCACAAAAGAGAAAAGAAGGCCGCAGAAGTTGCCATCTCCAAAACCTACAGCTCTGAGTCTGGCTAGAATGGTTTGAAATCCTTCACAGTTCCATTTTAAGATACAGTCTGTTTTAATTAGTGATATTAACTGGCTATTATATGCTGGTCTTTATGAGAGAAGTGCTCAGGCTGAAAATTTGAAGGAAGTAATAACAGTTCTGTGATTCTACTATGAATTTACATTTTAATTTGCATTCAAAGTGCTACATAAAAAAGTACACCTTACTAAATCCTGTGAAGTAATTAAATATAACTGTAGTGATTAAATAACATTGTAGTATCTAAAATTGTCTAAATGGCCCCTCCTCTGACCTTAAAAATTCAGTGTTTAATAGAAGCAAAGGCAAAGCAGAAACATGCTTTATGAAGTTGCTTTTATTTAGCAAGTCCATCCATTACCATACTATACTCTCCTTCATGTCACAAAAATGCTCCAACCTCATCTGACCTTAAATATTAGTCCTCCGTTTAATGGCAGCAGAAAGTCTGCAAGAAAATTAAAACAGAGCAATTAGAGTTATTAACCTAGCAAGAAATTGCAAATGAATGTGTCATAATGGCAACCTGCTGGCTAGTAAGAAGAGCCAGAGTAAAACAGGAATTAGAGAATAATGGAAGATAGTTCCAGTTCTGAATAAGTTAGGCAATTATGGTACTGTGTGGTTAAAATACTTCTTAATTTCTTCTCTCTTTGTGCTTATAGCACATCAAAGACAAACACTGTGCGGAGAAAAATGCCTCCATCAGAGTGCCGGCGTGGCGTCCCACCAGTGCAAAAGCAGAAATTCCACCAGGTCTGCATGGATGAGGGGATTCTTGTCTTTACTTTGTTTGGGAGTTGCTAAAAATAAAGTACTAAATTAGAACTGGAGGATTTAAGCTTTTAGAAACACTAGCAGTATTTATCTGAAGACAGAGCAATAGGGAACATTGCAGTTTGTGAAATGAGTTGTAGATGTGATCTGTCTAGATTAGGAGAGGAAGAATGCTGCCCAGCTGTATAACTGTTTCCAGGTCATTTGATTGAATATCCATCCTGTATCAGAAAACATAAATATATGTGGTGGAAAGAAGAGCCTTCCTTTGTCACATGCCTGAAAACGTAATTAAAACCCCACCTGTCTTTGTTTACAATTTATACATTCTTTTGAAGTTGCAACAATTTAGAGATTTATTTTTAGTGTAATGTATTTTTTGTTAATTTTCTTGTAAGCAGTTGTTCTTGGTGTGCTCTCCTACTTATTTATGATCCAGTAATAAAGGAAAACTGTAACACAAATGTCAGGTTATCTGAAGAGCTGCATCCTGCAGCTACTGCTGGTGCATGGAACAGCTCTTAAATTGATTCCAACCCCAATTTTTCAATTCTCATAATTTTCTTGTTTTGTTCTTATATCTTTGCTAATATCTGCAGGGTTTCGGTTTTTGTTTTGTTTATTTGTTGAATTTTTGTATTAAATTTGGGCCTTTAATACCGACTGATTGATGTCAGATTCTTGATATTCAGTAACTTTTACAGATCTGGGTTCATATTTGCACAAGGTGTTGTGTGCCATGATAACTGAATGTTGCAACAAATGCTTTGCTTGTTCTAAACCCCTAATCTTTTCAGGTTATTTAGTATGACTGATCATATTTATAACTTATATATAATTCATAATTTATAAATTACTAGTGACAATTCAAAAATTGTAAAGATTATGGTTTGATTTGTATGTGACAAATTCTATGATATAGATTCTTCTTAATTGTTATCCAAGAAAATTAAGTATGTGTAACTGTGGCAACTGAAGAACTGGATTGCATGTCAGAGTTTTATCCTCAGCTGAATGAAGTCATCATTTACGGTGTTGCTGGTTGTTGTTTTGTTTTCTTTGTAGTACAAACAATAAAACAATGGCCTCAGGCTGAGAACAGAAGAAAATATAAACCAAGGAAACAGCCAGAGTGTTCTGTGTCAGTATTTTATACTGACAAAGGAAGAAATGTGGGTATGTGTTACCAAGGTGTAATGGGTGAAGCCTTTTTACTGGCAGTTATTATAATATAAAACTGTTTGGATACTAAGTTGTGCATAATCAGCTGTAAATAATGAGGGGAAGTGAGCATCACTTATCAAATAGGGGTGGACTTGGGGTTTTCTAATTTGACTTTTGGTTAAGTGCTCTGCGATCTTCTGGTCAAAGATGCTTCAAGGAAAAATGCTGTCATGCCTTAGATGATGAGAAGATATTGTTTGGATTTTTTCAAAGGTAATGTTGAAGATAAAATGACTTATTGTGTATTCCTTCATACAGAAATTTTGAATTCTTGTCAAATGAAAAATCATGTGTGAAATACTTGGGGTTTTTCTGTTGCTGTTTGGTTTGTTGGTTTTATTTTACCAACAGGAATATTTTCATGTGGCTCCAAAAGGGCTATGAGACCACGTGTGAAGAGCAATGAAGAGGTAACCTAATGTTCCCAAGTGTTTCTTGCTAGGTGCAGTATTCCGAAGTTATCCAAAGACTGTTTGCATAAGAAAGCATGTTCCCTCTGTCAGATTGCCAAAAAAAGAGGAAATCTGTTCAAGCAAAGAGGTATTTTGCTCCTTACCAATAAATAGCCATTTTAGAATTGTTAATATGAATCAATGTGAACATTTGAATTGTGATTCTGTACAACGTATTATTACTTGAATAGTTCTAAAATTTGCTAACAACCAATTGCACCTTTTGTTTGTCTTACAAGTGGCTGACAAAGTACAGTATTAAAAAGCTTAAACTGGAATTGCCCAGACTGATGTTTGGTCCAAGCTGCACTCACCAAAAGAAAATTGTGGAGTCTCTGCACAAGAAAGTGTCAGCAAAGTACTGCAGTATCTTCCCCAGTGTAGAAATCAATGTAAGCTTTTGTAGATTTTATGTACCTACATCATTGAGAGACTTTGTATTTGCTAAAGCAGTGCATATTAATCACTGTTTGTGAGATGCCAGTCTTACGTCCCCTCTACTATTTCTTGTTTTTCATTCTAAATGAACATTCTAGTAGAAAACTAGAGAAGGCCTCTATTCACCACAAAAGATGATTAATACATTTGAAATGTGAACAGCATGGGATGTTTAGAATGTATGGCATCTCCTCTGTTCATCCACTATGAATAGTAATATAAAAATTTATTTTTAGGGAGAGCTTTGAGAAATCATATGTGAGGGGAAACGACAAGAATGTTGTATATTGCTTGGTTTGGTTTGTGCCGTGACCAGAAAAACATAACAGGTTAAAGTTAGGATATTACTGGTTTATTATATCTATGAAAGTGTCAGAAGAAGTGCAACAGATGCATCTCTCCAGACAAGTTATTTAATTTTGTTGCTTGAAACAACAGGCTGAAATAAGAACCAGGTTTTCCTAATTTGGGTAAAGCAGTTGTTTAGTAGCAACTGAGTTATAGAAGTTTTTTATGCTTTTTCATAAAGATTAAAAAATCCTAATGAAGGGACTACATTTATAACAGTTGTTAACATAAGGTACTTTTGTATGAACAATTTTTCAGGGGGTTGTGAGACATCTGCAGGTTCAATCTAAAGAACTGGAAATCTACATTGAACAAATGGAGAAGGTGTTGCTACGCTATCTGCAGAGAATACAGTGGCTTCTGTCAGGTATTGCTGTGCATCTTTCCTATAAAGCATGGCCTGTTGTGTCTGTCCTGTGATTTGGAGCAGCATAACTGTAAAATTCCATTTCTTGATTGCTTTTTGTTTCAAACTCTGCTCTGGAAACCCAGTTTTCATTTTTCTTTAAAAAAAATATATCTGTCTTGTTTTAGCAATAAGCTTTTGTTTGTAGACAAAATCATTAATGAATTGTGTGCTTGGCACATGATTTGAAATTATTCGAGTGGTAGCAGCTGCCTCTTTTAATTTTGACATAGAATCACTGCTTTTGAAAACTATTTTGATTCGTTACTCATAAATAATTTTGTTAGGAAATGGTTACTTTTTTTTTTTCTGTATTGCAAAGTTCAGCCTGTTTTTAGTGCAGGTTGTAATAATTGGCTAGTAACTAATGCTTGTTAGTACTAGAAATGGTGGAAGAGATTCCTGTCACTAATCCTTGAACAACCTCGTTTCCACTCATATTAGAATTTGTTAAGTAGAAATGCATCCAGAGTAACTCCTGAAGATGGAAGATTTTACCGTAGGCTCAATAAATTCATATGTTTAACATAATAAGTCTGTGTAATAACAGTTTTAATGATTCTGGTGCAGGAAGTCGAAGATTGTTTGGTACCATTTTAGAAGCAAATGTCTGTGTTTTGATTGATACATCTGGTTCCATGGACCCATATTTGCCACATATCACGAAGGAACTTACCTCCCTTATCTGGGAGCAGCTGAGAAAAAATGAAGTCAGGTATAATAAACTGCTGATAAACATCGCACTGCTTCTGCACTACTTCTGTAATTAAGAAACAATACGTAATAATCTGTTAGGAAATACTACTTCTCTGAAAGAATGGTCAGGCACTGGAATGGGCTGCCTAGGAAGGTGGTGGAGTAACCAACCCTGGAGGCGTCCAAGGAACGTTTGGACACTGTGTTGAGGGACATGGTTTAGTGAGAACTGTTGGTGATTAGTGGATGGTTGGACTGGGAAAGACCATGGGTCTTTCAGTTGACACAGAATAACTTACGTTTTCTTACCCTTTATTCCAATAATTGGTGGTTGGTTTTGTTCTTTTGGTTTTGTTTTCTGTTTCAAAAGTGTCTTATACAACATGACTGCTAAGACTGGTTAGATTTAAATGTTGTGGGCCATCTTTCTCCCAAGGTTTAACCTGTTGAGATTTGCAGAAAATACAGAGAGTTGGAGGGAGCATCTTGTAGAGGCAACTGATAAAACCTGTCACGATGCTGTGCAGTGGGTGTCCAAATTCCATGCTCATGGTAATACCTGCATCCTTATGGCTTTACAGGTTAGTAAATTGTGTATAGTGTTGGAAATATCCAAATAATTTTCTAGGAGGGTATCTCTGATAAAGCAAATTTTATTTGCAATTCACTGGTGGGCCTCCAGCAGGCAGGAGTGCACACACAAAGCAGTGTTACATCTTTTATCTCCTATTGCCTGACGCTGATCTCTTTCTCCTCTGGTTCCTCATTGGCTGAGTACTGCAGGTTCACACTCTTTCACAACACTTCACTAATCATACAAATACCAAGTAAACACAGATCCTTGCCACCCAAACACAAATATCTTAATTGGTTAATTGCCTTCTAACAATCGCTTTCTTAACAAACATCTGGTTATAACTTTTGGATGCCCGCTTTACAACAGAAACATAAACATAAACATAACCTCTTAATTGTTTGATTACCCCCTAGCATTTGTGCCCTTTACAGTGCGTCATTGTTCTGTTCTGTGCTTGCATAGAGATAAGCTTGGAAGGAGGATGGAAGGGAGTGTCTTGGAGCCTGCCTATGGCATCCTAACATTCCCACAGAGTAGGATGGTTCTGCTTTGTGTAAAGGCCCTGGCTCCTCGAAAGCTTGTTAAATGTATTTCACTTCTGCTGGCCTAATGAACAGCCTTACAGTGTGTTTCCCAGTTCAGAATACTAAACCCACATTGTTTAGAACATTTAAAGTCTATTGCAGCTTTTGAGAAAGAATTTGTCACATAATTCGGTAACTATCTTTCTAAAATATGTTACTAATATGTATGTAGTATTTCTACTTTTCACATCAGCTATTTCTAAGGATATGCTACAGCTTACTTCTTTAGATCAATTGCCCTTTTCAATATCCAATGCAGAAACAACATTTTATCCCAGTCCCACAATAGTGTGTTGGAGATGAAAAAGGTGTTTTGCAGTGATAAAGCACTTCTATCTGACTGATAATATTTTAGGAAAACTATTTGGTCACAACATGAAACACCTCTTATACTGAAAACATTTAATGGATCTGGAATCAAGCTGCAGTTTGTCTCCATAAGGCTCACAAATAGAAACGTGCACTCCCCATTCTCAGTTTAGGAAAAATGTCAATAGTTGCATCAGTCCTTGTGTTCAAACAGTCCCAGAGAGAGAAAACAGCCAGTACTGCTTATGTACAGCTGTTATTATGGGATATTTGGCATAAAGCAAACAGGGATCTTAAAGAAGCAGTGATGGTTGGAATCACATGGATATTGAGTGTGATTCCTGAAATTCAGAAGTAGGGAAAGAAACTTCTCTTTTAAAAATTCTTAATGCAGAAATTAACTGGTAATAACAGCTTAAAACAGGAACTGAGAGAACTCGCAATTTCATGAGACTTAAAATTTAAATCTGCATAGAAATTTTAGCCTAAATTAGTGATTCTTTTTATTGGTACTTTTAAAGACTATTTATATACATTTTCTGGATTTCTTGGCAGATAAGTGCAGTAGAATTGTAAGAAATGTCTACATAGAGGTTAAATTTGCTAAGCCAATTATCGTAGCAAGTTTTCATGATGTAGAAAGGCCAAATCCTAATTAGCCTGATTTTCAGATATTAAGCATCTTTTACTCCTCTAAAGGGTGATGAAAGTCTTCTGTCAGCAGTTCTGCAGAACTAGTTCAGGGGATCGACTCATCTTCTCTTATTTCAGTAACTCAGTTTTTGATGGTGCTCTGCTTGTGTGTATTGTACCTCATGCTACAAATTATCTGCATGTTTATTTTCATGGAGGAATATATATTTGATTTAGTTCAGTTTAGTGAAAAGGAAAAGACAGAACTAACTTGATAATGAAGCTGTCTTAAATGATTGGACTTGAATGTTTTCATTTTAAAGTATTACTTTTCATTTAAATATTCTAATTATTTGTTTTCTGCTTTTTAGAAAGCTCTCAGTTTCCAAGGTGTGGAGGCATTGTATATATTGACTGATGGAAAACCAGATACCAGTTGTAATCTGATTTTGAAAGAAATTGAAAGATTGAGAAAGCAACAAGATATTAAAATCCACACCATTTCTTTTAGCTGTGTAGACAGGTATGTGATACCTAGCAAGAACAAAAAAAAGACAATCCTTAAAGTGATTATTTATTGTCAGAAGGCCGAGTTCTCAGTGCATGCCACATGCTCAGTTCACTGAACAGGACTGAGCTAGGCAGGCATTCATACCAGTGGGAGTGGGGCAGGCTGTTCTGACACATGGTCGCTGTGTGGCCTGCATCTCCTACATCTACTTATGGGGCATATTGGACAATGGCAAGTAATAGAGGCTTAAAGCAGAGAGTAAGTTGTGGAGCACACACAAAATTTTCCTTCCTCTTATGGAATCTCCCTGCTTTTGGTTTTCTTACCCTTTGTGAAATATTACTGCCTTTCCTTGCCAACCAGCTCTCTGATTTTTTTGGTTTATCTTCTTATTCTGGTTTTGTTGGTACAATGAACCTCTTGTTAAAAAAAACAACCTGTCTAAGAGGTTATGATGACTAAGCAGTGTATATTCTTCCTTAGCTCTTCAAGTTTAGAAATGATACAGCAATTTAAAACCAAGTCCTCCAAATTGCTTGTTTTGATTTAATATTTTCTTGAGGAATTCTCAGAAATTATTTTTCTATTCTTGCTTTCAGATAAATAATTTTCATAAGTGACATTACTTTATTATTAACAGAGAGGCAAATGAATTTCTGAAGAAGCTTGCCTCCCAAACAGGAGGGCGCTACCACTGCAGCTTTGGAGACGTGGATGGACAATTAGCAGCACACCGAATGCTGACAGAAGGATTCGATGATGAGGATGTATGTAAAATGGTTTGGATCTTGTTGGATTTGGTTTTGTTTCATTCTGACTTAGTTCTTCATCTGTACTCAAACTGCATTGAAAAAAGAAAAATCACTAGAAGAATAAGACAGGAATCTTACAATACTTCATATTGAAATCAAAAGGAGAAATCCTAATTTCTGGCAGGTCTGACTGCGCTCTGCCTCAACCAGGTGACCAAAACTTCTAAAGAAGTGTGTAATGCAATGTATATTTTTGAAAGAGAAGCAGAAGCATCCTTTATCTGGACACTTTTTTTTTTATCCACATCATCTTCAATTACATTTGTCACTGTAAAATCCTCGTACAGTGTTTAGCACATTAATGTTATACAAGGAGATCTTAATGATTGCCACAGTAGAGAAGTTCGTTAATGAGCAGAATCTTATTTAATACAGAGTTGCTCTGCTCTTTGTAATCCCAAGGCCTCTGCAAACAGATTGGGGAAAGGAGATGTGGAGCTTTGGCAGTTCATAAAATGTGTAGAAACTGAAAATAGGAAGTAGATGCAGGTTAAAGTAGATTATTTTAATTCTGTTTTCAGGATCCAGTTTTCCCGTACTTCGAAGGAGATGATTTAAAGAAACTTACTGAGGAAGTAGCAAAAGCTAGAGGTTTTTTAAAGCAGGCAAAATCTTTCAGGTGAGTATCAAGAATCTTCCAGTAATTTTTATTTCATGAAGTAAAAAGGAAATCTGAATTCCAGTGTCTACTACTTGCAATAGAATTGCTGTTTCTTCCTTGTACTACCAATTGCAGGTTTTTTTGAGGCTTGGAAAATGGCATGCAAATGATTTCTCTGCTTTAGATGGACTTAATTTTAAAGTCTTAAAAAGCTACCGTCATACCATTGTGGTCCCTCCAACACTTGTATCAAAGGGAAATTACATTAGAAACAACATAGGTTGTTCTTCACCTTTTGAGTTCCATCATATGCCAAATCATTATATTTCTCTATGTATGGATTATGAAAAAATAAAATGTCCTTTATAGTACCTCCTCCTTTAGTCTGACTTCTTACCCTGAAATGTACATTATTTTTATTTTGCAAAATCAACATAGTCTCCTTCAATGCTACCTCACCCTGATTTCTCTAACCACCCCATCTCGCACTGTCTGCTGGAATTACATTGTCACATGGAATGATGTGAGATCTGTTCATCAGCAACCCATCTGCTTTTCAAGTTACCATCCATCTCCCTTTTTCTTTAAAGACCTCTAAAATGTCAACTGGCTTTTTTCCTGGGAGGATTACCTAAGCCTTCCTCTTCATTCCTCTTTCATGTTGTGATTTACCAAAGGATCTGACCTCTGATCTCATCTCTCAATCTAGGTCTTTTTCTGTTTTCCTAGTTAGTATGACTCTCTATCTTTTTCCTTTTCCCTTCAAGTCTTGGGCCTGCCAGATTCTGTCCTGTCTTCCCCTCTTTCCTTTCAGTTCTTTTCAATTACCTTATCTCTCTGCATGTTCAGGTTTTTTCTCCCTTAGTTTTCCTTTCCTTATCTTTAGCATCCTCACTTACCACAAAGTTTCTCTTTGCCTTTTCTGTTAACAGCTATTTAACAGGTAACGTAATGCCAAGCAGAGGTATCCCAGTGGACTCAAAACGTACTGAACCAGTTCCTGAGAGCAATACAACTGTTAGCACTGCGTGCCATCTGTATCTCAGCCAACTGAACTGGCTCACGAGGCACACTGTTTCCTGCTGTATCTAGTAGCATTCAGAGCTGGGTTTGGTACCTGCCTAGAACCAAAGGAGAGGACAGTAAAGTTGTGTTGATCCTTATGTCCTTTCATGGTTACGCTTCCTAACTGCCAGAAGCAGAAAGTGCCATTTTGCTAATAATAGCAGGCAGAAGTGCTTGTAAAAAGATTCAAAATGCATTATACCTCTGCAATAAAAAGATTTTCTGTGACACAAGTTCATGACTAAACAGACTTAAAAAGCTACTTTATATTTTCCTGAAAAGCTACTGTAATTGTGTGATTATTTTTTTTTTCTTTCAAACAGGCTATTACTAGAAAAATGGAACATAAACCCAAAAGACAGTTCTGTTTTTAAAAACAGTGCTCAGGTAAATAGTCACCATAAATCATATTTTATACATAGCTTAAAAATTTCATTAGAAGGATAACATATCATAAGCTGACTGTGAAGATTATTAATGGGAGTGACATTTTCAAAGCTGAAAATTTTGCAATAATTTTAGTGCTTGGCTGAGCTGGTTCCACAATATAACCTAATATACACAAAAATTAGTCCAAAGAGAACTACGTTGTTTGGGATTAAAGGAGCCAGGCACATGTGTTTTATGAATGGCTTTGTTTCTTCTAAGAGCAAATGGCTAAACACCTTGGAGGGTCAGTACCTGATGTAGTAGCTGTAATAAAAAATGCTACATGGGCTGCATGATCTATCATTCAGATGAATAATACTGATTGGGAAAAGATGCTATTAATACTAGGCAGACTCAGTAAATGCTGTATTATTTTTACAAGATAGTGGGAGAGATAGCTGGACAAACCAAACCTCTCACAGAGCCAACGTGCTACTTTTTAATTAGCAAATTAAAAAGAGAAATTCCTGGGTGTGAATGTAACAATACTTTCTTAGAGTTAAATGAGAAAAGCAAGAACTGGCAAGCATTTGTCAAAGAGCTATTTGAGGGGAAAAAAGGGAGACAACCACAGAGAGAGCTGCACTAGAGAGCTCCAAGTTGTTCATCAAGGATTGGGTGAGGCAGATTTATTTTCAGACTGTGTTTAAAATCCTTGTTTCTACAGCTGTAGTTTCTATTTTGGTTTACAAACATCGCCTGGTCATTAAAAGAGAAGAAAAAAATCCAGTCAGATCTGCTGCTTCACAGAAAATAAAATCTGGAGCATGTTCAAATATGGGCAGAATTCACAGTGTAAGGGGCCTGGCCACTATGAAGGGATGTTTGGAGTAGAAACAGGATAACTATCCTGCAGTAAGCAAGTTGTTACAGGCATGTAGAGACAGAGGCTGTTGTTTCACAACCATCTCTGTCTTTGATCCTTCCAAAATGAACTACTGACTAAAGCATATTGGAAGACATTCCTGTTAATGTACTTCAGAAAGTACAAAATGTTGTAGCATAGCTGAGCACATAAGTAAGGTAAATTCTAAGTTCCTCAGGTTACTTTATATAGTTTTTCCAGTATTCTTTTTCAGTTGTGTCTGTGAACTTACATGACTTATGTATTTTGATGTATTTAAAAAATGATTCGTATGTTTGACTTGTAGGATTAAAATTTAGGCCAACAAGGGATGTTGAAGATGTTTGGAGTGGTACCACTAGCCTGCCTCACTTCATTGCATACTTAAAGCTTCCAGCTGCAAGTATAAAGAGGGAAGGATGTACTGTTGTTTTTTTCTTCCTCTAAACTTCTGGCAGAGGAGAGCTCACAAATAATAACTGTTGCCACCTTACTGCATTTACAGGTGTTGCAGAACTCAAAGTAAATCAAGACTTGAACTCTCCAAAGTCTAAACATAAACAGAGGATAGTTTTTAATGTAATGAATATAAATTTTAGAGAATGTAATGGTTTTATAATGTAATAGTTGTACAAGAATCAGACCCCTATTTCTCCACAGGTTAGGAATAATTATTTCACCACATCACACTGATAATTGCTTCAATCAATTGATGGTATGTCAAAGGTGTATTTTTTTGGCAGTTGGTTTGAGACTTGTTTGCTGGTGCTCTCGTGACTAACAGATGTGACAGATGGCTGTGATACTAGAAAGAGAATTCTTTTCTTCAGTTTGAATAACAAATCCAAGAAATAACCCTAGTGCAGAAAACAAAGTTGGAATGACTTTGCTGAAAGAAATTTGCTAATAATTATTTTTACTCTTTCTGTGTTATGTTGGCAGTAGAGAAGGACCAGAGTGCATGATTCAGAAATCATCAGGCATGGACATAAGGAATATCTTGATACTGATTAACACCTGGTTATGTTTGTATAATCACACACTGCCAATCTTCAAAGCGATTCTATTAAGTTCTTGTGCACTTCCTTTCATAGAAAGATTAAAAATGTTTCCAGTGCCATTTAAGAAAATCCAGTATTGAGGCACATATTTTTCCAGTTTATGAAATACACATTTTTTTTAATGAGGAACTCAGTGGTGAAGTTCATTAGCATTTTGTAGCTGTTTACTTTTGTCTTCCAGAGGGCTAGAAATTCGTGGTTTTAGTATATGTAATTTTAATGAAAATTGATCCAGACTGCAAAATTCAGATACATGGTGTGAGTTTATTCAGGAGCCATTCTCTTCTCCTGAGTGCCAACTGATGGGAATGGCTCAATAATTTGATATGGGAGATGCCTCTTTTCTTTTCCTTCTTCTGTTTTATCTCCATAAAGAACTAAAACTTTTTCTTTCCATCACAGAAGTATCTTTTTACTGTTGTATGCTCTGTACCATCTTACTCCTGCCTTCCATGTTGGCACCAGCCTACTGTGGCAGACTGCAGTTAAAAAGGCACATTGTGCTAAGCATCATTTTCCACGATTCTTGATAGGAAATTTCAGTATATCTTCTATGTGTTAGTGTGTGTATCGCTGCTGAGATGCTTTGGTATAAAGTCTTAACTGTAAGTCAATAGGATTAATTGCATTTTTATTGGATGTATATAAGTAATAGATGCTGACTACTGATAAAAGGAGTGAATTTGTTGAAACAGTAAATCCAGGTAGAAGAGACAAGGTTTCTGTATTGCCAACAACAGATGCTTATTTATTCCTTGACAGATTTAAGAAATGTCTCAACGCTGGAGTGTATATTTTGATATTGTTACAGAGGTCCTTAGGAGGTAACCCTGAATGTGATCTCATAGACTCTGTATGAAATAAGAATTGAAACATGTCAGTGTGCTGTGTTAGATTGCAGTCTGGCAAACCTCTGATTTACAGCCTTTTTTTTTCTGTATGGTATTTGGTTTTTGTATTTTACTCATTGGAAACAACTCAGTTTATCCAAAGTCTCACAAACTGATCATAAATGGATCTGTGTAATCCTGAGTTCACTGCACTGTTCACTAACATTCTGAAATTACATATACTTAAAACATTGCTCATTTGTTTGCATTGGTTTAGTCTGGACATATGTTCATAACTCTTTATCTCTTGAAATGCTCCCAGGTTCAGACTGTAAACTTAAATATGTGCAGGAATTCAGGTATCTTCTTGCTGGTGCTGTGAGCTAAGAGTTTCTGTTCAAGAAAAATGCAACAGAAAAGGAAGGCACAGATATTTACATTAAAATTTGTGTAACCACAGAAGATTCTAAAAGAGTCAGATGTTGCAGTATGTAGCCACTGTATTCCATCCTCTTTGTTTTCTGGGGGTTTTCATCCAGCCTCTTTCCATACTTCTGAGATGTTGCAGGTTGATCAGCCCTGCTGCCTGCTTACTTAGAACAGCTCAATCCTTCAAAATACAGTTTCTGTCTCCCACCTATTGCCTACCTGGGTCAGCAGTGATGACCAAATTAATCGAGTACTCTGTTATTGACCTTTCTATGTTGATTTGTCACATTTATACCATTTGCTTTCCTGGTTTATGCTTTCTGGAATGCGATTTATTTTATTCAAAATATAATAAAAGAGGAGTTTTATAATTGACAAAGCTGCATATTTTTCTGCCATCTTCTTTGTAAGTCATGTATTTTCTGTGATTCACTAAATATTCTGATTTATATGCAGTGAATTAAAGTGAATTAAACCAGTTGCTACCTTGACGCTCTCAACCATACATCAGAAGTCTGCAGCAAGAATTGGTGATCTTTGTGTGAGTACAGATGTTCATATTAACTTGGTATGGACTGGCAATTCAGGAACTCTTTGTGTGTTTTTCAGCCATAGAGCCTCAGAGGAAAACAGGCCATACCTGACAGAGCTTTTGAACTAAAAGAAAACTTAACCTTTTTGTCTGCATATATATATATATATATTTCTTTTGTTTTTCAGTTTTTTTCTGTGACTTCTGTATCTAAGAAGCCAAGATGTCATCCCTGTTCTTTCAATGGAAACACTTTTATTTATGATTTATTTATGATTTATTTTGTACTGCTTTCCTTCAAACACTGTACAACCTGTCCCCTTTTTTAACACCTTAGAACACATAGGGGGCATGTTCATTATTGCTATTACAAGATGCTTGGGTTTTTTTCTGTAATTTCACCCTAACTTAGCAATGTGGGCGCTCAGATGCCATTTCATTTGGCCCATACATCAGTCCATCTCTGTAGCATGCAAAGCAACCACAAATGCAAACTAAATGAGAGGCTCACTTGAAAAGCACTTTCTGTGGCACGTTCCAAGGCTGTACTTTATAGTATTTATGCATGCTTTATTCCGTCCAAGAGGAAATGGTGAAATATGTAGAATCATGATACAAGTAAATACACAGACACAGGAAAAGGAGGAGACAGTGTGAGAATGCTCGTGTATGTTAATGAAGAACAGAGAGATTTTAAAGGAATCTGAGATCTCAGGGTTACAGCTAACTGACACTGAAACTAAAAAACCTTAATTTTTCAGACTTTAAGGGAAAGATGTTTGAAGTATTAGATGTGCTTGTTCCTAGCCGTACCATATCCAATGCTATTAAAAAGAAAAAGCCAAATGAGAGATTATGAAAAAAACAGAGCATAGTATTATATCTTTAATCAGTACATGTGTGACTGTATTCAGTTGTTATACAGAAAGTTATAATTGCATTGTTATACAGAAAAAATGTGTTTATGAAAGGCAAGTGATTGAAATGCACAGTGGTGAATGCTTGTATCTTTTTGTCTAACAAAAAATCAGAAGGAACTTGCTGCCCAAAGGTTCTTAATTTAATCCTAGCATACCATTGTTCTTTTGCTGTGTTAGGTACAGAAAATATGCCTTCTGTTAATAATGGGAATGAGAATCTGCATATTTCTCTTAGGCATGAAATCACAGAATGACCACAGGTAAGGTGGTAGCCTTTGTATCTTACTTTTCTAAGTTAGTAAGGACTGTGAAGAATGTTGTGCTATCCTACAGTAGTTAATGTGTCATTTGAATGATGCATACTTTCAGTATGCATCAACATCTGTTGCATCAATATTGTGTCTGTTTCAAGTGCTTTAGAAACAGTGCATACAAATGTTTTTTTTTTCCTCTTGAAAATGAGAGTTTTCCTGACAGTTTTAATAAGGGCTGAAAAACACCAAGTGCTTTGTCTCTATTTGCAGTACATAAAACTGAAGAGGAGTGGCCATACCTTTAAGTTACCTGAATCTTTCAGGCTTCCAGGTCTTCCAACTCTGCGTAAGGACTTTTTATTCTTTATTGTATAGAAAGAATTTAAGGTCAAATGGCATAGATTTTTAAGTGGTCAGTTAAAACTAAACTAGAACAGCAGTCAGTTTTAATATACTTTGTTTATACTACATTTTAAAATGTGAAGGAATCACTAAAGGAAGTGATGTGAAAGATGTTACCCAAGCAATAGTCTTGAAGAGTTATACCTTTTTCTTTGATTACCTCCCAGCCAACTGAAACAAATTATTGCTTCCAAAGCTTCTTGTAAGCCACAGTATCCAGGCTCTTTCTAAACTCAACTCCTTTCTAGCTCAGACAGGAGCACCTCTTCATTATAGTTTTACCTGTAAACAAAGGGCACTACAGCTCATAAAAAGAAGCACTTATCTCATATCTCAAGGCTTAGTATACCAAAGCAATGAGCAACTTCTAGAGATTCACTGCAGTCCTTTAATGTTGGTCTCTGAGTCCTTCCATGTTTTGGTCCCTGGTCGCTCTGTAAAGTCACAGAGGCTGTGTAGCTCCCTGGCCTGGGTAAACACCATTACTTCATGCTGATTTCACACTGGGAGAAGATTGAGACAGGTGTAATATCCTCGTACCCTGTTTCCCACAAAGAACTTGAGTCACATGAACTCAACCAAAGTCAGTGGTGGAGCATTTAAACCAGACAGCAATTTATAGTACCAGTGATAGCCACAAACACTCAGTTTCACAGGTCACTCCTGATGCAATCAGCCTTTACCTCACTATACATGCTTCTTCTGCCATCTATCCTCTTTGGTCATCACAGCTTTTGATCTGATTACAGTAAAAAGAAATAAGATGGAAAAGAACAGCAGTGTGGTTTTCTGACCACTCTTTTAACTGGCTAGACTTCTGAGGCTGTCTCATGGTGAGAAGGCAATGTGTTCCTTGTTCATCATTCTCATACATATTAGGACATGGGCAGAGAAGATCAGGTCTGCATCTGGTTTCAGCATAGTGCCCCATGCTCATCTTAAAATGTTGTTCTCTCTTGTTTCAGTCACATTATCTCCTTTTTCTCCCTTCTGTCTCTTTAGTTTTTTCAGAACACGACCTAAGGAAGATCACCACCCTTAACTTTTTTATAATTCTATCAAGTTCTCCTTTTTCTGGACAATCTCAATAACCATTTTATGTGAGCAACTCACCTGCCACTTCAGTCTTTCATGTCTCACTCCTGTTTTCTTGCCTTAGCTTGGACATTCTCAGCTCAGTGTAGCTTTAGGAGACAGCTGAGTCCCTTAAGCTTTTCTGCTGTTCTGCCCTTGGGCACTCCAGAACATGTAATCCTGCCTATGACTCAGGACAAACATCCGGCTGTCACGTTAACTCAGACTCATGTCTAGTTCTTCATGCTTAGGTTACATCTCTGCTAAAGGCTCCTTTCTGTATAGCAACTTCCACACAATTAAAAACCCTTATTCAGGTTCCTGTTATTTCACAGCCAGAGCCAGAGCTCTACTCCCTTCCTGTAGCCTGAAAATGTAGTCCTGCCTTGCTCATAGCTAACTGCTGTTTTCCTGTCCCATCACTCTCTTTATATCCTTTTGATGACTTCTCATCTTCAGTTACATTAAAAATAATCTATTGCTTCCACTTTTCTGATGTATCTTAATTGCTGATACATGCCATTCCATATGGTGAATGGACCATCGCCCAAATCATCACCTTAAAACTCCATTGTAAATCCTACAGTAAAGGCATAGACAAAGACCGCTGTCAACTGTGACAACCACTAGGCTTTCTCCTCTCTCTAGTATCTCTTCTTATATCATTAAAAAATAGGTTCACTGATGAGGGATGTATCTGTTCCTGAAGGAGTTGCTAGAACGTATGTCCTTTGTGATTTACCTTTTAAACTAAAAGAAGTAATGTGCAAATTGTATCTGTAATACAACCATTTTCAATCTGATAGCTGTGAGACTGTGTGTGAGGTTCATTTTCCTTTTTAAGCTTATGAATATTTTATTTCCTTTTTTTTTTTTTTTTTATGAATTGTCTTTTCTTGTGCCTCAAATGATGAACTGGAGACTGGAGTGGATATACAACTTTATAAGTTGACTTGTTTTGTGTAGTCAGAACTGTGATATGAAACAATCGTGGCCTTAGAGATGGCTCTGCAAAGGAAGACAATTTGGCAGTAGACTCAAAAACAAAAATGCCTGGGCCTCCAGATAGAATACAAAGACAACTCTTAGCTCAGTCTCTCTAGTCTGGCCTTCTATTTCTGAGATTCTTTTAAAGTGACCTATTGCATTATTTCCTCCTCCTTTTGATGACAGAAAAGCCATGGATGGGCTGAAAACTTGAGCATTATAAAGAAAGTAAACTCTATTATCCTTTTGACAATACCACATCCCTCTGTGGTCCAGCATTCAGCGCTGGTGCCCACATCACTCGGTGTAAATGTGTGTTCCTGTGTGTTCCTTTGTGTCCTGCCGTCATGCGGCATCTTGTCTCAGCCAGGCTCTGAATCTACTGAATCAGTGGTCCTATCATCATGCAATTTAAAATCAGCTTGTGTAAGTGTACTAGATTCCTCTGTGAAACAGTGCAATTACCTTTCAACACTGCTTTACAGACTGGATGTGAGTAATGTTTTGATAAACCATCATGATACTTCAGAAATGGGAACTGTCTCTGTAAACAAAGTAGCAAACTTTGTGACACCTTCCTGTTGTGTTCCTTCCTGTTGAATTTTCAGCAGTCATCTCCTAGAAGTACTGCCTGCTTGCTTATTTCTGTTGCCTGTATGAACTGCAGGTGGTCACAGGAGAAAAGGTAGAAACTGTGTATGAGCTGTCATTCCAGACCTGAATGAAGTACTAATGCAGCAGTATTTCTTGTTGTAACTTCAGCTTCTGTTTCTTTCAACAAGGCATAGCAGGACTTAGGGAATCAAGTATGACTACCTGTATTCTTAATTAAGAGTGAGGTACAAAATAGCATTTCTGGAAGCTCTTCTGAGATGGCTCCTTCTGGCCAAAGGGGAACCAAAAATCAAATTAAAGTACCCTTGTTGATTTTCACTGAGCAGCACTGACCAGATGCTGTGACCTGTGGAGTTGTTCTTTGGTAGTTCCAGAATTGATGGAATAACTCTGTCTTTCTCAGATAAAATGGTGAAACCTATCAATGCTGTGGCTAGCTCGACCAAGGGAATTTTGTATTCCTGAGGATTTTACTCTGATTTGGGTTTGTCTCTCATTTTGCAGTCTGAGAAGTGCAAATTTACTCGACAGGTTAGAAGATTCTAATGCAGACTACAAAGACTGAAATGCATGTATATTGTACTAAAACATGTTTGTCTAGGTGTCAGTCTGTGTGCTTGTCAACACATGACTCCATTAAATACCATTAAATTGTATTTAAATTACAAAGTCACCTACAAGATATTCTTAATATGCCAACATTTAAAATAGAAGTAATTTATATTCAGATTTGGGAGTGTTCCTTTAGCATCTTAACTACAGAAGCCTAGTTTTAGATACACCTATTTAAAATGCTGGTTTTGATTTCTCATTGTTTAATTTATAAAAGGTTTTGTGCTTTAAAAGTACTTTAAAATCTCAGAATCAGAGAACTTCTGTAATAATTAATCATTTAATTTATTATTAATTTTAAATGCTTTATTTAAGAGTAAATCTCCTTTTCCTCTTCTGTTGTGTACCAGGTAGTTTGCTGCCTATACTTCACTTGGAAATGGGAGAATAACTCTTGTGCCTAAAAAATTGGATTGGAGATGAAGGTAGAAAAATCAAGATGAAAGAGCTAAGTATCACAGCCAAACAATGTTTTTATTTCTTCTCTCTACCCAAATTTAGATTGAAAAGTGTAGGTAGAAGGGAAATGTACTTCATTTCAATCTGCTACTGGTTGAGAGGTATCCTACCAACATTTCATAATGATTGAATCATTAAGGTTTGAAAAGGCTGCTAAGATCATCCAGTCCAACTGTCAGTGCCCCCCCACCATGTCCACTAAACCACGTTCCTCAGCACCACATCTGTCTTCTTCTTGAACACCTCCAGGGACGGTGACTGCACCACTTCCCTGTGCAGCCTGTGCCAGTGCCTGACTGCTCTTTCTGAGATGCAGTTTTTCCTAATATCCAACCTAAACCTCCCCTGTGCAACTTAACATTATTTCTTGTCATATCTCTATTATCTCAGAGAAGAGGCCAACCCCACCTCGCCACAGCCTCCTTTCAGGGAGCTGTAGAGAACCTCTCCTGTGCCTCCTCTTTTGCAGACCAAACCATCCCAGTTCCCTCAGCCTCTCCCCCTGTGCTTTAGACTCTTCACAGCTCCATTGCCCTTCTCTGGATATGCTCCAGGGCTTCAGTGTCTTGTAGTAAGGGGCCCAAAACTGAATACAGTACTCAAGATGTGGCCTCACCTCCTGCATCTGCTGGCACTATTTCTGATACAAGCCAGGATGCCACTGGCTTTCTTGGCCACCTGGGCACACTGCTGGCTCATGTTCAGCCATCTGTCCACTAATAGCCTCAGATCCCTTTTCTCCCTGCAGCTTTACGCTCTGCCCCAAGCCTGTAGCATTGCCTGGGGTTATTGTGACCCAAGTGCAGGACCCAGGACTTGATCTTGTTAAAGCTCATAGAGTTGGCCTCAGATGAACTCTTCCTGCCAGCTTGGTGTCATCTGTGAATGTACCGAAGGTGCACTCAGTCCCCTCATCCAGATCATCAATAAAGAAGTTACACAGGACCACCCCAGTACTGACCCCTGGGGAATACCACTGGTGACTGGCTTCCACACAACTGTGAGAGATAAATTTGTTTTCAAGCATTAGTGTTAAGATTTTCATTCCAGTTTTTCTAAGAACCTTTTTCTCTGTACTTTTTGTAATCCCCAGGTGAGATGTTTTAGTAATCTAGTGCCATTTCTCTACAGAATGATGTAACAGTAGTATATTTGTGTTGTCTAGTGTCTTAGCAATGCTTTTACAAGGTAACAGTAAGATATTTAGAAGGATCTGATGTGGAGTTGTTTTTTTTTTTCCTGAAAAGGAATGTAAATTATGTACAAATTAAGCCCTGCCCTTTTTTGGCTCACAGCCCAGCCACCAACTACAAAGGAGCAGGAACAACAAAAGGACCTGAGCACACCTGAACATCTCTGTTTGCCTGAGCGCCTTGTGTTACTAATTGTTCAGCAAGACAAGTCTCTTGGTCTTACTTGGACAGGAAGCACGGGGAGAACGCTGACATCCAGGATTCTACCAAGGGTACTTACTATTTCTTTAGCTATTTTTAAAAACCTGAAATGTTTGAATCTAACTTTCTAGGGAGGAGTAATTTCTACATTTATACATTTGAAATGGCAGTAGAGGAGCTAAGAACTCATACCACACATGCTGCTTAAGATGTAACTATGCATAATATGCAGAATGCAGAAATAAACTTCTGTATAATCTTCAGAAACAAGGATGTAACTGATTCTGGAAATATTTTTTTATGCATTTGTATATATTGAAAATTTGTTAATTTCCAGTTCACCTGAAGCTGATGCGTGTTCACATTCTATCGGTGCCTTTTAGGAAAGAGATAAGTTCTTCAAACTTATGTGATAGAATGCTTTTTGCTTTTTGATCTACAGCTAACTTAAAATATGAGGAGATGTTAATCAGGTGTCAGCATTCAAATATATGCCATTTAACAATATGTTTTTTAATGGCATATGAGACAAGCTGGACTCTCGCTGTCTTTACAGTGTACAGAAAAGTGTATCTTTCAATGGACTGCAAAGTTAAGTCATTTTATGTGGCTTAGAGCTACTGCAAAGCATGGTTTAGAGATGTAAATTTTATTTTCCTTAACACAAGAAGCATATCTGTTTTATTTTAATAGTTCTTATTTAAGTTGTGCTTGGAAATGTAGGTTATTTTTCATTTTTTTAAGTATCAGGATATTTTTCAACATAAGGAGCTCAAGTTTCCATTGTTATGCTATTGAATTTAGTGGGCTGATGTTGGTGATGAAACAGTATAGCAGCGTGGAGACTGCTACAAATTATTTCCGTGTGTCTGAAATCAGAAAAGCAGAGCAGAAAGAAAAAAAGAAAAATATGAAAAACAAAATTTAAAAAATGTAAAGAAGTGATGACAAAATAGCCTGTAAGTGCAGGGTTACAGCCTGTGGGATGCACTTCCTGTGGTTTTGTTAGTATTTCTTTGTCACTCTGGAAGAGATGCAGCTGTCAGTTCCCAGACATGGCCAGTTCTGCATAGTCTGTGCTGAACACCAATGTAAATGACTGAGAGTAAAACCTATGCCCTACTGCTGTAATGTTTCTACAAATACTCTTGAGGAGTGTGTGGGGATGTTGCTATTTGGACCCATTCCTGACTATGGGAGAACCACAGTAATTTGCATGGGTCCATATTTCTTAATCTAAAGTGGCAGGCACACAGCTTGCCTCCCACTTTACTGGTACTTAATTTGAATGTTTTTAGGTGTATATACTCTGTATTTCTATCTGGGGACATGAGGGAATCAAGACAATAGGGCTGTCTGATGCAGGAAAATTAACTTGTTAATTAGTTTGTTAAAATTACTTTCTTGTGAGTATGCCATGATTTGGAAAACTGTTAATTTTAATTGCTGAATATAAGTGCCTATCTAAAGAGAAATGATTCTTGTAGAATAAACTCACTTTTCATCCAGAAGAAAGTGTACAGACTGATAACTCCTGTGGAATTGTGTATCATGGAATGACCATAAAATCACAGAATCATTATGGTTTGGAAAGACTTCATCTGATCCAACCATGCATCCACCACCAATACTGTCCACTAAACCATGTCCCTGAGTGCTACATCCACCCTTTCCTTAAACACCTTTGTGGACTGCGACTCCACTGTTTCTCTGGGCAACCTGCTGCAATGCCTAATTGCTCTTTCTGAGAAGAAATTCTTCTTAATATCCAACTTGAAATTCTATGATACTCAAATCAGTCTTCTGAAGTACATAAAACAGCTGTATATGAATGACCTGATGAAAAGAAATATCAACAGAAGTTGGTAAGAAGTTGGTATCTCTAAAATCCTGTAGTTTCTCTTCATTTCTATATAACATGAAACTAACAGATAAAAGATTTTATTGGAATGTAAAAGTATCCAGATTCATTACAAATTTTACATAGAAATACTGTCGCCAAAATTATGAATATGCATAACGTTGGCATATTAAGATAATAAAATAGATTTAAATAAAAATAGTATAGTATATAGTATAGTAAAAGGATCATTGTAACATGAAATTCACTGAAATTCTCTAAATTCCAGAGTACTGTGCAAGAATTTTCAAGAGACTTTTTATCTTGCAGCCGTGATGCAAGAAGGATCTACAGAGGAGCTTCACAGGGACCTCCTATGTGAGAGCAAACTAAGTGAGCACACGAGAGCACTGGTTAAAAGCAGAAGGACAGTGGTGACAGGAGGTGGAGGCTACCTGGGATACAATCTGGGATGTGCTCTTGTCAAGGCAGGAGTTGCTGTTGTTCTGTTTGATGTACGAGAACCCAAGTGGGAAATTCCAAATGGTGCAGACTTTTTCAAGGTATGTTGAAACTGCATATTTAACAGCAGTGCAATAAGTCATACTACTTCTTGCACATACTAATACTTGCACATTAGCAAGTTTTCTCTTTAGGAATTTTTAATTAAAAAGGCATAGAAAGGCACAGAGTTTGACTGTACAAGAAAGAAGAGTCATTAAATGAAATGAAGAGTCAGATCAGTATGAAGAAAATAGATTGTTTTCTCATGCAGTGAGAAAAAAATGCATATACAAAGCCTTGCCAAAAATTTGCTTCCACTGAGTTTGCTAATAGGTAAGTTAAATCAGACTCAAGAAATCTTCTAAATAAAAATACATGGTGGTGGAATTGTGTTCTGGAGTATCACACTAGTGATCAGACAGGTGTCACACAGGCTTGCCCTGTACCTGCTCTTCTCAGAGTAACCATTTATGAGCCCTGATTACTTTTGATTCCTAACAATTCAATGCATTTATTTATTATGTCTGCAAAAGAGAGAGAGCAAAAAAGACCTAAAATATTTAATGGTCCTGTGGGGAACAGCAAACCCCAGTACTTCCTGATGGGGGGGGAAGCTATTCTTCACATTTGCTTCACCCAATCAGATTTGGGAATTTGAGTGTGCAGGCACACACTAGCATGGCTCCTGCCACCTTACACAAGTTCTAGCTAGACAGGGTATCATCTAGCTAATCTGTACTGAGTGTTTAGTGTAAGATCACTTAAACACAGTCACTAGAATTAGAATGTTGATGGCAAAGCTGAAAGTAATCACAACATTCCTGTCCCAGGGGCTGTCAAGGTGGTGATGCAATTCTTCTTGCCGTGTCACCATGTGAAAAATGCTGAGGATGGCAGAGGAGGACACATGATGCTGCTCTGTGTGGTTGTGTAGTGGACAGAATAATGGGCCAGGCAAGCTCCTAGTCTGACCCAGAATGGCTGTTATGATGCTCAGTTTAAGAAACAGCTTTTAAAAAACTTGGAGCAGTGATGGAGTATTGTCAACAATTCGAAAACCATAGGCTTGATTTGTTCATAATGTACATCTACATAATTTGTTTGAAGTTGGTGCACTGATGCCAATTTACATCTTTTTGAAGAAACTCAAAGGATTTGTCTCAAGCAATTTTCTGAGAAAATTATTATAGTTTAATTAAAAAAAAGTAATTCCTAAGCATAGGTGAATTATCTACAGAATGAAACTACAAGGTAAATAAGGTATTAAGGCACAGATCTCTAAGGCAACTTGATCAGTGATTTGGAGATTGCTAATATTATTTAGACTGTGTATGTGTGTCAGTGTTTGATTGACAGTAGGAAGTGTAAGTCAGCCATGCTTGTGCAATATTTTTGCAAACTCAGGTGAAAAAAGCTGAGTTGAAGACTGATGAGATGATCTTTTATCTCCAGCCGTATCTTTTGTTTCACCATGATAAATAATATCTAATACTTTAAAATCTCCTAATTTGTAAAGAAGTGCACTGTCTTCTTATTGAAATATCACACTAACTTACACAATTTAAAATTCACGTAGTATATACTCTTCTGTTTTAACCTTGAACAAAACTTGTGCTTCTGAGTACATAAAATAAAGCTCAGATAGGCAAAGTGACTTGTCTAGATGGCAGAAGCCAGATCTTAAGGTGTAATTGCTGTCAGAAAATGAGTTCTCCAATTTGGTGATTCCTTGGCAAACAGCTGAACTCTCCTTGCTATGTTTTAGCATCATTTGGGCTTGATTCTCCTGCCCTCAAGCACATGCTGCTCCCATTCAAGTCAAACAAGTTTTGCCAGCCTGCAGGACTAAGTGTGAAAATATGTGTTGTAATTGAGGCTATCAAGAGTCATGATTGTTTTGTAATACAATATTAAGAAAAGTCTTAGTCATGGATTTTTGTCCATGTTTGTGATACTTTATTTAATGTTAGTTGATGATATGAGAAATAGATCAGAATGACTTTAAATTTTTGTTAATAGCCATATTGAATATTGATGGTATGGAGAATGCAGCGAGCTCTATCAGTCAAAATCCATTTTTTTCCTCATTTTACAGGGTGATGTGAGGGATTACGAAGCAGTGCTCAAAGCATGTGAAGGGGCTGACTGTGTTTTTCATGTGGCTGCTTGTGGAATGTCAGGATTAGAACAAGCAAGTACAATTTTCCTAACATTTTCTCCCTTTATTCTTGTGAAAGAAAAGATCTGTCTGCATACAGAAGTCAGAGAATATGGTTAAGTGGTATTTAGGTGAAACAGAAATTGATTATGAGGGTCAGGTGATCCATGTAGGAAACAAGGGAGGTGTTCCTTAAGGTAATAAATGTCAAAGCATGAAAGTCATGTGCTACTCAAAGCAGCGCAAGGCAATTAAAAATGAGAACTGCTAGAAATCCCTGTATGTCAGAACACTGTGACACCTACAAAGAACAAAGGCCACAGGTTTTCTAGATCTGTCAGTTGCAATGATTTTATTGTGAATGTGACTTGATAAATTAATTAGATTTTATGCAAAAATTTTTTATAGCTTCAAAAGAAAGAGCAGATTGAATCCATAAATGTTGGTGGCACTGAAGTCATAATTGATGGTATGTACTTAGACTTTCTTTATTTTCATCTGACCCAAACCAAGTGAATTTAAAAAGCTTCCAATTGGATATTTTCTGTGTTGATATGGCATTTAAAAGAGGCTCTTCCCCTCTTAATCTCAGAGTATGATATAAAGCTAGGTGTGCATAACAGGGCCCTTATGTAAGATAAGCTACAACAGATTTAAAATATTTCTTCCTTCCAATGCAGAAAATTAATTTTTGGATGGACTGAAACAGATTCCTTTACAACAGGTAGGAGATTTCCACTGGATTGGACTGAGGAAGGTTTTCAACCTGGACTTCATTCCATGGCAGACCAACTTAAACTCCCCACCATGTAATAGCTTATCTTTTTCCTTCACTATGTGATGAAGAAGAATGATCTTTTTTCTTCATAGAAACATCATGCGAGAGATTAAACTTTGTTCTAGGCATTTAGGTGCCATAAATGTCCTAAGTATACTTAGCTATTACGTTACCACTTTACTGTATCTATCCCTGTTTACCCTATCTAATCTGACCCTTTTCTATTATATATTGATTTTTAACTAATATCTGCTAACAAATGTCAGATTTCCTCCTGTATATTCAACTCCAGAAAAAAAACATTTAAAAGTATATTGTAAATTCCAAAGCTACCTTCTCTTTGCTTTTCCATCAAAACCCAAACAACAAAAACAACAACAATCAGAAAGCAAAATGGAAAAAATAGTTTTAATACAGACCCATTTCCATTCTGCCTGGGGATTACTGTGGGCTATTACTGAACAAACAAACAAAAAAACCCCAGAATAATTACAGTGAAGTGAAGTGGCAGGCAAGTAAAGGTCTAAATGAGTGGGAGGGAAAAGGTTGCAACATCTTACCTTCTGAGCCCAACATCTGAACCCACAGAAACATGTCCTGTCATATGTCTTGTAGACAATGCAAGAATCTGGGAGGAGTATGAACCTTGTGGCTCCCTATTAATCTACATTTTAATAACACCTTTTATTATTGTATTTTCTTTCAAACATGTACATCAAATAATTGCTTTTATCATTTTCAAAATAGCCAGGGAACCAACTGGACTGACTGCTGTGTACATTCCAAAAATGGTAACTTTGTTAATATTCACTTAAACTTCAGAAGCATTGCTAAATCAAAAGGAAATGTGTGTTACTGATGTTTGCAATGACATATGCAGCAGAATTTAGACATCTTACTCTCAGCTGGAATCCTTAATTAACACTTTGTTTTGGAAATTACACCAGTTTCATTTGTATTCAGTGTACCACTGATTATACATTGGCAGTGTATGTTTCTTGCTAACCTTTGTTGGCCATTTGTCACTTATGAACAGACTGACACAGAGTTTTATCATACACACTGGAGAGAGCTCAGACATTTCCTAAGATGACAGCTGGCCTGCATGGATATCCGTGTAACTGTGGTGCAAGAAGCAGAACTGCTTGCTGCACTCTGCAGGGCAAAAATGATGGTCTGCAGACAGGCTGCTGTCCCAAATCCCAACCCCTGCGAAGACGCAGATGGTTTTCAGAGCTGTTAGATGACCAGAAACATTTGTACTCATCTCCTTTTTATTCAGCTTGTAAAATCAACATTTTTAAATAAATGTTTTTAAAAGAAAGCAGACTTTATTTTCCCTGCCAAGAGATTTCCTCTATCCAGGAGATGACAACAGTCTGGTGGAGACATGATAGCTGTGGATAAAGCATTTGGTGATTGCAGTGTGAAATATTTGAACAGCACATATTTGAGATGAAATATTCCACCTGAATGAAAGATTCCATTGTGTTAAAAATATATATATTTTCCTGTAAGTGTAGTACTTGTTTTCAAAAAGAGTTTTCCAGTTCATATGTTGTTTCTCACTCTTTATTTTTGTTATAAACAATGTATTTTCTTTTAACATTATAGTCTGCAAACAAAGAAATATCCCTAGACTGATATATACCAGTACAGTGAACGTGGTATTTGGAGGGAATCCTATTGAAGAAGGAGATGAAGAAACTGTGCCGTATTTTCCGCTGGAAAAGGTACTTTGTTGATGTGATGGCATGACATCTGCTGTACTCTGAAGAGCAGATTATGTGAAGGTTGATCTGGAAGCATTAAGTTAGATCAAATTATATGGAGTTATTTTTCATTACTAAAAATTGGCCCATATCAATGAAGAAATACTCAAATCATTGCTACCTTTATATACTATAAGTAGCCAGATTGAGAATGTTAAAATACCTAAGATGATTAAAGAAGATGGAATTTGACATTTCCCAGGGAGATTTTTAGAGGAAGGGCTTTCAGGGAACCAGCTGCTTTGTAAATGCTGCACATCATGGCCCCTGTGAGCCATTGCACTGAAAAACATTGTTAAATATCAAATTCCACATCTTTATGTGCACTCATTATTGCCTCTTTGATATTTCCAAACCTTGCTTTCTTGATGCTTTCTTACGGCACCTCGTGGTTGCTCTGAAATAGTTGCCTTCTTTGCTATAACCTTTGAGGAATGTTTTCTAGCTGAAATCTGGAGCTCAATGCATTCTGGCCTCTCTTGTGCTTGTCATCTGTTCTTTCCTGCTCCCAGCATCCTGCCTGCAGCTAAAAGCTGTAATTTTAGACTGTCCAACAATCCTAAACAGCACTGACTACTACTCTGTTGGAGCCTCCTGAAATAGTTGGAAATGTCAGTGCAAAGCCTGCACAGCACCTCAGGCTTCTAATAAAGCATTTAAGGCATTTACAATTAGTTGCATGTTTTTGAGCCTTAATCATATGTTTTCTTTGATGATGACCATGAAATAGCAAGCAGCAGAGGTGCAGGAAGGAAGGTGCAACTGCAGTGTAACTTTTAGCTGTAATTTTCTATATAAATTATAGCAATACAGGATTCAAGAGATGTCTAAGTCACCTAGTGTGGAGAAGTAACCACCAAACCAGCATGGGCTGTGTCCAGAATCCCAATTAATACACTTGGATGCATTTTACTAACTTAATGGTAAAAGATAAAATTGGGAGGTGTTTATGATTATATAATTGTGGTTATATAAAATATATTGATTTAGAAATATATAAAAAGTTTCAATAGGAAATGGAAACATTTTTGGAAGGTCTAGTTTGTTTTATTTCACATTTAACTTAATTATGTACAGCTTTAATTATATTAAAAGGTCTGTAGGTCTGACGCCTACAGAATGGCTAGATTTAGCTGTTATCAGATATAAACATTGTCTGCCTTCGCAGATACAATAATGTGATTAAAATGTTGATCATATTCTGCCTTTCTTTATAGCATTTTAATCATTACTCTAGAACGAAGGCAATTGCAGACCAAATGGTTCTTGCTGCTAATGGGACTTTGCTAAAAGGTATTTCTAAAACATTTGGGTTTTTCCTACCATTAGTAGTGCTATTCCTTTCTCTGTTTACTGGCTTATCAATAAATAGTATATATGAAATGAGCTGAAATAAACCTACCAGTGGATGACTAGTGTTCATACCAAGACAGACAGGAAATTGTACACCAACAACAGATGGGAAAATCCAGCCTATGTTGCCTTACTTCTTCAAATCATTTTAAAACATTACCAACTTTACTGGATTTGTGCTTTTATTGCCCATTCTTTCTGTCCCTTCAAACATCTCAGCACTGTCTGATAAATCGTTTTCATAATCCCCAAGAGCTTGCTGTCATCTTGCAAAAATAATTGCTGCTTCTTAAACAGACTGGCAATATCAGGATCATGTTGACTTCTAACATTCCATATGTGTGAATAATTATGACAGAAAATCTATGTGTATGCAGCAAGAGAAATATTTAGCCTTGCTTTTATATACATATTCTTCTACTCTTGCCAATTTCTCTGAACTGAAATTTAATAAATAAACATTAGAAGGGGATGCAGCTTTAGCATCTCTGATTACGTACTGAGCACAGGCCCACCACCTGTTAAAGCTTCCCACACCAGAGGTGGAGCTGTGCCTGTTCCCAATCTATGTACTGATTCACGTGTAAAGTATTAATTTTAGTCTAGAGTATTCTGACTAGTCTGAAAGCCTCTGTTCAAGAGACCTCTTCCATTCTTTTGCAGTGCCATCGAGCCTTAAGCAAGCAAAGTGTCTAAATAGAGTGAATGGCATGTTTTTGTTCCTGCAATTATGTTTTGTGTCTGCAATTATGGAGACAGAAGTATTTTTAATAAACTTTTATCTATAACCAAAAAAGGAAAATTCATTCAGGCAGGAGGCATGGGCACAGGGAAATTCTGCGGTGAGAGGATTTGATTTCCCAGGCTGCAAAGGAAGGATCTTCCACTGCTACTGAATTCAGCTTTACAGAGATGAAAACGAATGGGAAGCACAATCACGTAGGGTGGTCAGACCGCTCCCTTGCTTTCAGAATGTATCATTCAAACAATATATGTGATTTTCCTGTCGTGTGCTGGGTCCGAACTACCTGCTAACCGCACTCTGCTCTTTCCAAGGAGGCGCCGAGCTCCGCACCTGCGTGCTGCGTCCGCCAGGCATCTATGGCCCCGGGGAGCAGCGCCACCTGCCGCGGGTAGCCGTATGTGTCACGTGGTCAGCGCAGGGCGCTGTGAGGGCGGGACGGCCGAGCGAGGGGCGGCGCGGCTGAGCGATTGCCCGTAAAAAGTGGGGAAAGCTGGGGCGAAGCGCGTGGTAACAAACAGCGGGGTGTGAGCGCTGAGAAACGGCAAGGATCGAGCTGTATTTTTGGGTGGAGAAAAATTGCACAGCAGAAACAACGTGGGGAGAAGAGCCAGGTTTACATTGCTGATCATTTAATGAAAAGAGTGTTGTTTTAAATCCACTTTCCACTTTCAGAGCAGTACATTCTCATCCAAACACCATTACGCCATCCTATTTCACTGCTGCATGTCGGGGCAACTGTCCTGAATCTATAAAACCCTACTTGTTGGTTCTTTTCTTTGCAGTGCAATCCTTGTGCTGAATTGTGCACACATGCAGCAAATTCTAAGCATTCAGGCTGACACAAACTGAAAATAAAATACTGTGTAATAAACACTCTTCATGTAGTTAGTTCTTTTTTTTTTTCTTTTTTTTTCCCTTATAGGTAAATATCCAGCGGAGACTATTTAACTTCAAGTTTGGGAATCACAAAGTTCTGATGAACTGGGTTCACATAGGAAACCTGGTACAAGCTCATTTACTAGCTGCTGAGGCTCTCACCTCTGAGAAGGATTATGTAGCTGTAAGTAAACAGTATAAGCATCCTATCCCAGTAGCCTTAGCTTCCAAATAAGTTTCACTTTTGATGCTTTGAGATCAAAGGTTCTCCAAAAGATTGTGTGCTAAATTCTCAAAACTCTTGTGTGGATCCACAAGCACACAGACAGTGCAAGTGCAAGTACCTTCTGTTGATATTTTGACTTTTTTTTTCTTTCTGATTTTGAAACATACTAAAGAGTGTGAGCACTGTTGGAAATCACAATGAATTCCAATGAATAAATAATAAAGAAATAAAATTAAAATATAATATAAAATATATAAATATAAAATATAATATAAAATATAATAATATAAATAAATAAAATAAGTAAAATAAATAAATAATTTGTTGAGCTGATGTGTGTCAACTCATTGTGTGTTTGCTGGTATGCTATTCACCAGATCAACAAAGATAGGTGGCTATGTGAGAGAAAGAAAATTATGTTTTGTAACTGTTTTTCTCTGCTTCTTTAACAGAGTGGACAGGCATATTACATACATGATGGTGAAAACGTCGTATTTTCTGAATGGATTGTTCCATTGGTATGTATTACATACACAGTTAGCTCTGATGAAACGTATGGGCCCCAATCATGTTGTTAACTAAAAGACCATACTAACTAAATGGAGTTCAGTGCACATTAAGTACTGAATTGTCGAAGATAAAACTGAAGTCTGTCCTTTTCTCCTCGCATGTCTCAAAGTTGCACTGGCTTTAGAGGAAGCTTTGTATATGCACTGCTGTGGAGTTTGGCTCTTATTGTTTTATGAGAGTTTAGCCAAGTGCATGAAAACTACTATTAGTCCCTGAAAGGCCTCTTCCAGCTATTAGCTAATTCTCTGTTGTCAGCTGGAGCACAAAAAGGAAAGTTATTTAGAATCCTATGGTAAGAGTTGAAAAGAGGTAACATTAAAACCAAAAGGCTGGGATATTAGGAATGTGCTGAAGTTTTTGTCTTTCAATGCCTGCACACAAAAGACTTTTCATGGAAATGACTTCAGCTGAACTATGGGCCTCTGACTAAATACAGTACCTGACTTGGTCACTTGCCCCTTGGAAATAGCATTGTTTCACATTTGCCATACAACTTAATTTGTAGAGTATAAGATGGACACCAAAGAGGGAGTGGTGCTGTGTTTTCATGTACTGGTGGGAAGATTAACTGGAAAAAGTTTAGATGTATATTTTCAGAATTCATTTTTCCATTCTCATGCTTCATTGCCATCCTCAATTCAATCCAAATTCTCTGTTATTCTTTCCTTTTATGTCCCTTCCAGTTTGAAAAATTAGGATACAGTAAACCCTGGATACAAATTCCTATTCTCCTGGTTCATATAGCAGGTAAATATAATAAACTACATATTTGATTATTGTGCTATTATTTAAATTTGTTTTGTTAATATCTGTAAAACTATGTAATGTTTTTATAGAATTCAGGGAATGAGCCATAGGAATTATCTTATTTTAATTAACATAATCACTTATGCCAATTGATATTAATGATACCCAGATACGGTTTAAAGGCTATTAATAAACTGAATTCATCATGTACTTAATAAATTAAACACCGCCTTGCAGTATCTTAATTGAATCCTCTGTGGTCAGTAGGAATGACAGGATGTGTAATGTCAGTGTCATCTGTTGATTGTTACCTAGCTGTCTTATTCAGTAACTTTCTGTCTCACAGCCGCTGTGATGGAGTATCTGCATCTGGCATTAAAGCCATTCTTTAGCTTCACACCTTTCTTGACAAGGAATGAGGTAAGTATATAACACGAAGGAATATTTATATATTTCTGATCAGAGTTCTCATGAAATGTGTGATATGCCCTCTGGATACTGGTGGTGTTAGAGCTCAGTCTCTGGCTCAGGGATTAGTCCATTCAGGGCTTAGGCAGTCAATTCATGGCCTCATTTTTGCATGCCATCCTGGCCACTTCTTATAATATGATCAGAAACTAATCCTCACTTGAAGACTAGATAGTCCAGAGTGACAACATAGGGATAGAAGACAGAGTGAGTGACATGGTGCTGGGACAAGAAGAAAACAGGTACTGCATCATTTCCAGAGACAGTCCGATGCCATAGAACTAGCTGTTAAAGGAAGGTGTACAGTCTCAGGTCAGTGTGGTAGCAATCATCACACTGTAAGGTTAGCCAATAATTAGAAGGTTCATTAAAATAATTATAAATTGGAATGAAAAGTCAATTTCCTGCAAGCAAAAATTTGGACAAATATGGACAAATTCATTTTTATCTAACTTATGTTTTTATATCAAAATGCTTCACTCTATCATCTACAGTTTTTCTTACTGTATTTTAGCGTGTAACATAATAGGAAACAGAAGGGATTAATGGACCTTAGTAACTGATGCTATAGTTTTTCAGTCATTCCACATTTGTGTATCAGTTTTTATATTTCTACCTTAGTTTTATATGTGAAGCAGAAATAAGGCTGTGCAGCTGGTGCACTTTCACAGGCACCCTGCTTTCAATCATGGAGGATGCGTCCATGCAGAAGTGAACATTTTCCAGTTCTAGATGTGCATTTCTGCAAAACTGGGAAGCCGCACCATCACGATACATGCATACATGCAATTCCATTACGTATTTGTTTGTACACATGAGTCAGTTTGGGAGAAGTGTGCTGATTTGTTGTGGGAGTTTCCTTAGGTCTTCCTTGCAGAGCTTATCAGTCACAATTGAGAAATCAGTGGCATAAACTCCTTTTCCACTCAGTCCACCAAGGATCTTGTTGCACTTTGATTCTTTGTCAGCAACATAAACTTATTCTATTAGCTCTGGACAGAATCAGAACTGAAATATGTATGTTTTTGAGTGTCTATTCATGTTTTTAATTCCATGTAATATCACTGTTGGCATACGTTTGTTGATGTTCTATAAAACCAGATGTGAAGTCACTTCCATAACTGTCCTTTTGGATTTTAGGTCTGGAACGTTACTGTAACTCACACTTTCCGAATAGACAAGGCACGAAATCAACTTGGTTACAAACCAAAGAAATTCTCATTTGCAGATTCTGTGGATCATTATCTTAAAACAAGACCTGTTTGCCAGGAAGGTCACACGTTCCTTAAAAAGCTCTTTGTTTTTGGTCTTTTGTTAAGCTTGATCATTCTTTCCTTCTTCTAACATCAAACAGCTATCCACCTGTTCCTGAAAAACTAGTTCTGTTTCTGGGGATGAATGACCTGCTCGTTCTGTATTCCTTAGTCGCTGTGAAAGTTCTTGTTCTTATTCATTATTCTTCTCATTGTGATGACTTCTCCCTGGTCTTACCCAAAATAAAAAAAGTGAAAACAAAGCGCATCAGGAAATGTTCCAAAGGACAATGCAGTGACACAGAATCAAAGGAACTCACCACTGATGGGTGAAGGAAGGGTTTGAATGCACTGGATCACTACTGGATCACGTCATACTGAGAATGATTTTCTAAAAGCAATCATCCAGAAAGGTGAGGATTTGGAAGAGGAGGAGCCGTCATAGAAGCGCAGTGCTGTAACAAAACCAGTGGCTCCAATGAAGAGAAGTCTGTCTCAACGATTGCTCTGATGAAGCTGCTACTACAGCTACTGCATGTTAGTGCCAGGAATTACGAAGACCTGGGAAATATTACAAAAATAAGTGAAAATGTATAAATGACAGGTGCTAAAGGACAAAAGTCGTATTTATGTGAAACAGTTCTGTTGTTCAAAAGCAGTGTAAAAGCTGTAATAAAATGTATATATAAAATAATTTTTAGATGCAATAATAAATCTCAACTGAACCAAATACTGCTTTTAAGGAGTCTGTAGAAAGGGAGGGGGATGGCAGGTAACTGGAATTTAGGAAGGAGCTACTGCTGTCTCTGAGTGCAGCCAGGTCTGCAATGCTGCCTTGTGCTGGGATGTTGTCATTCAGTGAACTGCTGTTGTGGTGTCAGCAGGCAGACCAAGAGCTCAGCCCTGAGTTTGGGTCCAACCTCTGCCTTTCTCCTTAAGATTTCCTTAAGGTCCTTAAGATCTCCTTAAGATCTCCTTAACATTAAGAGTTGCTTGCAGGCTGGACTGTGCTACATAAGGTCCATGTGTTCTACATGTATACATGTAATGTGTTTCCCAGATGAATTTTCATGAGGTCACTCTGGATCAGGAGAGGCACCCTTGCCAGGGTGAGTCACAGAGGAGAGTGATGGAAAAGCTCTGCCGCCTGAATATCTGCACTCTGTATTTGTCTTCCCTTTGCATTAGCATTCTGTAGGAGTTTTAAGACTGAGAAGTTCATGGAAACTCTCTCATTGTATCTTTAAATCTGCAGGGTACGCAGGAGTGCTAACAGCATCCCTACCATAAACTGTTCCTATCTTGAATGATACCCAGTGACAGGAAAACATGAGCAACCACAAGTTAACTCTGCAATGCATGTAAGCAAAGATTTGTTTTACCTTTTTTTTTTTTTTTAACAAATAAACAACTAGCTCTCTGTGCAGTGAAGGCAGAAAGCCGGATCTCTGAGGGACTGGTGTTGTAAGACTGTCTTGTCCATACAAACAGAACTCTACAAACAGGACTGTGGCAGTGGCACTGATCAGCCCTCTCTCCTACTCCTTTCAGGAAGTGGAAAGGAACTCAGTATGTGAGAGATCTGTAATGAAATGTGGATAAGCCCAGTTACATATGAAGCAATGCAGCTGGCTGACAGGCAAGTGCTGTGGCAGGTACTGCATAAACCTTGCTTCCTTTGAAATGCAGAATAAAACCCACATGTATAAAGTTACTTCACAGCGAGAGCGTTTTAACTACATGCAAACATATTTAATTTGCCTTTAAACTAGTTATTTATGAATCTTGCATATATCAGTTTTATTAGACTGATGGCTCAGGACTGCATCCCAGGTGACACCGACACTGCAGAGCAGAGCTCAGACAGCTGGCTGAAGCCCAGTGAGAGGAGCTTCCATGGGCTCTTGGTTTTTGGTGTTCCTCAGCAAGGAGTAACCACGAAACTTGCTGGCTCTGTGGCTGCAGTTTGTGGGGAACCCTGCTGTTCTGCTCCTGGGATGCCAAACCTCTGAGCTGCTACTTCAGGTAGGATGCTTTTTACATCTGTACTGCAGTAGTGCTGATTAACGCTAACTGGTTTCATTAATTTCCTGTTATTACAAATCCAGCGTTTGAATTTTAAGACAACTTTTTGTATCAGTATGGAGCAGCTGTCACACTTCTGTCAGTCTTTACAGTGCCTGTTTGTGCTGGCTACTGTTAGAGTTACGTGTGCCCTACCATAATGGCAAGTGTGTCTTTAAAGGATTAAAATTTAATACGAACATTCAGCCATGGCACAGCTGTGATGGAAAAGGTAGGAGTGCTCCAAGTTCAGTTTGTTTGTGCCTGGAGTGGGTAACTGTACCGCCTGCAGCTCCCGACCCCCCGACACGCTGCCCATAGGGCAGGGCAGGGCAGGGACCCCGCAGCCCGCGTCCGTGCGATTGTTTCCTCTGGGATTTGCCGCTGTTCCGCAGGTGTCGCCGATGCTGTGCGTCTCTCCGGGCCATGTCCCAGCAATGACTCTCCGGACATTGACCGAGAGATGCCGTTTTATTCCCGAGCATCCCGTCCAGCAGGTAGCTCGGGACACACGGAGCCCGGCCGCCGGCAGCGCCTTCCCGCAGCGGGCCGGAGATGCGCGCAGGTGAGAACCGCCGGCAGCTGCTGCCGCGGGGTCCCGGGGATGCCGCGGGGCTCAGGGAATGCCGCTGGAGGCCACGGGACCCCAGGCGTGCCGCGGGACGAGCGCCGTCCCACAGAAGGGCAGGGGGTCCCAAAGGCGCCGCGAGACGAGCGTGACCGCGGGGTGCTGCGGGACTCCGCCGCAGGGAGCGGGGCCCGCCGGGAAGCCGGGCGTTAAGCGCGGGGTCGGCCCGCGCCTTTGGGGCCGTTCCGCCGCACGGCGGCCCCGGAGGGCGCCCCAGAGGTGCCCCGGCCGCCGGGCCATGGCCGGGCTCCGGCTCCCGGCCCCGGAGGTCGTCCGGGGGAGCGGCGGTTTCCGTGCTGGCGTGCGAATTTGCAAGTGAGATGCAGAGAATAGCGGCGGCGGCTCGGGTGGCCTTTAATCTTTTATGGAGGCGCGGGGAGGGGATGCGGTAACGCTGCCTCAGTACCGGCGGCCTCTGACACGCCGTGTCGGCAGCGGGTACCCTTGGCTGTCGCTTTACGAATGGAAAAGACTCTTCTTGTTTAAAAAACAATTGTTTCGCTCCTACTTTTTGCTCAATACACCCACTGACCGGGTCTTTCCTTTTCTGTCACTTTGCAATTGTGCTTTAGTTCTGCTGGAAAGTGAGGGGTCAGATGGGCTGATCCACCCTGTAAGGACATCAGATAAGTAGCAAGCCTTTCTGTCTGAAGTACTCAGCTCCAACCGCTGCCAATAATGAAAGCGCAGTGTATTTTAATTTACATTCAGCTGATTCTTAGAATGGTGTTGAAAACATCAGCGTGCTCAGATGGCTTTGCAATAAACCGTGGACAGGTAAACAAAGCACTAAATTCATTTGCACTGGGGCCAGTTTTGTTCCACTGTTCTGTTGGGCCTTGGTTGCTTGGTTTTAAAGTATTGAGACTTAAATGCAATTTACTGAGTGCTTACCTGACAGTTCAGGATTTAGGTATGGCCCTGTTTCATGTATGACCCCTAAAGGCCATCACCGATCTTTTATAACATGAGACAACCAAACGTAGCTTGGCCTTCTAAAGAGGAATCTTTGGATGTTTGGAACCAAGTGTTTTGCTTTGTCTTTAGGTTGCACTGAAGTAAGACCTTGCTGCTGCAAGTAGAGCTGGTTGCCATGAAGCTTGCTGGAATTGTGTGCATCAGGGAACACTATGGAGCAATTTTCAACATGGAGAAGAAACTGTTGTGTACATCTGGTCACAGAGGACATTATTTCAACGACAGAAAACTTCCAGTGAGTGGGGCAGCAAATCCCTGGCACCAACCCCCTAGCTCTGGAGTGAAGGGAAATGCTGGAGCACTGAAGGATAAAACCATGAGAGCAGTGGTGACGGGAGGTGGAGGCTACCTGGGATACAAGCTTGGATGTGCTCTTGCCAGCTCAGGAGCTTCGGTTGTTCTGTACGATATACACAAGCCTATCTGGGAAGTTCCTAATGGAGTAGTGTGCATCCAGGTATGACAAAACACATGCTCACAACAGTAAGTTAATTTGCCTTTTCCGTAACATTTTACTAGTATTTGCAGAATCCAAATACCCAACTGCAAAAAATCGGAAATTTTAAGGACGTTTTTAACTGTGTGAATATCCCACATGATTTTTTATCAGCAAGCATTTAATATTCCCATGGAATAAGAAGAGCGATGAGAGCTGTAATGTGCAGCACGGAGTACTGCTTCATCTCCTGTCTCTGAAGGAACTCCTCAGGACCATCACTCCCCACACCTGGGCCTTAGTTTGTTCACCTATGATGAGATGAGATGAGTAGTGCACTTCATGATTCATAGAGGTGTTAAGAGGTTAATGAACATTTTTTACATTCTTTGAGTTCTACAGAAGAAATGTGTGATTATGAGCAAGTATTGAAATGGAGCTACTGTTCAGTCCCAGGATGTACTGTATGTGCCATTACAAAAACACGTTCCCTCTGTGCTAACTATATGACAAATGCTAACCTATCGTTTTGATTCCAGGTCCAAATATCTTTTCATATGTATTACAGGCAGATGTCAGGGATTATGATGCCATATTTGCAGCCTGTGAAGGGGCTGACTGTGTGTTTCATGTAGCTTCATATGGAATGTCAGGAAGAGAGCAAGTGAGTCCAAATTGTTTTGTATGTTTCTGTGTGACTGCCCACACTGAGGACGGGAGGCCTGATTTTGTAACATTGCATGTTAGATCTTTTTCACTTCAGATGAAGCTGGGAGCCTGAATCCATGCCCATGCTGGTCTGGTCAACTGCTCTGTGCAAACAAGTAGGCTGCTTACAGTGCCCTTTTCCTAGTATGAAATGATTTCCCCATCATTAGAGGCACTAACTGCAGCCTGGGAGGCTGTTGGTTTGGAGCACTGCAAGAACAAAGGGACAGAAAAGGGAGGGCAGGTTCACTCTAAAACCTCTTTCCTTAAACCTTGTAAATGGAACCCCTACATGTAAGGTCACTGGACGCAGTGAAATGTGAACTAAATTGTAAGTTATTTTATGTAACTAAATTAAAATAACTGCCTTCTTTCAAATCCTAATTGTTTGCCACTAGTAGGTAAAAAGCTGTAAGGATGCACTTGATGTGGGATTCTGAACCACAGTTTTTTTATGATTGAAGTCAAAAACACACACACTCCTTACATTATTAAATTAAAATGAACTTCAGTAATTATCTTAACTGTATAAAAGAGCTTCTAAAAATGTTTGCAGCTGGGCGATGTGTGCCTGGAATTACTCTGGGTAGAGCCAGCTGGTCAATGAGTACTAGTGAAACATGGGCAATGTAACACACTGTTTACAGTCTTATAATCATTGGAGGTAGGAAGAAACACCATGATTCTCTTCACTTCAAGCAAGCTAGTCTCTAAAAAATGTAAGAAAATTACAAGTATAGCTTAAAAATAATAATAAATCACTTCTTGATGCCTGAAACCTCAGTCTATACATATATATATATATTATTTTTTTAATCAAAGCACTCATTACTTTTATCTATGGACACTTACCGTGTCCACCTATGGAATTTAGAATGTATCATTACTCAAAAGGGCACCACTTCTTTATTTTCCCAGTTGCACAAAGAAGAGATTGAAACAGTAAACATCGATGGGACAAGATTCATCATTGATGGTATGTATGTAACCCTGCTGGTAGGTGTTGGTGTGGCATATCAAGGTATCAAGCCATTTAGGAAAAAAAACCTACTTGGTTGTCATGAACTGCTTTTTTTTACCAAATACATCACAGTTTTGACAGAAGATGAGGAAACATGTCAGTGGTCTTTTCATACCCGGGGCGAGATATTAGTGTCAGCACTACAGTTCAACTACTTCAGCTTGTCATAATCATGTCTGACATTATGGCAGAGTCTGTGTGCATGCAAGACATGAACAGCTTTCCATGCTGTAAGCCTCACTGCTGCATTACAGCATGTGCACAGGTCGTGGGCAGCCCTTGGAACAGAAAGTCTTCCAGCTACCTACCAGGCTGGGGCTGCAGCCCTCTCACCAGGCTGGTAGCAGCCAGCCCAAAGGCACACTGCTAGCTTACATTACCTAAATTAGGAGATGCAGAATAATAAAGCACTTGGTTCTGAACTGATATTTTCTGTTTAACTGTTGTCTTCCATATACTTTGTGTCTTAAATAGTCCAATAATAAAATGGAAGGATTTGCTCTTCTAAGATTTGCCAGGAAATCTAACAAGTTTCTCTCAAGAAGCACACCTTCCTTTCATACAGGGGTTTTTCTATTTTGTTCAAGCTTCCACTGAACTACTTTACTTTATATATTGCTGCAGCTTGCAAACAAAGGAACGTCACTAGATTGATATACACCAGTACAGTAAATGTGGTGTTTGGAGGGCTTCCTATTGAAGATGGTGATGAGGAAACTGTGCCATATTTTCCTATAGAAAAGGTATTTGGGTTGTATTATTTTTTCACTTTTCTTCTTTGTTTACATTCTTCTTCCCCCCCCCCCCCCCCAAAAAAAGCCTGGCATTTTGAATAATACAATATACTGAATACTATTTTCTCTGAGGCAGTGCAACAAGAGAACAAACTCTAGAATGCAGACCAATCGTGATGTCTTAAAAACTTGGCTCCTGATTTTTCCGTTACCTGAAAAAGAAATCCAGATTACTAAGCACTGATCAATTACATTCTTGGCAGCATTAAAGCATACATATATTTATTACTTCTCAAATGGGCTGAAATTAATTAACTGGGTTTGCATAAACAAAAATGTTTGCTTGCCTTAACAATCTGCATATATTTCATCCTAAACCAGTATCCCAAAACTTCCATATTTTGAGGTGTTTGTTGTCATCTGCTATGTAAGAAGGGAGTAGAGAAGCAATGCCTCTCTGTTATGCCATGTCAAGAATAGATACAAACCTGTCTGCTTTTTCTCTGTAGCATGTTGATCATTATTCCAGAACCAAATCAATTGCAGAACAAATGGTACTAGCAGCTAATGGAACTCCACTAGCAGGTACTTTTCTGTTAGCAGTTCATAGTAAAATGTACTCCTCTTCTTCCCTTGCCTCACTAACGTCCTGCATCCTGTATCAGCCATTCAGTAGACAAGAGTGTCCAGCAGTTAAGAAATCAAGTTACCACCCCTTCTCACAGACTGAAGGATTTTCTCTTAACAATCACTTTTAATTGTAGTTCTCACAGTGCTAAGAGAAGGTCTTGGCATGGCAGCAGTGAGTTCAGCATCTTCATTGAAAAGATTAAGGCAGCAATAAATTAAACAATAATGTGTTTATGTCGCTGCAATATGCAGTATAAGTAGAACATGAATGCTGATGAAATTGTTCTCCCCTTCCCTTATATATTAAAATCTGAATAAGGCACCTGATACTACAGCCTGGAATTATTTATTAGTGCTTCCCAAAGTTTTCCGTGTTGAGGAAGGCAGTTGTACACTTGAATACTTAAGCTCACCTGTGAGATACTGTAGCTGCCTGCACAAAGCAAATTAATGTAAAGTGCAACGTGACGCCGTGCCAACGAGTGATACAGGGCTCAATTTAGCTGTGGGCAACTTAGGAAAAAGACTTTCTGCACCTGATACTTGCAGAGAGCTATAAACAGATATCAAGTCATTGACTGGCATCTCACAGCAATAGAATTATTTTGTCCAAAAAGCTTTTTTTCTTATTTTCTCCCTTCTTAGCAGCTTAACATATCAAAGACGCTCTGATTTTGGGAGCAGTATAGATAGTTGTGCATTTCTCAATGAAACTCACACTAATGTACCTGTGCAAAGGATCAAAGCAATTCATTGGGGTTTTAGATGTTCCAAACATCTCAATTAGATCCTGTGCTCTCAGCATGAATTAGTATTTTGCAGGTTTTCAAGTAATATTAGGAAGAGTTATTAAGAACAGCAGATGACAAACCAGTCAACTGCTACACTTGGGAATGACTGGATTTTTACAATGGCCCTTACTTTCTCCCACTGAGGTTCTCAAGAGGTTCCACAGCAGTTCTAGTGGGAGCAGGCTGTGCCTACTACTGAGAGCCTTTCAGCTCCATCTTGCACACACAGTGAGATACTGTTTCCCTGCAATAATTTTCTAAGAGATCAGTTTGCTTTCATTCCACATTCTTACTAATGACTTGCTCACTTCAGCAAATTCATCCCCACAGCTCTCACCGACTGCTTTGGCACAGAGATAAAGGACTGGTTGGTTAGAAGTTTGGAAATATCTAGTAATTTCTAGGAATTTAGCTATGCCAATGCTTTGAGAACTCTTAGAATGGTTTGGGCTGGAAGGAACCTTTAAAGACTTACGAGTCCCCCCTGCCCCTATGGAATATTGCTGGCAGGATTTTTTGAATCCTGTCTTGTTATTTTGCATGGTTTGATTTGCCAATATTCATCTACTACTTCAGCACTTTCTGGTGTGTGGTATTTTTAAGTTGCTGAAGCAAATTTAATTTAGAGTAAGTTATGCTACAGCAATTCTTCAGCTCATGCGGTGATAACGTAAGTCATGTGAAGCTCAGGTGGCTTGAATCATTTTCTCAATTGTCCCAGGAGGTGGAGCACTGCATACATGTGTTCTTCGCCCGCCAGGAATTTATGGACCAGAGGAGCAAAGACATCTGCCAAGGCTAGCAGTATGTACTTCCATTTTCTAATCAGCAGAATTTTCTGTGGTACCGAACATCACTTATCTGTACTACAGACTGACCAACCTTCTGATCTGGCATCAGTTGAACAGTTCGATTGTCTGTTGATGATATTGTAACTTTTTTTTGTCAGACACTGTATGACATCTATAAAGAATGCATAATACATTAAAAAAGCCTCTTTTTTAATACAAACACAGGGAAGTCCAGCTTTACAATGTAATTCTTACTGTAATTATAAAAGTCAGGCCATTCTATGGTATTTCAAAAATCTGCTTGCATACAACTTGAACCAAAATACTGATGAAAGGAGATAGAGCAACATATATTTCCAGTCTTATTTCTTGCTTTGGTTTCATGTTTGTCTTATGTCTATAGAGGAATATTGAAAGAGGGATACTTAACTTCAAGTTTGGGGATCCTTCTGCTAAAATGAACTGGGTGCACGTAGAGAACCTTGTACAAGCTCAAATTCTGGCTGCTGAAGCTCTCACTCCCGAGAAGAACTACATAGCTGTAAGTAAATAATGAAAACACCATAGTTTTCATTTGGCTGTGGATCCTGCCACTGTATCCTGCACTGCAGTAACTACTGTAGTAATACTGTGGTCCTTTGGCTTGTGTTGTCTGTATTTTTTAATTGACAAATGTGCCATGGACAGTGTGAGCTGTGGCAGCACTGGCTGTGCAGTGTGTTGAGCTGGAATATTCAGTTCTCCAAGAATAGCTACATCTTTGTGTTTTTATGATACTTATTTGCCATTTCTGAAGATGAGAAAAAAATATTTGATGTCAGAAAAGTAGACTAGGAAAGGAAAAGTAGATTAAACTACTTTTTCTAAAACTCTAAAAACAAATTGCTAAGAGATCTAATTTGCAGCTTTGTTACATAGATGGAACTGTGTGGGTTTCAGTGACTCTTAACTAGACTGGGGCCAGAACATGTCCTACCATCTTCTAAATATGTGTCAGCAGCAAAAGTTATCTATTGCACTGCTTCCAGTGCATTTGGTAATCCCTTATAGTCTGTGCAGTCTTTCTGTATCCGTAAATCTGTAAGGAATAATTCGTACCAAGGTATGTTAGGCACACAAACTGCTTCTCCAGTTGACAGTGAATTTCATGGCACACAGAAGAAAAAATGATGGAAATACGTGCAGTTTGTTGGCTTGTATCCACGTGTACTGCACGTTTCTATATGATACAGTCTTTGAGCTATTCATAAGGAGTAAGGTAAACAAGTCAACATATATGCAGTGTTCTTTTTACTAACTTGTCTCTTCTCTACCTGTTCAACAGAGTGGTCAGGTGTATTTCATTCATGATGGTGAAAAATTCAACCTTTTTGAATGGTTAGCTCCACTCGTACGTACACTGTATGCTTTATCTCTAAATATATTCATTTGTTTTACTGTACACAACTCTGGCTTTGAGTGCAAATGACATATTTGGGTTCAGTGTGCATTCAGTTCTTGCTTGAATTTCATTTTGATTAGTGCTGTAACAAAGCCTACTTAAAATATCACTTGAAAGCAGCTGTACTCACTGAGATAAAAGGACTTTCTGAAGCAGGGTCCTCCTTTGGATAGCCATCATCCTCATTTCTTGGGCATTCTTCTGTTAATAGTGGCTATCTTAGATGGACAAAAATATAAATTCAAATTATGACTCTGAAAATACAGAATAACTCTAATATCCAATATTGTTAGTTCATTTTGCTGCTAACGATCTGCTCTAAACCATAAGTATGTCAGGATATTAAATTTGGTATCAGCACACCATGATATTTAAGTCAATTACCAGAAACCTGTTTTTTAATTTTCTAAAGACTGCTACTTGAAAATCGCAGTGTCTGCTTGTGACACGTAACTGGAATCCCCTAAAAATCAAGTAGTAACAGCAATTATTAAATGTTCTGCCTTATCAGTAAATACTTCCATCTCCTGTACTGTTTTTTACTGTTGGTTTTTTTTTTTAATCTCTTTCAGTTTGAAAGATTAGGTTGCAGCAAGCCATGGATACCTATTCCTACTTCCTTAGTTTATGCATCAGGTAAAAATACTTTATCAGTCTTTCTCTGTCCAGCCAAGCAACCCTCTTCCCAGTTGTAACATGATATTGTGGGTTGTTCTTTTTTTCTTAATGTGGCCACAGTTCTTGTTTTCACACATAAAATGTGCTGTGAGCTCATCTTGTGTGCAACAGTTCTGCGTGAACTTCAGGTGTGTATGTGTGCTGAAACCACAATTATCTGTGAGTTAAGTCACACTAAAACAGATGGTTTGGGTTGGTTGTGGTTTCTAAGGCTTACCAGATGTGCAGCTTTGTGGAAGACATAGAAGGTTTTATGTAAAAACCCATGACTCCATGAAATACCTGCAGATTACCAGCTTTGCCTGCACAAGTTAATTTCTTGTACTCCTTTCTCCCATACTCCCCCCAAAACAAACCCACGTGCCACTAGATTGAATCTCACCCAGAAGAGTTTGGTTTTATCATGTCTGTATGAGTTCTCAAGATCGTTGTGCTAGCCCAGTTACAGCCTTCAAACCCTTGTGAGGCACACACCCTAAAATCAGGCTGACTGAAGCAAGAAAGACGAAACCCAGCTCCTTGTCAGCATTAAGGGTGCCCTGAGCTCTCCTAGGCTCAGGATTATCCTTCACTCTCAAATATGGTGTGTGATATGCCACAATCATAAGGTACTGCAACTGGCTATTCTTACCTCAAGAAGAAATCTTTTGTTCTGCAGCCACAGTCATGGAGCATCTTCATCTGATACTGAAACCATTGGTTGAGCTGTCACCTCTGCTGACCAGAAATGAGGTACAGGTTTGTTTGTAAGCTCCCTTGTTCCCCCAGGATGCACACATACCATATGAGTACAGCTGGGACCTAATGTTTGAAGACCCTTCAGGCACCCTATGATGACTTTTACTGTGTCCTTACATACATAGGAGTGCAGAACACTTTGTGGATGTTTTCAGGAGTAAATCGTGCTGTGCAGCCTTTATTGCTTCTTTGGACTCTCGGCACACTCCTGTTGGGTGAACAAAAAGACTACATGACATATGTCAGTAGTCAACAGGTTTGGATATGTGTATTTTTAAATACAATTTTACAGCTCATTTTAGTGGGTCTTTGGCACCGTGCACAGCCTTTGTTCAGCTCTGCTACACACTCACACTTTGTGTGTTGGCTCCTTTGCCGACAGGTGCAGAACATCTCCACAACGCACACCTTCAGCATCGACAAGGCCCGCAGGCAGCTGGGCTACAGCCCGGAGAAGTTCGCATTCGCTGATTCTGTGGAGCATTACATCAAAACCAGAGCAGAGGCCCGGAGCGAGCACGTCTTCCCCAAAGTGATGCTTTTGTTCCTTGCGATTTTAAGTTTGATTTTTCTTTCTTTAAGATTTGATGACCTTTCAGTTTTGCACTTTTTTAAGGAAACACAGCACTGACTCACACAGGCTGCATGTGCCCCCTGCAGAATTGCTCCCATGGAACATCCCCAGCTCCACAGACAGGCACTTGTTTTAGATTAAAAACAGAACAAACCTGAACACCACCAACACTGTAAGCAATTGCAGCCAAAGTCCATCACCAAGACACGTTTAAAGTCACACATATTTCCAAACTGACTGCTGGAGTGCACGAGGAGCTGCGAAAAGAACACAGGGCACAGCCGACGGAGAAAAGCAGCGGAAAGCAGATGGAGGCAGCGCAGGAGCGGGGAGCTGAGAAACGTGCGGAGGAAGCACGCGGAGCGCTCCCGGCTGTGAATCGCCCCTGTGGGCTGCACGGAGCTCACACGGTGTGAATTTCCTTTGTGAACTGACCGCGTCACTGCATATGAGGGAAAATAAAAGGGAACGTGAAGCTCCGTGAAACCGGTGCGGTGCCTCCCTGCGGCTCCGCGCTGCCACGTCTGCCAGGGCTGGGCTGTGCCGCCTCTAAGCACTCCCACAGACCGCCTTCCCTTCCCCCGGGATGCTGGGAGGGAACAGCCGGGAGCGGAGTACGGGAATGGGCGGGCAGGAGGCGGGGCGGAGCCGGGGGACACGGACGGCCGTGACCGGGGGGCGGTGAGGGCACGGGAGGACGCGTGGCGAGCGCCGCTCTCCGCCTCCCCGCCTGCATTCCGAAGCCAGAGGGCGGCGGTGAGCGGCGCTGCGCGCAGCGCTGCACGGAGCTCTGCGAGGTGATGCTCGGAAGTCCCGCGCCCCGCCGGGCGGCTGCCGGCTGCGAAAAGGAGCCGCCGCCGAGGGGAGACAAAACTTCTTGGCAGCGGTGGGATTCGAACCCACGCCATCGAAATGACTGGAGCCTAAATCCAGCGCCTTAGACCACTCGGCCACGCTACCGCCTGGTGGTTGTGCGGCCTGTGAGGCCGTTTTCAGCAGGTAGAGCCGCACTTCTACCCGCGGAGCGCTGCCCGCGCCGCCGTTCCGTGCTCGGGCGCGGCGGTGCGCATCAGCTCCGCTCCTCTCCGCGGGAGGCACTGCAGGCGCGGCCTCCCCGCCCTCAGGCGTAGCGGCTCGGCGCTGCCGAGGGCGCTGTCGCGGCACCACGCTCCCGGAAGGTGGCGCCAGCACCCCGGCCAGGCGTCAGCAGCGCGCGGCGGCTGCACGCGCGGCCCCGGTGCCACCCGGCCCGACCTCTGACCTCTGACCCACAGAGCAGCTGCGCGCGCCGCTGCCGGGCTGGGCGGTGTGGGCCGCGCCGCTCCTGCGCTGCGCCTCAGCGCGGGCGGGAAACTGGACGGAGAGGGGACTGCGTGCGGGCCGGTACCTCATATTTAATCTTAATACACGTTTTTCTTTAACCCAGAAGCTATTCACGTTAATTTCCATATAGTCCATAAAAGGGAAAGGAGTTTTGTTTAACATTTCCACAGCTCCTACCTCGAGGAAGAGCTCAGCCACCGATGCGTTTCGCGGGGGGAGCGCTGAGCAGATGAGAAGTGTTGGCACTGGAAATGCGCTGCGCACCGCCTGTGTTTCTCACGGGACAATGGAGGGTAATGGAGAGCAATAGAGAGTAATGCAGAGCAATGGAGAGCAGTGCAACGCGCTCCCCTGACAGCCCGGGCAGCCGCTCCCGGTCGCAGCCTCCACAGCTTCCAACCTGCGTTCCGGGCCGCTTTTCCTCACGCACTCACAAACATAACCCGAGGGAAGCGCCTCCCGCCGGCAGCGCGCAGCCCTCAGAGTGCCGCGGGGCGGCTCAGGCAGCCGATGGGCGGGAGCTGAGGGCCGGTCTGCGCCGCCCCGCCCCGCCCCGCTCCACAGGCTGCCGTGGTCGCTCCGCTGCAGGTCGGGCTCTGCGGCTCCCGGTAGGTGCTTGGCGGCCGGGTGGGCTCGCGGCGGGGCGGTCAGGGCAGCCGTCCTGGGCGGCAGCTCTCGGGATGCCCAGGGACGGCGGCGGATCCCGTCGGGAATCCCTGAGCGCGGAGCGGGGCCGGAGCGCCGGGCGGGTGCCCGCGGAGAAATCAGTCACAGTTACTTCCTCGGCGTTGTTCAGCCCGGAACGGAAAGCCCAGTAAAAAAACAGAGCCGCTCGCTGCAGCGGAAGGCCGTTCGCAAGCCTGCCTCCTCGCCCGGCTCCTATCGGGGCGGTCAGCTCGACTCGCTGTAGCTGTTCTCTCAGCCGTGTGCAGCGCAGGTGGGAACGGCTGCAGGCTGCTGGGCGCTGCGGGTCGCGGGCTGTGCCGCGCTGCTGCCTGCCGGGCGCCGGGCCGTTCCTCGGAACGCTGCTTCTGTGTCTGCGCCTCATACGGTGCGCGGCCTTTGGGGTCCTTCTGTTACATCTCAGATCTCTGCTGCTCGTTTCTCCCTCCAAGAAAAGCTGCTCGGTGCTGTTGTAGGTCTCCTGCTTGGTGGCTTTGGCGGATGCGTTAAAGCAAAGGGATTTTATTCGGGGAGAGGGAGCGGAGCGTTCTCGCCTTAGCGCTGACCCTACAGATGTTTGGGCTGTGCCGGGGCAGCCCCTGTCCCTGCCCTGCGCTGAAGGAGCACAGAGGACTGTGTCAGAGCTGAGACAGCCCTAGAAAGGTATCCGAGGTGCTCCCTTCTGCTGTCTGGAGCCCTCAGAATCAAAGCATGTCCATAGGCTCCTGGGGTCTCGCTCAGGGATTCTGCCGTACCAGCTGTCTCATCACAACAGGCGCCCTGCAGAAGTAAGCAGTGTTTTGTCAGCGCTCTGGTGTGAATCCTCCCCTCTGGTTGTGTATTTGCACATGCACTATGTTTGGCAACATGGAGCATTGTCCTTGCAACTCACCTCCCTGTGCTGGTAGCGTGGCTCTTGATTGTAATGCTGAGAGAAAGAAAAAATAGTTGAGACAATCATTGGAAAAGCCTAAAATTAGTAGAAATGTAATCAGATTTAATAATTGATTGTATCTGACATTTTCTTCTTTAATCGCATAGCACAGGGTTGATTTTTAAAAGAAAAAGTGGGTTGGTGTGCTCTTCTTTGCCACTTAGCCCGTGGAAAGCTTTTGCCATGGACCAGAGGAGGAACGATGGGAGCACAGCAGCAGTAACAGCTGCTGCATGGTTTGGATTTGTGCTGTAATGCAGCAGTGCAGAATGTAAGCCTTGGAATGGAGCTCAGGGTTTTTTGTAGGGCTTTTGGTCAAGAAAAGCCTGTTAAGTTTAGAGCAGTGCTTGTGTGATTAAAATTTGATTATTGAATTCTGTTTTAAAGAGCATGTTACATGAGGGCAGCATTTAGTGACTCCATTTTCAAGGTAAACCTGAGCCCTTTACAAGAAGCACAGTTGCAAGAATAACAGAGAGACAAAAGACAAAGTGATTTCTGCAATAGTATTCAATTTACAAAGCGAGTGGCAGCATTCCTGATACTGCTGCTGCTCCAGCACCCTGGGCCTGAAGCACCTGCTGTGTGTGACTGCCTGCAGCAGCTGACCTGTCCCACAGCAACCATCTGTTGGCAGCTGTGCTGCACCTCCTGTGGCTGCGAGCCCTGCAGGACCTGGGGTTTTTCTGCTGCTGTTGGAGGAGGGCAGAGTGTACATAGAGCTGAGGAGCAGCACTGAGAGTGAACACTTAGTTCTGGAGTTGTCATTTCTGGGCTGGTTGGTGGAACTGGTTGGGTGCAGCAGCTCCAGAACCAGGCAGTAGGTGTGTCTGCCTGAAGTTGTGTGCTTCAGGGCTTGATTTTGGAAGCGCTAATGAACGTGTGGGTGTGTTTTCTGAGTGTTCAGGCAGCCTTCCATCTCTTCCACGGGCTTTGATTTTTCCTGCCCCATTTTTTCCAGCATGTAAAACGCGTTATTCCTGTTAGCTGGGTGCTGGCAGGAAGGTTGATATCTGCATGGCGCTGAGAACACGGCAGGTGCCAGGTGCTGGAAGTGCAGAAGGCCATCATTTTCAGAGCTCTAAGCAGTGCATCGTGTGCAACAAATCAGGATGTGCTGCTCTGCACGGTTTACTTTTGCCTTCAAATTGACAACAAAACAGGCAGGCCTGACTGCAGTATATGCACAGTATCCATCTGAAGAGCCAGCAAAATTTGTATGAAGGTTTGGGTGATTATTGCAGTCATCTCATCCTTCTTATTCCTCATGCGGCAGAGAGATGTGAGTAATTAAAGCTGAAGTGCTGAGACAGCTGTGGCAGTGTAGGAGGCAGAGGACATGGTCACTGATACAGGGGCCTGGCAGTGCGTGCTGCTGGGCTCTGCTCACTTCACAGGGAGCACCCTTAATCCCTGATGGAGGTTTAACAGCTATGCTGACGTTTGTAAATCTGCAGTGTTCTTTTTAAGGAGGAAGATGCCCAGTGGAGTCAGGCAGTGCCTGGCCCTCCTGCAGGGCCTTGCTGTGTGCAGGCTGTGCGGAGGCAGCAGCGCCGTGCTGTGCCCACAGGCTTGTGGCCAGGCCTCTGGCGCTCCTATGAGCAGAGTTGTTCTCGCCTGTCAGTTCAGCTGTGGTCAGTTTGGCTGCAACCTCAGTGCTGAATGGCAGTGGGGAGACCAGGAGGGAGTCCAGGAGCAATCGGCTGTATGTTGCGCTCTTGACAGAGGAGACAAATAGCAAATGTGCATGGCAGAGAGATGGTTTCACTGGCATTAGATGAACCATGGCAGTGGCCCAGTCTGGCTGTTCATGCTGTCCTCAATATCTCAGCAGCCCCATGGATATGTGCTTGGTAGCATGAGTGGAAAAGAGCAGGAGTGAAGGTGAAAGGGCACTTGTGCTGAGATCACCTGGAGCCTGGGGTGAAGAGAAGCAATGCAAAGCCTGGGCACAATACTCCCTGGGAAGCAGGGTACCCATCCCAACATGTGAATGTGGCTGTGCTGCAGGAGATGGACGGAAACGAACGCTTGCATGGAAGGTGCTCTGCTGCAGCACTGCAGGGCCTGCAGCCATCACCTCCGTGTGCTGGAATCTGCTTGGCTGAAGCCATACTGTGGAAGGGAAGATGTGACAGGTCTGCAAAGTGGCCACCTCCTCCTTCCCCAGAATGGTGCCATGCACATCGTGTGGCCGGCAGCGTGTGAGCTGCAGGCAGCGCTTGTGTTCGGTCCTGATGAATCATCGCCACTGCATGGGCAGAGGCTGCTGGGCATGGAGCCGTGGTGAGATGGCTGGGGTGGAACCTGAGCTCCAGGAAAAAACACGTTCATGACTCACCTCGCCTTTTTTATATTACGTGGCTGTTGCACCAGTGGAGCTGTGCATCCCAAATGCTCTGTCTCACTGAAAGTGACATCAGTAACTGGGAAGGTGGGCCGTGCTGCAGGGCGGCTCCTCTGGTACTGCTGTGGAACTCCCTGCGGTCTTTAACACTGCTTAATGTGTCAAAAGGCCTTATCTAAATACAACAAGTCACCTCCCGGACTTAGAAAAACTAGAGCATATTTTAGTGAGTGTGTTCTGCCGTTGTTGCATATCTGATTTTATTTTTTATCTTTTAAACTTTCATTTTGCTTAGTTCATTTTGGCCCCAGGGGAAGCCAAACCTTCCCTATTCTTTTCTCTTACAGTCCAGGGAGCTACTAAAAAGCTGAGGTTACGGAGCTGTCTCTTTTTGTTAAGCACAAGAACCATTAATCCAGGACAGTGTTTTTTCATGTAAGCTCTATGTGATGGAAATAGCTCAGCTGTAATTCTAGCTGCTGCCTGATCTGTACGAGGCAGAGGATGAACTTTAGGACCGTGGCATTTACTGCAGGCTGGTGCCCAGCTCCAGTGGTGATGGGCTCTGCTCTCTCCACAGGGTTTTTGGAAATGTGCTTCAAACAATCCTCTGCTCCACTGATTGCAGTTATCTGGGTTGTTAAAATAATGCAAATCATTAGAAAGGATTGAGCCAAGTGGGGAGGAAGGCTCTGATGTTGTGGTAGGGAGCTGTGGAGGTATTGGGAGCACTGGCAGGGTAATTGCATTGCTATGGTGAATTTAAATCAATTGTAAGCCTTCAAAATGTAATACGTTTTTTGCCATATACCAATTGCTATTGATCATCATGTAAGCAGCTGGATTTATCTGTACCTTTCAAATAAAAGAAAATGCAGTGGGATCTGTTCTTGTAGGCTTTCCAGAGTAAGTTACTGCTTTCCTTTTACCCTTTGCTCCTCATGTCATTTGGAAGCCCTTATTTTGGTGAACGGAGATATGTGTACACGAGGTTGCTATGGTGGGCTGCACAGAAGACTGCCAGACCTGCACTGCATTTGGCAGCAGTGGGGTTCAATGCCAGGCACCCCCTCCTTGGCCTCCTCTGTGCTTTGTCCTCCCAGGGTTGTCCTGTCCTGGCAATGTGCTTCACCCTTCGGGCCATTTGGTGGGTAGGAGCTAATGCCTGCTTAAGTCTTGGCAGGGCTGTGGGCAATTTTCTGTCTTGTCCCAGTAATCCTTTCAAACTCCTTTGGCTATTAATTTTGTATGTTAATTTTATATTCAATATCCTTAGTAAGAGTTGTCCTAAAAAATGAGGACTCAGCCATGTAATGTGTGAGGCGCAGCTCCCTTGAGTTCTGAAGATCAGTGCTGTGAAACTCCACTTGTCAGATGGTGAAGGGTAAAAACACGCAGGGGATGAGCTGGGAATGTGAGCAAACAGCAGCAGCGGGCGGTGTGCAGTCCCTGCAGTCTCACGGGGTTACATTGCCTGCTGATCTTTCTTTGGCAGTCCTCTAGCCATTTTAAAACAGCCTTCCCAGAGGCCTCTACCTTCTGCAAACCCAGATCTAGCACTGAGGAGTTGAAAACCTTACACAGGTACTCAGGGCTCGCTTTTATACAGCCAAATGCAGATCGTATTTATTTATTGGCCAGTGAGCAGTTCCAGTAGGGTTGTTCTTTGAATAATGGCTCATTCCATTTTTTTTCCTTCTCTCTCTCATCCAGGTTCTCCCCTCTGCCTGCATGTGCGTTGGAACAGTGGCTGCTTCCCTCAGTGCAGGAGTTAAAGTGCCCTCCCACAGCCATGGCCGACGAGGACCTTATCTTCCGTATGGAAGGGATTGATAATGCTAGATTGACCGAAGTGACCTCTGGAAATTACCTGGATGCAGACAGTGATGATGAAGACAACTATTACATCTGCCCAATAACTGATGATCCAGTTTCTAACAAGTCTGCCAGTAGTAAAGTTGACAGTTATTATAGCAACTTAGCCAAAACCGAGCAGTACAGTTCTAGCTCTTCTCCTAGAAACTCCTTTAACTACAAGGTAAGTACTGGCTGCAGCCTTCAGTAAGGTTTGGATTTTGCATAGGTGGCATGAGAGGGAAATGTTCTGTAACTGCTTTGTTTCTTTAAACTAATACTTTTCAGTAAAACATGCAAGTCTGTTGTCTCCAGACCTGCAGTTAATTCCATGAAGCAGGTGGTCTGCCACTGAACTGCAGACTGTCCCTCTTAGGACAGGGGGGGAATCCCCAGGAGACAAAGCCTCAAAACCAGAAGTGACAGGCACTGCATGGTTGGATACCCGTAGCATGCACTGCTCATGCTCAACTGGAACGGCCCTCGGATTTTCTCTAGACTAAGGTTTAGAGTTTTATTCATGCACCCTTTACTAAAATGTTAACGTTGTTTATTTAATAGATACTCTGAAATCTCAGTTATGCCTAATGCATGCTTTGTTTCTGCAGAGATACCAGAGGCTTTATGTAGGTCAGCTGACAGATAATCCATCAAAAGTGAAACCATTTTGTCTGCAGTAAGGTTTTTGCGAAAGCTAGTTAGGAGAAGCCATTAGAATGTACATCTTCTAAAGAATGTGAGGAGTAAAACATTTAGTATAGACAATGGAACAGATCTTAATGTGTGCCGGGCTAGACAAGTTAAGACCTGTGGGGAGATTGGTCTGTAATTAGTTTTGTAGTAAAAACCTGCCCCTGGGTTTGCATATGTGTGGGAGTTCTGAGTCACGTGGCCAGAGATAAAACTGATAAGGATTTAAACTGCATTAATTTCCTCTTTCCTAAGCTATTGTGCTGCTTCTGCTGTAAGCTTATGTCCTGCAGTAGGGAGAGCAGAATACGTGTGCTGTGCTTTGGGCTTTGCAAGGCCTGCTTTGGTATCTTGGCTCTAGCACAGATAAAACGTGATCAGATGTGGAGCAGGCAGCTCTCCAAACATTGCTGAAGTCACAGAAATGGTGACTTCTGACAGAACGAAGCAGCCAGCTGGGGCTGACAGCACCTTATAACCTCCACCAGAGCTGCTGGCAGCGTGGGGCATTGCTAAGGAACTGCAGAGATGGAACAGTTACTGCCAGTGCTGTGCCTTTAGACAGCCCTCAGCAGTGATTAATTTGCTAGGTACTGAGCAAGACTCTTAACTCCTGTTTGAAAAAATTGCCAACTTGAACAGGTTTGTTGACAGATGTTCTAAGAATTAACTTAAATGAGGGATTCAGTCTAAGAGCGGCTTTTAAGTGGAAAAAACTTCTTTTTAATTAACAGAGAGGAGGCTATTTGTCAATCAATTGACTTATCACCTGTGTTTTCCTACTTTCATGTCTCTATGCGTCCTATAGAGTGACACACAGCATCGCTCTAAGCACGGCTCTGTGGTTGACCGTAGTCGGGTAGGTTAAAACAATGTGAACACCGTATCTAATAGATGCATAACTTTTTTTGTCCTTTTTTCCCCTTCTGTGACTGTTTTTGTTCATGATTTATTTTTTGCTGAAAGAACTGCTTGCCTCAGCCCATATGTGATCAAGATAGCTGTTCAGTGAAACAGTACTCACCTGTTGTTCTCTGCCCTGAATTAGCATTTCCTTTAAAGCATGCCTCTGCAGTTGTTTCTTCACTGTATTTCCTACTGTGGGCAACAACAGAATAGTAGCAAGATGTCTGCTTGGTCTGCATGGCAGCCATATGCTGGAGGAAAACAGCACTCAGTACATTTACACAACATCCAACTTGCTGTTCATTTGAAGATTAGAACAGAGCTGTATGCAGAGCACCTCGCAAGATCAAGCACAAAACTCATTTGTTTAAATCATTTCTATGTATCGTGGACACATCACCTTTTAGAGAGGCACCCTACTTGAAAATGGTTTGAGGTAGGTAAGGGACCACCTAATTCTTGTGTCTGTCCCTGCTTATGCTTTGCATACACAGTTAGGTGTGCCCAGGCCTGTATGAAATGTGCATCATCACATGATCTGAGGCAACAGCATTTTTGCTAAAAAACATGCAGAAAGATTTTTTTCTCACTGAGTCTTTTAACCTTACTTTATTTACTATAGTTTTGTGTTCATTTCATGGTTTTCTTGGTGGAAAAGGACATACTTGAATTTTTAGAGTGTGCTGATTTACTGCCTAAATAAACACGGCCATACTTCTTGATATCATTGCTGAAATAATTTTATACAGCATTTTTTAAAGTTTTGGCTGAGATTTAAATATGAAGTGGAAAAATAAAATTGTAAAAATTATAATTGTTTCTGCATATTTGAAATTGGGTCTCAGAGGCAGTATCAAAGTCTTTGAGGCTGGTATTTCCTCACTTACAGAGGTGCTGTTTGACCAAGGGAGCAGAGCATCCCTTTCTCCTGCTCACCTAGCAGAAGGCATTACAGGATCGTGGCTCCAGTTCTTTAGGAGCATTACAATATAAAAAGAGTAATAAAAGTGTTGAGAGAAATTAATTTGATAGAGCTGGCAGAGCAAGATGTTAAATTCCAGCAAATTCCTTTCAGCTTTTGCAGGTGAGTTGGTGGGGATTGAAATAGTCACTAGTCTGGAATTGTTATGATAATCTATTTTTTACAACATGCCGATTTCTGGTTTCTTACACTGAGCACAGTTTGCAGGCTTTGGTGATTATCACACTGTTTTTCCTCCTTCATATTGCTCTATTGCTAATGCTCTTTTAATGCTTATACTGCCAGCAAGTGCTTTTAGTTACAGAAAGATAGAAAAGCAGAAGGGAATTCATATCATTTAGGTGTGGCATTGTTATTTATATTCTATATGAGGGATGTTTGCCAGTAATTTTTGCTAGTTCTATTTGGTGTATACTATACCAGATTACCTGTTCTCAGTAACTTTCTGATGGTAGGAATTGAAATGAAACCTGATGCAGTGTATTTCTGACCTACTTCATAATAGTTGAAACTATAAAATATCAGGGTGATCTTCTGTACCAAATACAGAAAAAAGGGAAATAAAATGATGGAGGAAGTCTGCCATATCTTGCTCCCGCTGTCAGCAGTGCTTTGGGGAGCTGTGCAGCTGCACCTCCTTGTAACACTGAGATCCCTGCGTTCTCTAGAAAATGCCCTTCTCATGGGCTGCTGCTGACTGTAAATAATTTACTGGTTTGCAACTCCTTCAGGAAACCTGGAAACATGCTATTGAGAAAGCTAAGCACATGCCTGATCCTTGGGCAGAATTTCATCTTGAGGACATCGAGACAGAACACGGCACTCGCTACAGGTCTGGGGGTTTTTTGCTCTTAACGCTGGAATGAAACAGAATCTGATGTCTTAAGCAAGGGCTGTGTTGGTGTGGTATAGAGTGCGTGTAATTACATGGCTGAAGACCTTTCAGTAGTGTCCAAAATGAGTGTGTCTTAACTGAATCTCCCAGCAGTACATAAACACTGCATGCAGTCAGACAATTAAACCTTTCAGCAAACCACTATCTTGTTCTTTTCCCTCTACCACCTAAGCAGTTTCACCGTACAGATAGGAAACAAGTATTTTCTGATCGTCTTATTAATTCTGTAAACTTAATCTAATAAGGAAATAAATTCCAATAAAGGAGAGTTTTTTCATAGTATTTTATATCTATATTGCAAGTTACTTAAATAACTTAGGAAAAAAAACTACATTCCGTGCCTTTCCCAAAGTAACAGTTTCAGTGTTGCTTATCTGTGCAGTATTGCTGCGTGTGGCTGGAATTCACATCCTTACAAAGCCCAGAATAGCTCAGCGTGGTGTACGTGCTGAAACCCAGTCTGGCCTTGTGAGCTATTCTCAGTGCTTTAGCACAGGCTTTGCCAAAACGTTTACCCCACTGACACAGGTTTCTAGGAGGAATGGGTAGGAGGTAGAGGCCAGCTAATTACCCCTGAGCATCAGTGTTTGGGGAGGCCTCCCTTCCCATCACATGATGTTGTCACTCTGCACTGTCTTTCTCCACAGACTGCATCTGGTCCTGATCTGCCACACTATTTCAGTCCTGAAACAGTTTGCACACAGGTTTAGGGCTGCTTAAATATCCCATGGAAAAGAGATGACTCGAGTATTTCTGTTTCTAACTCTTTTGCCTGCTGCAAACAGGGGCGGTACAGAATATGTAATGGGAACTGAAGTGTATACATGCATGAAATACTTGGTGCAGGGCTGGGGAGTCAGGCTGGAAATAATCTTGTGTTGGTGACTCAGCTCCTTTGGTTTTCAGTTTGGTTTTACTGTACTGGGAGTTAAGGGGGATGAGGAGAAACTGGAGTCATGGTTCATATTGCCATGGGGTTGTGCAGAGACTTGCTTCTCTTGTGATGCAGTGTTACGCCCCTCTGCTTGTCACAGCCATAGCCTGTAGAGTTGGTAGGGCTCTTTGTGCCCCCAGTGAGCTGCCTAGGCATCACAGAGGAGATTTACTACCAAAGCAGATGAGGCCTATTTTATATTGTTGCAAAACTCGAGCTTTGGTAGCAGAGTCTGTTTATTATCCATAGGATTCAGTGTCCATTTGAAGAGGGATAAATTTCTTCTTTCTCACTTGAAGGACTAACCATGGAAGGAGGGCAGGAGCATGGTAGGAGGACTGGAAGTGATACTGGATGGCAGCAGGCCTTTCAAGCAATTAATTAGAGATGAGGAAGCATAGGTGGTGAAAATGGGAAGATTTTGGTTTGTTCTGCGTTACTTTTAAGAAGCACAACTTCTGGTTTTGCAGGTACAATGCAGTTACTGGGGACTGGGTTGAAGATGAAGTTCTCATCAAGATGGCTTCACAAGTAAGATCACACTGCCCTTCATGTTTATTGTGTCTGCACTCAAATTTATTGTGTCCTTCTTATTACTGACTAATGGCAGCAGGATTTTTTTTTCACATAAAAGCTTTGATGCTTCTTTTCTCCTTTCTTTTCTATTCTGGCTCATGCATTATGTTTTGGTATCCCAGCACACTTTTCTTCCCAGAACAGTAGAACGTGGAATCAGACCTTCCCCGTCAGCACTGTAAGAGGCATTTGTTTCTTTCCCAGAGATCTCTCCCATTTCAGCCCTCCCATTTCCTGCTGGCCTCATCTCTGCCTGGCAGTAGGCCTACTTATGTTCAGTATGTGAGGGTAGAAGCTGCTGTCACTTGGTAGCTAAATCATATGATTAGCGATGAGTTGGAATCACCTTGCTCTGTTTCTTTTTCCCAGATTACTGCCTCAAGTGGATGGTGGGTTTTCAGTTTTCCTTGTGGGTATGGGTATGCTATAGAGCCTATCTGAGAACTACTTTTTCCAGGGTATAAGGGGGAGGAGGGCATTGTTGTGTCTCTTACTGGTTAGAAATGAACTTTGTGAAAATGACAGTGACAGGTTTGTTTTTTCCTTTTCCCCAGCCCTTTGGCCGTGGAGCAATGCGAGAATGTTTCAGAACGTAAGTGTTCGCTAGCTTTATCTTTACTGCAGTATTTTCTTCTGTGGTGACTGGAGTTTCTCACAAATGGGGCATCTAAGCGAAGTGCAGCTCCCCACTTTGCTTTTCTAAAAGGTGTAGCTGAGGGGTTTACTCCTATTTATGCAACTTCAGCCACAGCACACGGAGTGGGATTCACAAAGCAGATCATTCTCTTAAGTAAGTGTGATGCATGTATCCACTGAGCTTGCTTTAGAAAGCCAACCCACAGCCTTTACTGTAACCACAGTGGCATGGATAACATGCAGTTGTGCCTGGCTCCAGCAAGTTATACTGTCAGTTAGCAGTTCATAAATTCATGCTATTTCCACCATCTCTTGGAGGCAAAATATTCATAAAAATACAGAAGCAGCAGCTTTGTTTCATTTTTATTGGGTTCTAAGTATGCCATATTATCTCTAAATTTGGTGTGCAGTCTGAAGGCCATCTCCAGGCCCATATTTGGGCACAGAAAAAAGGAGAAGAATAGCTGAGTTCATGTGATCTCAACCTAAAAGGCCTTCTTTAGTAAAGAAGGCTGTCCTCCCAGAGTTTCCTTTGGATCACGGGTACCAGACATCTTGTTCTGAGTAAGACAGAGCTTGAACATTAGCAGTTGTTCATTCCAGAACAGTGAAGTGTGAGGAAAGGCAAAAGGAACTTTTTTGTTGTCTTCTGAATATTAGGAAATATGTCTATGGGCATCAGCACCTACCTGTAAATGAGTCTGTCCTAGAAAAGTACCCTGTTCATTCAGGTTCTGGATATGACTTTCCTGGAGAATGTACATGTGCACTTTTAGGTTCTTCTCTCCACTTTCCAGCTGCAGGATCTAAAGAGACTGTATTTCATGTCTGGTTTCATTTCTGGGAAGAGAAACTTCTGAATATCAAAAGCATGCTGTTTTGAACTTCAGGAAAAAGGGGCAGAGTAACCCCTCAGTCATTCAGTTCTTCATTGTTTTGGAATGGATTCATGCTGGTGGCTCCATGCTTGCAGAGCCACGTAGATAAGCAGTAGAGAAGCCTAGGAAGTAACAAATCTTGATCTGCTCACTCTGCTTTTAGTTTTTGTTTCTGAATGACCGAGTTTCACATTAGGGAATATCTTGAGTAGAGACAGGAACAGATTTATCTTTGCAGCTTAACCTATTGCACAAAGAAAATGTAATTTATGTGTCATCTTCCTGGTCCTAAATAGTCTATAAATCTCAGTGGTGCACTGATAATTCCCATCTGGAGTTCTGTAGATTTATGCAGGTCTTTCATCATTACAGTGATGGCATTAGCTGTGCTTAGTTCAATAAACTTCAGGGAGTGTTGGCTTTAGAAGAGCACATAAAATGTTTTATACAGCAAAGTTTGTTTCTTAAGAGATCTGGACAGGTTTCAAATTCTGTCTGTAATTCTTAGCTCACTTGCTCCTTCCTTCTAAGGCCTGTGTCACAGTGGCTGTGTAACCCTATAGGAGGTCTTTTTCTTCACTCTTGAGGGACCTGTGGATTAGAGATTTGCACTCCAACAGAAGCTGGAGTCAGGGCAAAAAGGGTAATCTACAGTTCTCCTTCTTGGAGAAGAGGATACTGAGCAGTTATCACCCTTGTGTGCTGAGAAAGCAGCACTTTGCTCTTCTCTTAGGAGAGGTTTGTCTTCTCTCATTTCTTGTTTGAAATGCCACTCCTTGTTCATTCCTACATGAAATAATTGTTGGCTGTAAAACTCCTTCATACTGTGTTTTGTGATATTTTTTTTTTGAGGGGGGGAGGGAATGGTGGGAGAAAAGTCAGGAAAGTGGTAAGTTCAGAGAAGTAGCAGCAGGCACATGAAACACGTGCTTAGAAGACTCCCAGCCATTCATATGGAATGCTAGTTTTTCCTTTTCTCCCCACCTGTGCTTTGCTTTTCAGATAATCTATCTGGTACACGATGTAAGATTTACTCCAGACTGAAAGTCATCCTGATCTCATGGCCTGACTTTGTCAGTGGAGACAAAGAAATGGGGAAGATTGAATTAAAATGACTTCTTTTAAAATTCAAACATGATTTATTTTCCAGGAAAAAGTTGTCCAACTTCTTACACACTCAGAACTGGAAAGCTGCCTATAACTACGTTGCCAAGCGGTACATAGAGAGCGTAGGCAGGGAGGTGTATTTTGAGGATGTCCGACTTCAGATGGAAGCAAAGCTCTGGGGAGAAGAGTACAACCGGCACAAACCACCCAAGCAGGTACATCCAGAGGTCTTGCTATGCAATAATTCAGTCCTGCTCTTCTGTTAGATAGTTTGCAAATGTATGTAGGGGGGATTAGTTGTTCACAGTCTATTATGTTTAATTGCTGAATGGTCTTTTGCTGTCTTTCATCATCATGGTAGTTGTGTTTTAATGAAATAATTGCCAAAATTGCCTTCTGCTGCCCAAAATTAGGCACTTTGTCAATGTCAGACTTTTCTCAGGTGTTGACTGAACACCAAAATCAAATGATGTTTGCTTTGCTCTTTTTGGTGTTTACCCAGCTGCTTTTCAGATAACCAGATGTCACAGTATGTATTTCCAGCAGCAGTTTCAGCAGGCACTTAACTGTTAGTGCTCCAGTGAAGTAGTTGCTTAAGTCTTGTGCACTTAGTTGGATACCTCTCTAGCATTGATATCAAGAAGTGAGAACCTGGAGCTGTTCAGATACAACCCTTCCAGGACCCGGGGACTGGTGAAATAATTTGGATGCTGTGACTCCTTCTCCTTTAGGTGTCTCAGTACAATATGTAAAGAGCAAAGCATTAAGTTGTGTGCAGCTCCCAGGTAGATGGAACATCAGACCAGGCTCAGGATATTGAGAAAAGCTTTTGTTCTCTTTGCAAGGAATGTGCACAAACGCATAAGATTCAAAGCTGGTCTTTTATTCCTGCACAAAAGCACCTCCAGCACCAATCTGCTTTTTGAAAGACAAGAATTATGATGCAAGAATGAAGGGCTGCACTGTTCTGCATTCCCAGGCAGTAGCTGCTGTTTGTTGGCCATCTGTGGTACGCATCAGTGTGCATAAACTGCTTTAATCTGCTGCTGCTGTAGCTTTAATCTGCTACTGTGGCTTCAACTGAGAGGAAGAAAGGATTGGAAAGGCACTGCCCTTGCTCTGTGGCACCTTGAGTCCTGCTTTTGGTTCTACCACAGGCTGCTTGTGATGTGAGATTGGACAGGACTCCTGGGTCAAAATGTGTGCCTCGTTGTTTCACAGTTTGATAGCTAAAAACTAGTGAGCGCTTCTGACTATGTGGACTATGTGTTGCATTCCAGAAAAGGGTTGGTTAATAACTGTCTGTTTGGCAGTACCGAAAGGAGGTAAAGGTTGAAGGACACAGGGAAGAATCTAGTCAAGTTCTAAATGCCATGGGAGAAAGGTGTAATCACAGTGAGAGTTATGCTGGGTTCTAGGAATGCTGGGCTAGGAATGTGTCTGATGCAGAGAGATAAGGTGGGCCAGATACAGAAATATCTGTATGGCAGAAAGTCTTCAGTTCTTCTTTGAAGAAGCACATCTACAAGTTGTGCAGTGGTTACTGTGTGTTTTGGTATCTGGACACAGACTCTTTGCAGCACATTCCTAAAGTCTCCAAAGAAATAAAATAGCCAACATTTGCTAAGAATTTTTCAGTAGGATTTTTTTTACAGAAACAAACTGTTTTGAAGTGACTGCTTTTAATTTATGAAATTCCTTCAATAGCCAAAGCAGCAAATGGCTTATCCTCCATCCCTCTGTTAAACAGACAGATCTTGGCAATTATTTGGCAAAGTGTTCCCAGCTGGAGCATTCGCACGCACGTTGATCTGAAGACAGTATTCTGATAGTCACTGTTTATTTTCCTTCCCTTCCTAGGTGGACATAGTACAGACCTGTATAATCGAAATGAAGAACAGACCCGGAAAGCCTCTCTTTCACGTGGAACATTACATTGAGGGCAAATACATCAAATACAACTCAAATTCTGGATTTGTGCGAGATGACAACATTCGTCTCACTCCGCAAGTGAGGCTTTGTGTTACACTTTCCATAGAGTCTGCTGGGAGCAGTCTGTTGGCTGTGTCCAGAAGTGTTACTGCCAAGAAAGGAAACTGCAGGCGTTACAGTACAATGCCAGATGAATTTCTCTTTTTGCAGTATCTCCTCCCCTTAACAGGGGCCTGCTTTTTCAGTGCTGAGCAGTTCTTTTTTGCTTTTCACTGTCTGGTGATTTTTAGTGGAGTTGAACATGTTTAATGCTCTTTGGGAGCCATAAGCCTTTTGCCTCTAAGGATTTTGATGCCTGTAATTTTAATTAATTACTGAGTTAAGGCAGTAAAACAATTCCTGAGTTAAGGCAGGCTTTAATTTGTAGTAAGTAGTAACTAAGTAGTCTGCTATTACCTCAGAGTAATACACAACAGGAGGTGGCAGATATCTAATTCAACCAAATAAACATCATCTGCATTTGTGCTTAAGAACTTTTTTATCAGCTGCAGTGTCTGAGTAGGTGAATCTGAGATTGCTTATAACAACACAGCTATGGATTACAAGCGATTGGAATTCTTGTAGTTCACAGAGCTTTTAAAATACTTTACAAAGAATGCAAAGTGATTAGCATATCAAATGAGTGTTTATGGAGAGTTGAGAGTTATGTTAGTTTCATTTTCCCCTGTTTTTAAGGTATTTATGCGATGCTCAGTGTAAGCAGGACATTTATGTTAGTGCTGAATTTTCACAGTTTGGGAACAAAGTGTTCTGTGAGATTTGCTGCAATGAAAGTGTTTGTTTATCACCACCAGTCACCTCCCCCAGGCCTGGCAGTACTTTTTTGGAGGCCTTCCCAGAAGATCCTAATGGCTCAGCTTTCTGCCAAAGGGCTTTTTATACCTCATTCTTGGAACACAGCATTTAAAGCATACAAATGTACATTTTACTGTCTGATACATGAATATAGAGCCAGATCAGCTGTTCTGGAGGGCCTCCCAGTGGGCACAGTAGTGGAAGAATTCCAGGGGATGCTCATGTTTTCCTTTTGCATAATGTGGTGGGGCTTTTCCTGGTGGCAGAAGCAGTGTCCAGGAGGTGCAGAGTTTGGAGATCCACTGGCACTGCCAGAATGTTTATGCAGAGGTGATTGTGCACAGGCTTTGCTGGCTGCTGGTTATTCCCTCTGCCTAGCAGCTCTGAGGGACAAGACTGCATGGGAAACAGAATTTCCTGTACTGGAAAGAGGAATAAAGCACGTTCTCTTGCTGCTCTTCACCCCTACCCCTGTTAGCCCGTCTTAGAGTTGGGCCAGGTTGGAGAAGCAGTGTCACAGAGGCAGCTGATACTTGTTTGCATTCAGCAAATGTCTGAAATTTTCATCCACATTTGAACCCTGGGAAGCAATTACTTCTTCCCCATCAAATAATGTTTAGTTAGCCACTGCATAGGATGTTGGGTATTTTGATGCAGCCTGAGTAGCAGTAATTAGTAAAACAATTTATGAGAAACTACTAGTGTTTCTGTTATGCCCTCCAGGTTAAGATCAGGGGCAAAATCCAGCTTGATTGACTTGCATGGTTTCACATGAGCCAGTCAGCCAGAATTTATGCCCAAGTATAATCTGTGTGACGCCAGGCTTATGCAGGGACAAAACTCTGTAAGATCCTCTTAGTCTCTTACTGCTTTCATCATGACGCTCCTACCAGGTCTGTTTCACTAGTACAGTATCTGTACTTTCTGAGCAGTCACAGGAAGTGTTGCTGGTTTTGGTAGTTCAGGGCTGAGTTTTCTCAGACATCTGTGTTCTTTGCAGGCCTTCAGTCACTTCACATTTGAGCGCTCAGGACATCAACTCATTATTGTCGATATCCAGGGAGTCGGAGATCTTTACACAGACCCTCAAATCCATACAGAGAGTGGTACAGATTTTGGAGATGGCAACCTAGGTAAAACCAGTATCTTGTTTTGTGAGCTACTGGCTGCGTATTTTTTTCTTCCTGCTGTCTGCTGAATAGCAGCTACATGGCTGAGCAGGCAGGCACTTCTCTGAGGGCCTTGGAAACAGCTGGGGAACCTCTGTTGCTAGTAGATTTTATCACAGGCAGATTTAAAACAGGAGCTGATTGTGGCTTATGTCTGCTGGCCCACACCTAGGCCAAACGAGTAATGAAATGAAGTAGTTTCCTACAACGTGAAAGCAGTAATTATGGCCTTTAATTTCCTTGCCACGTTGCAGAAGTGGGCACTGATGAATGTAGACAGGTAAGTCTTGCGTGTTGTTAAAGCTCCATGCATGAAGTTGTTCATGGAACACAGCAGGTCTTGGAAGCAGGATCAAGTTTAGGTGTTCTCTCCAATTTTCTTTATTTATGATATTCCATGCATACATAGTTGTTAAAGATTTTGCAGACTACTTTCACTTGTTTGTTTGTTTCCTTTCTGTCTTCTTTTGGCTTCTTAGAAAACGCTTTAGAACATCTAGCTTTTAATAAATAATCCATCATGTAAACTTCGAGCAAACCCTTCATAGTTTTTTTCAATGCCACAGGTGTTCGAGGTATGGCCTTATTCTTTCATTCCCATTCCTGTAACAAGATTTGCAAAAGCATGGGCCTTGCACCGTTTGACCTTTCATCCAAAGAAAAAGATGCCTTGGATCATAGTAACAAATTGCTTGTAAGTGCTGATGGAAATAAATGAAAAGTGTAGCTAAGCAGTATAGCTGATTTATTCTAATTTTAAAAGCACTGTTAATAAAACTCAAGTATATGATTTATGTGGCACATAAAACCACGTTAATTACTAATGTTGCATTTTAAAATACAACAGTTTAAAATGTACTTATCTGTCCTTGGCTCTGAATTCATTCAGTAACTTTAATTGGGAGCATCACAAAGCAAACATATTTAGGACCAAATCTGAATGCTTAGAATGCTGAAATTGTTAGTAGCGTGGGGTTTTTTTTAGGTCACAAAACTAATTTGGAAACTAAAAAAGAATAGAACTGCTCAGCTTCAACTGATCTCAACTTCAGTTGATGTTTGCAAGACTGGAACTTGGGGATACGTTTTGAATGGAATTCATTCCTAACCAGAATTTCCTCTGGCTGTAGTGATGCCAGCACTTGATATTTTTTGAGGTCTAGAACTGTGCAAAGGGGGTTGTTATGTACACATGCTTACTTTCCCCCTACTTCTGTGGAGGGCCCCTGTGGAGGAGCAGTCATGTTGACTTACGTGTCATATTCAGAACACAGTGAAGCATTACTCATGGGATTTTCTTGTTAATTTGCAAGGAATCAGCTCAGACAATTCTGCGTGGCACAGAGGAGAAGTGTGGCAGCAGCAGGGTGAGAACCATCTCTGGTAGTCGGCCTCCCCTGCTCTCCCGCCTGTCTGAGAACTCTGGAGATGAAAGCATGAGTGATGTGGCATTTGACTCTCTGCCCTGCTCTCCTTCTTCTGCAACCCCCCACAGCCAAAAGATGGACATGCTTCGTGAGTGCTCTTCACACATAGCTTCCTTGAGGGTTCTTAAATGTTGTGTCATTTGGTTGGTTTTAAATACACAGTATGTTGTATTTAGTCAAAGTACTTCTGTGTGGACAATTAATGTTTTCATTTCTTAAGGGTGCTTTTATGAAAAAAACTGATTGAAGTAAGATAACATCTAGAATTTTCTCCTTGGGCATGTTATTTTTAGATAAGATGCACTTTTTTTTGTCCTAGATTGGCCCGTGTTCAATGAAGTAGATAATTTGGTTCACAAAGACTGTGATCAGCTTGACAACCAAAGGGTGAGTGTCTTTTCAATGGAAAATGAGATTGCTGTTCCTTAATGAATATCTCTTCAAAGAACTATCAGAAGGCTTTGCTCAGTAAGAGCACATGAAGGCTCTCAGCCTGCTCTCAGTGCTGCAGGTCACATTACCTGTGTGAATTTGTTATTTCTTATACAGGAAGAATATTTTATTTTGAAATAGCATTATTTTCTTCTTCAGAAATTTATTTACATCTGGTATATTTTAACAGAGAATTAAAGTATGTATCTGTTCCCCTGCCTGCATGTTGCGCGTGCCTTAGGCACTTTTGCCAGCAGCTGTGGTATGACATCTAAACAGAATCCCCATTGATCAGGTCTCTGCAAATATCCATACTGAGGGATGTTAGTCTCCTCAGTTGAGATTCTCTGCAGTAAGTTTGTGAAAGGAATTTTCCTACACCAGAGCCACCATGCCAGGGCTGTCCATTAATTATTTTATCTTTCAACTGCCTAAGACTCAAAACTACATTAAATGAACTCATGGCTTGATCAAATACGCGTCCTTGATTTTTATTTATTAATTTATCATGTGTCTTGGAGGAAACATGGACTCGAGCTGTACCTTCTGAGTCTGTAAGTCTTGTTCTGTCTGTCAGAGGTCGCACAGCATACCTCATTAAACTAAGCAGAAGTTTTCCTCTGAGGAAGTGTCAAGATGAGGTCCTTACAAAGCATAATGCTAATTTATGCTTTCTTTTCATCTTTTGTAGGATTTTGAAAATGGTGGAGACAGTGGATATCCCAGTGAGAAGAGAAGCGAGCTAGAAGATCTGGATCATAGAGAGAAGGTAAGAACCTGACTGTTGGCTTAGCAGAATTAAGCCTTTTGTTCATACTTTAAGTGATTCTATACAAGAATCTCATTTTCATTCTGATGTAGACTTTGTGAACAGAGGGAACAGTTGGAAAGAAACTTCCTCATGCTGCAAAATTACTTACTCATCTTGGGAATATTCACAACACCTTTACACGATTTGTAACGAGGAGTTTAATTTCAAGCATCACATTTGGTTGCATATTGTTGGTTTATGGGTTGCTGGTTTGGGTTTGTTTTTTTTTTTTTCAAGTGTAGTGTGTTGCACTTGAGAAACATTCCTTAATAGCAAGTCATATTGAATCTGTGAGTCTGACTGCTTTCAGACTTTACATCCTCTACTTTCTATTACTTGTTATGGCTTGAGGTATCACAGTATTTAATATTGTTCTCAGTAAATGATATGCGACAGTAGAATTCCTGTGGGATAGGTGGCTACTGCCTTAAAATAAAAACTTACAAAGAAATGCTTTTTGACCTGAACATCTTAACTAGATACTTAATTTGCAGATAAGAAAGAGAAATATTGCTTTAAAGGGTAGCACTCTTTTTGTCACCTTGGAAATCTTAGGGTAGTTCTCATAGAATATCTAGTTTACAGGATTGAAGCTTGGTGGTTCTATATTCCTTACCATCTCAGCATATTCCTTTTTATCTTATATTGCAGTATCACTGAGTGAAGAGAAGTCATTGGAAACTATTTTAATTGTTGTCCCTGTTTTCCTGGATAGGAGTAATATAAGGGAGTAACTTGCAGACATTGGTTGCTTTAAATTAAATGTTGCAAATCTTTTCATTAACATAGGGCCATTCAAACAACAACCGAAGACATGAATCTGATGAAGACAGTTTGGGAAGCTCTGCAAGGGTAAACAAAACAGAAATGTTCATAGACGCTGAGTTTACCACTCTGCTTATCCTTTGTTCCACTCATCTACCATTTAGCTTTACATCACTAAATCAGATACCAGTTTTCCTTCCTTTTCAGCTACAGAATTTCTGCTAATAATAACTTACCCCTCTGTGTTCTTCTTTTTTGTTTTTGTCTTTATTTTTCACTTACAGAAATACCATCACAAATTGTCACCTCTTTAACTGGTACCTAATGTAAATTAGTGACTGCCTGGGTTTCTAACTTAAAAAAGAATCATAGTTCTATGGATTTTTTTCTGCCTAACTGGATATTTCATTTCTCCACTTTTATTTTCAAATTGTGTCATATACATAGCTGGGTAAGGTTTTTAAAGCCTGTGGCATTTTAAGTGCCTCTCACCACTGTACATGTAATTGAACTAGGGAAGAACAGACCTGTTTGTATGCTTGTATAAAATACAGCCCGTTGTAACTAGTTTCTAGAACAATAAGTTACTGGTCAGTGATGCTATCAATAGAGGCTTTGATTTCTGAATGGCAATCAAAATGAATAGTATGGAAGTTTTAAGTTGGTGTTATGTTCCATATTTCAGGTAAGTGTGGAGAAATGGAATCTCTACAATTCTTCCAGAGTCCACGTCCACAGACCATCCTGCGTTGCTCAAGAAATTCAGAGGCTTAATGCACTAGAACTTGAAAAGAAAATTGGGAAGTCAATCCTTGGGAAGGTAGGATGGATTTGGTAACTCTTCTTTCCAGATGGAAGAAGTGTATTTTTATTTATGTATGGGTGCTTCCCCGCATGAGTTAATCATGCAGGTGAAAATAAATGGCAAGTGTGTAATGCTTTCTGTCACCTAATCATATTTCATGAGGGATGTCTAAGTTCCACGCATTCTGTCTGCCTTTGGACTTGCAGTAGTTGGGCTCCTTTGGGAAGGATTCTGCTGTTTGATTATGCAGGAACGTACACAACTTTAAGTAGTCACCTCAGTGAGGTATTTCGTGTGCCTCAATGAAGTATGGGCAGTGGCTTCTGAAGAATCAGATCTATTCTTAAACCTGTGTATCTTTCCTGCATTCCTGTGCTCTAGGTTCATCTGGCCATGGTTCGTTACCATGAGGCTGGGCGTTTCTGTGAGAAGGACAAGGATTGGGATCGTGAGTCGGCCCTGTTCCACCTGGAGCACGCTGCAGACTGCGGGGAGCTGGAAGCCATTGTGGGGTTAGGACTCATGTGCTCTCAGCTGCCACATCACATTCTTTCCGAGGTCACTTTAGAGGTAAACAAGAAAAAGGAAAGAAAATTTCAAAATCCAAAATTGTGTTCACATGGAAAAATGAGAGTAGGAGGAAATGGAGACAAAGTGATGGTTAGGTGTTCTGTAGTATTTTCAGAGAAGATGAGTGACTTTGTAGTTAAGGACTTGGACAAAGCACCAAAACCACTGCCTGTTGCTATTGCCAGCAAATTGTTGTGTATCTTTAGGAAGTTTTTAAAGTACTTTTATTATTCATCTACTCAGCAATTTGGAGCCTGTTTTTCAGACATATTCAACACTTGCAGCCATTGGTAACCTACAGAAAAATAGGCATGTAGTGTTAGAGAAAGGAAAGAGTGGTTGTACTTAAAAACATTCATTTTAGAGGTTTTCTTTATTTTACTAGGACACAAAGGAGAACAGAAAAAAAGGATTTGATTACTTGCTGAGAGCAGCAGAAGCTGGAGACCGGCCTTCCATGATTCTGGTAGCAAGAGCATACGATACAGGTGTCAATCTTGGTTCAGACAGGTACTGTGCATGACTGAGTGATCTAACTTATAGTTAGTGTATTTGTGTATTATAATTGCTGCACATCTTCTGTTCACATGAAGAGCTATTAAGCTATAAGACCAAAAGCATGCAACTAGTAATGAGAGCTCACTTAGGAGTTCATCAAGACACTTTAGCTTGATAACTTCTCCATGAAGTCACCCCAGCCTCACCTGATAGAGTGATCTGGTGCTACAATGCAGAGTTAGTGAGCCTGTGTGAAAACACTTGTGTTTTTGGAGACCAACAAGGCTCTGAAAGTCTAGTGCAAAATTGAATTCTGAATCTACAGTGCAAAGTTTATTTGTTTTCTAAGATAACCACCTTCTAAATGTTCTTTAACACCAGAGAACAGGATTGGAAGGAAGCTCTGTACTGGTACAACGCTGCCCTGAACATGACTGACTATGATGAGGGAGGTGAATATGATGGCACTCAGGATGAGCCCCGGTATCTCCTCCTGGCCAGGGAAGCAGAGATGCTAATGACAGGAGGGTTCCACCTGGACAAGGACCCACAGAGATCAGGTGGGTCCACTTTTTTTTCTATAAGCAGTAATTCTGCTTTTTTTTCACATACCTAAAAAATGCGTTTCATTGCATTGTTCAGCTATAAAGCATTCAGAGGGTTGGTACCCTGAAGTTGTAATGACAGTGAGTGATGTAAGGCTGAAAATCCTGGGGGGAGGGGGTGGGAAGAGATTTTGCTGATGACAGGGGTAGTGGGTGGTGCCTGCTCCAGTCTTGTGGCACACCAAGAAGCTAACGTTATCCTTCACTCCCTATGAGCCCACTGAACTGCAGGTTGCTGCTTGTATTTTAAGTTACACCCATAACTTCAGGTCCTATGCAGTGCTGTCTTAGTTATTATGTAAGCTGTATGTTAGGCATATAAATCTATACTAACTTGTAGGGTCCTGTGGGCTACTCCATTTTATGGTCACTGTAAATACATTGAAGAGCCATCAGCAGCCAGATGTGTAACTTTGAACTTAAAGAGTGAAAGCCAGATTCCCAGCTGATGTAACTCTGCTAACAGTAGTAAAATACCCAGTTGCACCCATAGATCTGGCCTTGTATTTTGAACCCAGTTTCTCTTTTTGTCCTTCAATTGCTTCATGATAAAGAGAGATGCCTTTAGCTTGTCAATGTCACTGATACTGTTTCCTGCCTCAGGTGATCTCTACACAGAAGCAGCAGAAGCAGCAATGGAAGCAATGAAGGGCAGACTGGCAAATCAGTACTACCAGAAAGCAGAAGAGGCTTGGGCAATGATGGAAGAATGACACTGCAATTAAGCAGTTCTTGTAGATAAACTTTTTTAAAAGACTTACTATGTTTGCAGCTAAAAAGATATATTTTTGTGGCGTTAGCAGTTTTTTGTACTTTAGTTTTCTAACTTCTTTTGAAATACAAATGCAGCTGGGATGTAGGTTACTATAGCGTATTTCATTCAAGTGTTTTAAAGCTGTAGAACAGACACTCTGGACCTTTTATATAGCTATATTTTTAACTGTTAGAACAGAGGAGGCTGATTTTTTTTAATTTTTTTTAATTTTTTTTTTTTTAATGAAAAGTGAAGCCGAAGACTGCTTGGGTTTCACATGTCCTGCTTTATACGCAGCTACTGCTCAGTGTGTTTACATTTTTCTTCTCTCCCCCACATACAAGATAAATAAACTTTCCTACATTCACAGCATTTCTTAATTGTTGGTGTATCACACCAAACTTGTATGTGAATGTAAATGTGCAGTATAAGCATGTAAAGCATGCAGCTCCCCCTAGTAACTAGTCCCATTCTTTCAGTGGGCGCTGGTTTATTCTCAAATTAATTTTAGATAGAGTCTTTAGAGTTTGGAGAGGGGGAGGAAAAAAGGCTTCAGAATGACAGTGAGGTTATTCAGAGTAGAATACGTGTTGTTGCCACCACTACATGTTTTACCATCAGAAAAACATCAGTGATCCTAAGGAGGTGAGGCATCCAGCTACCTCTCTCATTTTCACACTTTGTACAGTATAACAACCTCACTGTGTAGAATTCTACTGATCTCATGTAGTAGTTTTTGCCCAGTGATTTACAGTAGAATGATCTGTACTACATGGGTAATATATAGTTAATTTTACAGAGACATCTCAGTTCTCAGCAAAGCGAGAACATCTCACTTCAAATGAGAATACCAGTACCAATACCCAGCATTTCCAGAGGGATATTTGTAAAACGTAGGTGATGTTGATTTACCTATATCTATGTATAGAAAATAATTTACCTGGTTTGAATGGCTTTGTGTGTTTTATCTGCTCTCTTATGGTTCATATAGTAACTTCACATGATGCTTTGATAGATTTGAGCTGACTGATGAAGGATATATGCAAGTATATATGTAAATTTCCAGATTATGTTGGGTAATTTATTCAATACTACCATATGGTACAAAGCTTGTTTTCCATGGTATTAGCACTGGGGAGTTTTCACCTGACTTTTAGCATCGTCTCCTGTAGTTTCTAGAAGGCCTCTGTTCTCCAGAAGAGACCAAAAATGGTTTAATGGTTTTAAGTGTCAGTTTCAGAAAATTGCTGATTATAATGAGAAAACATTATAATCCCCAAACACTTGAATTCCTGAATCTTGTCTGCATAATCTTATGCCATACATGGTGGTGGTTGCATTATCATGGCATGGAGATTTTTTTTTTTCTTCCCCAAATCCAGTATTTTATTCTAAAAACAGCAGTGCTTCACACATAGCAGCTCTTGCTGTTTCTTATCTCGGCTAACAGTCATTCTGCAGGAGATTAACACAAAAGCTTTATGGCTTGTTGGTGCAGCAGTCTCCTGAGGACATTTCCTGGGATGGAGAAGGGGCAGCCCTTAGTCATTGCTGAGTGTCTGTAATGCATAGCCAGCCCCACTTTAGCAAAGCTTTTGAGCTTTTATGGGTAGAACTGAACAGGCTGCATGTTGATGCAGTTGATTTCAGTGGAGCTGCTTGCATGCATATACAAGGACTATTGTAAAATTTAGAAACTGTTCAGGAAAGAGAAATTCATTCTTCCTTTCCTTAATGAGTGTGCTTGTCACTGGGCCTCGAAGCTGCATTCCCCATTTACTCTTTCTGGCAAATGGACCTGAAATTGCTGTTAAACAGTGTTGAAACATGATGCTAATAACAGCTGCAACCATCAGTGGATGCTTTAAGTGCCTATCCAAGTTGTGTTTTGAGTGTCTAAAGCCTCTTGGATGTGGCCTTTTTGCTCCTCCATATTGTTTAATTATTACTTGGTGATGAAAGGCAATGTGCCATTCATCTCTGAAGGTGGTTGAATAGTGAGTGTTTTGTGCAAAACCTGCAGTGAAGGCGTTGTAATCAGTGGAAACAAAAGGTTTTGTTTTCCCTGTAAGGTTGGTGCCAAGAGTTTGAGGTTTTCCTTGAGAAGAAAGCGTATGTGCAACAACCCCACCAACATGCAGGGAGGAGAGATTGAATGCAACCGTCCAAAATATGTAAGTATAGGAATAGAGTATAATTATTGACACTTTTTGATGTAGTTTTATTTGCTACATTCAGTAACTGCTGACAGTTTTCTGTAGATCTGATACATAAATGTCCACATAGCTCAGTGAAAAAATACCGTGATCAACAATTTGTTTGCCAATACTTGTTAGCGCTGTAGACTACCTTCAGTCCTAAGGTGGTACCATGTTATTTAGCTGTACAGTAAGGAGGGCTGACAGGAAGTTGAAAATTAAGATCATTTACAGAAATATGCACAATTTATTTTATGATGTTCTTTTAAAGATAAAACTGTATTGACAGACTTTCTGAATGATACTGCTCCATGCTGTACTTTTAATCTATTCACAATGAATAAATAAAAATCTGTATTTTTTAAAAATGCGAAAATAAATGTTGAGGCCTGGTGCAATTTATCTGGGCGCAGTGCTTCTGAATGTCAGTGGGAGCACAGCTTGGGTAAGGACAACACGATGGAATCCCTTCTTTGTACAGCAGCCATGCAAATACCAGTTTCTGCATCATTCCCCACCATCTCGTGTCGTCTGGTTTCGTTCTGACTGGTCACTGAAGTTGTTCTTTTGTCAGTTTTCACAGTAGAGTTCTTAAAATGTTCCAAAGTTCATTTTTACTCTTAGAAGCTTCCAGAAATCGTGTTGTTTTTTCCTGTTCAATCCTTGCTTCCTTGCACTCCCAACAGTTGGAAATAGCTGGGAGGAAACTACTGGACGTGTGACAAGGAAATCTGTTTTCTTCAGGAAAGGCGGAAGGGTGATGATGATGATGATAAGAAGTAAGCACTGAACTGCCCCCTTGTTACAGACCCATCTTTATTGCTCAATGTTGAGAAAAGAATGGAAATATTTGGCCTGGATGATATGAGGAGAGAGTTTTTTGTGACAGGTGCTCATGATGCACTGTCATCCTCAGTATGGCTTGTTCCCTGTTCCCTTCAAGAATAAACTCATAGGAGCCCTTTTAAACTGGAGCCTTTGTATTGCTTTTGCCTTTTTGCTTTTTTGCCCTTGTATTGCTTTAATGGGAAAGGTTTAAACAATGTGGCTACAATAGTTATACAATATGAAATTGTTCTGCAGTATACCTTGAAAGAGCAGAACAACCAAGCCCTGGGAGGCCTCTTCATTCTTACTAAGATGGAAAATGGTGAAGTTTAGCCCAAAGTCTGGTGCTGGGTAATGAGCAGGTGGTGGAAAGCACAACAGTTAAAGCTCATGGAGACAGCCAGCACACTGTAAGAATTCTGTCTGTAACCAGCTGTGGGACTGACATGAACCTCAGTCTTCTCCCTGCAGACCTGCATTCCCTTCTGAGAGCAGCAGGACAGCCAAGACACGCGTAGTGTAGGTGAGCTGAGCTGAACCGGGACTCCTTGCCCGTGTTGTAAAAGGGAGGATTTGGCTTCAGCCCTTGACTGCATTGCAGCGGTGTGTCGGGCTGGGTGCAGGGTAAGCACAGAGATCCACCCTTGGAGAACAGAACACTGTGGGGCCAGGCCCTCGGGCTGGGCATCATTAATATGAGGGGTGGGACCTTGCCTGCCTTGCCCAGCTCCTGTGTCAATATAATGCAAAGCAGTAAAATGACGCAGGTAGCTTGAGTTTTCCAGATGGTTCACCTTTAATTTGGAAAAAGTCTCATCACCTTACAGCGGTGGCGAAGATCCCACGCACACCTCCATGCATGCGTTCTGCACAGGGGAGGGACCTCGGGGCGGCGCTGAGCAACTTTCAGTCCTCGCACTGCCGTAAGGGAGCAAGAAGAAAAACAGCCCAGTTAACATGAAGTCTGTTTTCTGACTCTTCAAAACTGAGTTTTAGTTTTGCAACAAAGAACTGAAATGCGTGTCACACTTCGTCGGACTTGCAGCCCCGGCTCCCGCAGGCGTCCACGTGGCAGCTCAGCTGTCGCGGTGCCGCCTCGGCAGCGGGCGGGTCGGGCGGATCTGGTGCCAGTGCGGAGTCGTGCGGAGTCAAATGGGGCGCCGAAAGAAGCGGTGATACGGCGGTAGCGTGGCCGAGCGGTCTAAGGCGCTGGATTAAGGCTCCAGTCTCTTCGGGGGCGTGGGTTCGAATCCCACCGCTGCCAACAGCTCTTTTCCTCTTTTGCAACCGCCGTTGCCGCAGCTCCCCCTGGCGGCCACGCCACTCCATGCCGGTAGAGCATTGTGGGTAGGAGGAGGGCCGCGGCCCCACGTGCCGGCCGCAGTGACACCAACATGGCCGCCGCCTGAGTGCCGCCCGCCGCGCCGCGCACCGCCATCGGGGACCGGCGGCCCCGCCGTCCGCGCGGCGCCTCCGCCAGGTGAGCGGCTGCGGTGCCCTTACTGCCGCTTTCGGGGCCGTGCGGGAGCGGGGTACGGCAAGGGGCGGAGGGGGCGCGGCCCGGGCTGCGGGGCTCTGTCCGCACCGTGGGGCGGTGGGAACGGGCGTGGGGGGCCGACAGGAGCCGCCGGGCGGGCTTTGAGGGAGCGGACGGGGGTCCGGCCCGGGCCCGGCGTCTCGGCTCCTCTCGGCGTCGGGCCGGGGTTGCCCGGCACGGCTCTCCCGGCACGGGAGGCCCCCGGTGCTCCCGCCGGGCGGAGTTCCCTCACGGACGGCCCGGCCCGTGCCCCGTGTGAGGTACCGGAGGGCGGCTGCGCGTGGCGCCTCGTCCCCTCAGCACTGGCGGGAGCTGCGGCGGCGCCGCCTCACGGTGCGTGGGGACCTCCGGATGACTGTGCAAAGCTCCGGCGGGGCACGGCGCGGAATTGGGTCAGCACCGCCGTCATCGCGGACGTGTGGAAGGTGCCCGTGTGCTTTTTGCAGCTCCGTTTTGCGGAATGCCGCGGCGCTGCCTGGGAGGGGTCGGGCCGGAGGGCATCGGGGGCGTCGGGTCGGGGAGCGGGGCTGCTGGCTGCCCGCCCGCACCGCGGGGACCCGGCACGTCCTGCGTGAGAAGTGCCGGTGTTGGCGGTTGGGGTCGTAGGGCTGGCCGCCCTAGAGACTCAACCCGAGAGGAAAAGAGTTCGGTTACTCCGTGGCGGTTTTATGCTTTTTTGGCCACAGTGTTTTTTCTCATTGCAGTGGGAGGGTGGTTACGGCAGCCCAGCCTTGGTGGTGCTGAGAAGATTTGTATCTCCTGCCCTCGTGTGCTCCAAGGTTTAATGACTCACACAGACAACTTGCACTGATGCTGACATGCACAGGAAAGTCCCTTTATAAAGAGAGCGATCTTGCCAAAAGAAAACGTGAAACAAGTGCTCTTGTGGCTGTGCTTGCTACCTTCTAGAGCTTAATTCCATTCTTTTATTCCTGTGGGGTTCATTTTGTATTTGCCATGCATACATGCAAACTGCAGATGCAGAATTGTGCCTGTGTGTCTTCAGTGGAAGCTTTGTCCTGATCAGAGGATTCCTCACATGAATGTTGAGCACTGTTCTGGCACACACTGCTTCCTGTGGTAGGTCTGTCACTCTGGTACTCCAGTGAAAGCACCTGCAGTCATTCTTTATCCTTAAATGGTGAAAAAAAATTTAATCTTTGTGATCTGATATTTTCTGTAAGTACTGAACTGGATTCCCAAGATCTCATGTAAAATGGAAAGAACAGCATTGGATGAAGGACCAGAAACCAGGTCTTTCAGGTTAGGTTTCTCTTTCTCACCTTGGCCCAGGAAATCTGAATTTCTGTTTGGAAAGTGTTGTCAGGCAGGAGCAGATTCCTCATCCCCACACAGGGCAAGGACAGAGGGCTCAGACCCACAGCTCCCACCTCTGGGTCTGCCGTGTGCACACCTGCTGAGTGCACTCCCAGTGCCTGCTCTGTTCTGAGTGAAGGCCCCATTTTGTGCCAAGCTGTCTGCATGCTGTACTGTACTGAGCACCTGGGTTGTGCAGAGCTGGAGCTGACACATCTCACTGCTTGAAAAGAGCGCGGCCATGGGTGTGCATGGGAACTGCAGAGTGCCCAGTGGTTGTCGAGCTCAGTGACACATTTCTTGGATAACTGTGTGCTGATGATTTGAGAAAACCATGTGTGTGTTGAAATATACTGGAATGGTTAAGAGGTGAATTGTGTACTTGAAAAAAAGTCAGCACAGTTGGGGATGTAGCATGGATGCTTCTGCCTCTCACAGACCTCTGACACTGGCTCCTTTCTGTAGGAAGCCCAGCAAAGAGGGGAGTGTGAGTCACTGGTGAGAGTAAGATCTGTTGAGGCAAGTTCTGTTTTCTCATTGTTTTGAAGGGTCTGAGGGAAACAGAGGAGTGTCTTAGAGCTGCCGTCCTGTGTGAGCAGTAGGTCTGTGCTCAGCCGTGGGCTGTAGGCAGGGTCAGCACAGTGCAAGTGTAAATGCTGTCTGGTCCTGAGCACAGGGCTGACGCAGGCTTTTTGCTTCTCCTAGCTCTTAAACCAGAAGCTTTCTCCATTTCTATTTTCAAGGAAATTTTTCTGGGAAGGGAAGAAGGCTGGTGAGCTGCATGGCACCATCCTTAGAGACTGTGACAAGCGCTGTGGTTATTTCAGAGCTGGGGCATGCTGTCTGCAAACCAGTTGCTGCTGGGGTGCAGTAGTCACACAGGTATAAAGCGTGTGCTGCACACAAGTTCTGAAGGCCTGTCCTTCCCACTGCAGAGCTCTGCTGTAGTGCTCTCTCTTTCATTAAAGTTATGGGAACTTAATTACCTTCGAGACTCTTGTTTGTTTTTGGAGCTGGTGGCAGCTGGTAGAGGTGGTGAGGTGCGAGGGGCCGTGTTGTGCCAACACGAGCACTCCTTCACAGCACACACTGAGTGCATTGCCTCTGAAAAGAAAGCAGTGTACTTGAACAAATAGTCTGGGCTCCATGTGGTACGTGGCACAGATGTAGTGACTCATATGACATATCTGTTTTCTTTCAGATTGTGCCAAGGAATAAGCCAGCTTTTTGTATCCTAGCATGGCAAATGAAGAAGATGATCCAATTATACAAGAGGTAAAAGTGCTTTGTGGCAGCTGTGGTTCTATGTGCAGATTTTTTTGTGCTATTCAACTTCTGTTCTATTGTTCTCATTATAATTTTGATGAATTCATATCTTGCTATACATGAAGCTGAAATGGTTTATACCTTCTGCTAAAAACAAACAGTTCTACTCCAGTTCTGGACTTCCTTAAGGATCTGTTCCATCCCAAGCAGTAGCCCAGTGTCCCATTCACTTTGTGTATGAATTCAAGCACCAGAGGTATGAGCAAGGGCAAGCTTGTGGGGTTTGACAGAAGTGTCTCAGAAGGTACCTAAGATGGAAATGTCTGTGTGTGATCATCGTGACACATCTGTGGATTTTAGGAGTTGGTGGCAAAGTGCTTGTATTAAATCCTATCTGGCATGTGGGTGTTTTGTGGGTTTTGTCTAGCTTAGAAAGTTTTCATGGCAAAAAAGCAGCGAGGAAGTTAACTTTCAGTCTTGCTGCCAAAGAGAGAACACCCTCTTCTTTTCAGATTGTGGTGATAGATACACTTCAGCCACACAGACAAAAGAATTTCTTGTTTCATTTCAGAGACAAATATATGTAGCGCTGCCTCCTGCCTCATCATAGTTGTGCTGTTTTTTCTTCCCTAAGAGGCCAGCTGCTATATTACAAGTCAAAATCAGCAGATGAGACCTTTATCAAGAGTCATGAGTGAGCCTCACATGCAATTCATAATTAGAAGCAAAAATTGACAGTATTAGAGCTCTAGGGATTGTACTTACGTCTGAGGATCCATCCAACATAGCTGTTAACTGATGCAAGTTGTTTGTGTTGCTTTTTAGATCGATGTGTTCCTGGCCAGAAGTCTGCTGGAGAAGTTGTATCTGTTTCAGGTATTCCAGTTAGCTTTTATTTAGTGAAAATTTGTTTAAAATAAATTGATTGAAGGAGCAATAGCTTTATTTACCTCTTACAGGGAACAGGCAAACCTGCATGCATCTCAGTTGAAACACCTGGTATTAAGCTGTTTGTAAGAGAGGGGTGATTGTTTATGGCATTGACTTGTCATTAAATCACTGCCTATAGCCACACTCAGGGAATTATTTTAGTAGGCAATATCCTTATTGTGGTTTGGATAAATCTGCAGTCTCTTGGCCATTTTCTGCCAATGGCCAAGTTGATTTTTGTAACTTTACTGAACAAATGTTTATTTAGGACTCATCCTGTCTAAGACAATGCCATCAGTGTTCATAACCAGTGTGAGTCATCAGAAGAGACCCCTTATGCTGTGGAGATAAAACTGATGAGTGATTAAAGGTGGAAATATGCTTGAAATTTGAAGATCTGTTTCCCATTCTGTTCACTGAATTTCTCTCATCGTTTTATCTTTGTGGTTCACTTTCCCTATCTGCAGAGTGGGAGCTCTTTTGGGGCTGATGGATGAGATATTCATTATAAGCCAGTGGTGCTAACTGGCATAGCCTCCTGTCCAGGTCTTCTGCCCAGCATGTGCAGCTTCATGATGGGTTGCTCTGCATGTTCTGGACAAATGGCAGCTCTGAGCAGGCTGCTGCCTTGCTGGAAGACTTCATCTGGGCACCACACTGTGGTCTCAGCATCCCCAAATAGTTCAGAACAGAGGATCAGGTGACTAAATGTGACCATATGTGGACCAGATCGTGTAGGCTGACACTGCTGGTGAAAACTCACATGTATTTTACTTCTAGATAAATAAATCTCCAGAGAGGTGATATCAGTTAATGGGTTTTTGTGGCTTCTATCACATCCTTTTTCAACTGGATTAATATGTTGTAGGGTTTTCTTGTCTTACAGCACAGTGATGTGTTGGAGGCAGGAAATGGAAAAGAGTGAAGTGACAGGAATGGAGGGTGGAAGGGAAGGCTTTCTAACCAAACTCTGAGATCTGATGACTCACAAGATTAAAAAAGTCGTTTACTGAGATCTTGTAACCATCTGGAAAGTGGCTTTACATGTGAAGGGGCAGGCAGGGTTTAATTAATTTCTATGGAATTCTGTTGTCTTTAAATTAAGAATTTTTATGAAATCAATGTGTTTTCCAGTATCCAATTCGTCCAGCTTCCATGACATATGATGATGTTACACATTTATCAGCGAAGATAAAACCAAAGCAGCAAAAGGTTGGTCATCATTTGAGTCCAGTCTCTGAAAGTTGTTTTAATGCTGTCTGCAACGTGCTTCAGATCATTACACTGTGCTGCTAAGCTAAGTGTGCAGCTTGTGGGACCAGATCTCTGTGCTTGGGCTTAAAAGAATGGTTTATTAAGAGAGGAGTTAAAGTCACAATGGAAAAAAACAATATAAAAACAGAATCATTCAGGGAAGTCTGGCTACTATTATTCATTCTGTACAAGATTGGTTTAAAAGATTTTCACAATATTTAGAAGAGGGTTGAGGTTTGAAGGCATGCTTTGTCTTTTAGAGTCATTGTGTGTCTTCATTCTTCTCTTGCCTGTCTATGAACCACCAGCAGTCCTCTTTGAGAATCAGTGGGGTGGTGAAAGTATAACCAAAGCCAGAATGGTCACACTTACCTGCAGACGTATTGCAAACCTGTAGCTCTGATTTAAAAATGTCTCATGTTAAAAAATAAAAAAGAACACAAATAGGTCTGTGATAGCAGGATATTTTTCTGGGAAATAGTTGAGAGTGCTTACGTGAAGTTTGAAGTTAGTGTGTATTATGTTATGTTAAGGATTTTTTAAATTAGAATTAGCAAACATTTACGTTTTTAGGCCCAGTGCAGACATAAATCTACCATCACTACCAGGGACTGGTCACCAGTTCTGTTTACAAATAACATGGAGGGGAAAAAAGCGAGGTGATGGCTGTAATTTATAAGTTCAATTGGTGATTCATTTGGAGTTCTGCCATTGTAATTATTTGTCTTCACATTTTTTAGGTTGAACTGGAAATGGCCATTGACACTTTGAATCCAAACTACTGTCGCAGCAAAGGAGAACAGATTGCTCTCAATGTAGATGGCACTTGTACAGATGAAACAAGTACCTATTCCTCGTAGGTGTCCTTTTGCTTTCCTTCATTTCTGTCGTAGGCAGAGGTATGTGCATTAGACTCATGTCCATCCACACCTCTTAAATACCTCCAGGAATGAGGACTCCACCATCTCCTTCTGCAGCCCATTCCAATGCTTTGCAACCCTCTCTATGAAAGCAGTCTTCCTGATATCCAATCTAAACCTCCCTGGCACAACTTGTTTTGTTGTGACCTGTCACCTGAGAAAAGGCACCAACACCTCCTTGCTGCAGCCTCCTTTCAGGCAGTTGCAGAGAGTGATGATGTCTCTCCTTAGCCTTCTTTTCTCCAGACTAAACAACCCCAATTCCCTCAGTCATTTCTCCTAATGTTGTTCTGTAGTCCCCAGCTTCATTGCTCTTCTCTGCACGTGCTCAGTCAAGTCAGTATCCTTCCTGTAATGAGGGCCTGAAACTGATTGCAGTGCTCAAGGTGTGGCCTCACCAGCACTGCATGCAAAGGATCAATCACTTTCCAGTCCTGCTGGCCACAGTATTTCTGATGCAGACTAGGATGCCACTGGCCTTCTTGGCCTCGTTAGCTGGCTGCTGACCAGCACAGCACACTCAGGTTCTCTTCCTGGACAGATTTCCAGCCACTCTGCCCCAAGGCTGTGCTGCTGCATGGGTTGTTAATGACCCAGCACTTACCCTTAGTTCATGTCATATAACTGTGCTTGGCCCGTTGATCTAATCTAGGTCCATCTGCAGAGCCTTCCTGACCTGAAGCAGATCAACAGTCTTGCCTTACTTGATGTTGTCTGCAAACTTAGTGGAGTGCACTGGGTGCCCTCATGCAGGTTATAGATTAAAATGTTCAACAAAACTGGCCTTTGTATATAAAGTGTTTGCTGATAGACTATTTTGGGAATTGGTAATTTCAGGCCTTTTAGCATCTATGTGCCACATTGCCTGTAGAATATAATCTTACAGCATTCATCTGTTTGCAGGAAGCTGATGGACAAACAAACTTTCTGCTCTTCACAAGCTGCAAGTAATGTTTCCCGCTATGCAGCTGCTGTTTATAGAAAAGGTGACTTTGTTTTGTTACCCCTCACATCAGTGAAACATGTGAATTTCTGGGTTAAATAAGAGCTGTTTGTTCTATGTTTCCACTAGCATAGGCTCATATTTAATTGAAGCTTTTCTAAATAAAGCAAAAGCTTTCCTTATGAGTGTGTCCCTGGAGTCCTTGAGGAGCTCCAGCAAAGTTCTAAATAATATAGCAGGGCACAGCCTCCAAGATCTTAACAGTCCACGATGGCCTGAAACACACATTTACAGTAAAAAATTATTTTTCTTACATTGTATTATTATCTCTGTATTATTATACCTCAGCATGGCTGTTTTATTTGCCTGTTCAACACTTCCTGCCCTTCTTTTGTTTCCTACTGTCACTGCAGAGTTTTGATGAGAGGATCGTTGTAGATTGCCTACAGAGATGTCTGTTTCACTGGTAGTATCCTGACACATAGGTCAGATCTGAGCCAAAATGGGGCTCTCTGTAAGATCTGGCTCCAGCATTAATCAAGAAGGTAGCAGGAGAACATCTTGATTTTTTCATACTCCTTTGATGTTCTGTGCACTGGGTGAATCTTAACTTAAACCCTTTTTACTGTATTAAATACTTGTGTTCTCTGGAAGCTGTGCTGTTGCAGAGGTAGCAAGGTGATGCAAGTACTGTCTCTGTGCATTAGAAAACAGTACTTTTAACCAATATCAATTCTCTTTTTCAGGTGAACTTCACCTGACTCCACTGCATGGAATTCTTCAGCTGAGGCCAAGTTTCACCTACTTGGACAAAGCTGATGCAAAACACCGCGAAAGAGAAGCTGCTAATGAAGGTAAGTGCTGCATGAGTTATGTTTCCTTTTGAGAGGTAGGATACAGGTTCTCTGTGTAATTTTATTCAAAGGTGTTTAATATAACAATGAACTGATTATAAAGCCATTTCTCAGCCAGTTCTTTTCTCTGATCATACCTTCAGTGCAGTTGCATCAAGATTTTTGTGGAAAGGTGTGGAGGACTGGCAGAGAAAGAGGAGACAGCGGGTGGTGTCAGGGGTCAGCAATAGGAAGTGCCACCACAGCCACTGAAAAGCAGCAGTGCCAAATTCATGGGGGCAGTTTCTCCTATTACATGAGTGGTGGGGCACTGTCATATGCTGCATAGTTTAGCAAGCTGTAGTTCCTATTTCTGCCTTCTTCCAGAGTAAGCCTCCAGGCAGGTACTTGTTGGCTCTGGTTGTTTTATTGTACTGGTGGTTTTATCCTGTTGGCTTTTTTTGGCAGGTGGTGATTCATCCCAGGATGAAGCTGAAGATGACGTTAAGCAAATTACTGTATGTCCAGATTTCCTTTTTGTGGTAGTTCAGGCAACAGTTTACGAGAAAGCATGTCAGTTCATACCCAAATAATTGGACAGGAAACCTCATCTGGTTCTGGTGACCCTGGGCTTGGAAGGGGAAAGGCAGTTGTTGCACAAGAGTAAAGATGGCAACAAGGGTTGATTAATTTGAGCTAGGACCCTTAGCTTCTGTTCTCATTCTGTGAAATAGGTAATGGAGGTGTTTTGTTTCAAGTGTTGTGGAGCTGTATTTAATGATGCCAAAACTTCTAGGTACGGTTTTCCCGCCCTGAGACTGAGCAAGCTCGTCAAAGACGTGTTCAGTCTTACGAATTCCTGCAGAAGAGACAAGCAGAAGAGCACTGGGTTCATCTCCATTATTATGGCTTGAAGGTAAGTGTGGGACCTGATGGCTCAGCCAAATTAAATCTGGGTATGTGGGAATCGAGAAGTCATCAGAAGACAGTGAAGAAAAGTTGATCTGTAGGCTTGAAATGACCCCACAGTGCTGTGTGCCTCTGCCACCAGATAGTGCTGTGGGATCTCCACACTGGAGAAGCTTTAAAACTGAAAATTGGACAAATTTAAGGCAGGGGGTGTTTAAGTCCAATAGTCACTCAGGTCTTAGCTTTGTAAAACAGTCAGGGAAGCCAGTCACTTAAACGTCCTGAATCCTGTTTCTCTGACACAGCATGCATGTCAGGAGATTTTTGAAGTACATCAACTGAAATGTTTACACATCATATCTGCATCATTCAAGAAGGCTTACAGTACAGCATCAGTGAGATGGAATGCTTGCATAGCGCAGTGAGGATGGAGCAGTCTCAGTTCAGAATAAGGAGTCTATCTGAAATGTTGTGTTCAGAATGCGTCAGTGATTTGTGCTTTTCTCCATATCTCCAGGACAGCCGTTCAGAACATGAGCGCCAGTATTTATTCAGCCAAGGTCACGGCCTTGCTGAGAATACAGAATTAATAAAATCTCCCAGGTAAAGGTTTGATGGTTTTCTAGGGAAGGTACAGTAATTTCTTGGGATTGTTTTCAGAGTAATAAGCAAATTTGTTCTTTTAAAATCATACCTTTGATACTGATGTCCATGGTAGAAGTGGAGTTGTTTAAAAAATAAAGGCAAACTGGTCTTCAACTTCAGTTGCTTTCACTTGAGATTGTAGCCTTGTCTGTGTTATCACAGCCCAGCTTTATTGAGACTGCAGATATTGTAAAGGAGAAGTAAAACAAAAGCTCCTTCTGATTAAAATAAATGAAAACTCTAAAGCCAACAATCCAATCCAACAACAAAATCCAACAACAATCCATTGTTAGAAACTCTTAGAAAACTTTATTTTGGTGATTTTTAGGAGACACCTGATACTACTTGGAACATGTTTGGTTTTGTTTCTTGCTGACTGCAGCTATGTATGGGAATCTTCTGTGGTGCAGACAGCAATAACGTTTTGCTGTAAACTGATAGACCATGGCCCGAGTAATAGGAAGGTGGTGGACTGCCTCTCTCCTTAATGGTGTGGGTGTGTGTTTTGTAGCATTTAACATCTCAGTGGAGCAGTGCCAGGTGTGATGAGAAGTCTTTTGGATTTGATTCTTTCAGACACTGGCAGTTACGTTGGCAGGTGTAACTGCAGGACTTCGTGTGGCCCCACTTGACTCTGTGTCAAAGTACCACGTTTAATGTTTGCACTCCTGCAGTTTCTCTGTTTGGACACAGAAGAGTACAGAAGAGCAAGGATTCTGACTCCCATCTGTTTCATGCTTTTTCTTTGAATGGATGAATGTCAGTAGCTTTTACTAGCACTGAATTTGTGGAGGAAGATGAGAAAGGAAAGGGGAGGGACTCTCTTTTCAAGCTGGTGTTTGTTTTGTAGATTCTAATAAGTAGGATTGCTTTAAGCAAAAAAATAACTGTACTTAAACTTGGGAAATCTCAAGACAAACATTATGAAATGTGTTTTCTTTTCTTGTAGTGAATATTTAATGATGCTGATGCCTCCAAGCGTAGAGGAAGAGAAGTAAGTGTACAGAATGTTCAACACGGATGTTGTCTGGATGCTCTCTCATAAGCTGCAACTCACAAAGCTGTTGTTTATTTGCAGTAGCAAACCAGTGGCTCCAAGCAATGTGCTTTCTATGGCCCAGCTGAGAACTTTACCCCTTGCTGATCAGATCAAGATCCTGATGAAGAACGGTTTGTAATCCATTTGCACTTCACTTGTGACTTCTAATTGTCTCAGATAAAATATCTTTCCTAGCAGTACCAGTTCTGTCCCTCTTCCAGACAGTGGCTGGATCTCTGATTCTGTGGAGCAGTTAAGAGCTGAGTATTTGCTTGAGAAGGCTGAGTGGTCCTTGGGAAAGAGAAGAGCAGTAGGTGGAACTGACAGCTGCTCTGTGTGTTTGCAGTGCTGTCACTCTTAGAATATTTTCTGATCTGACAATAACTTTCAGAATGCATTTATTTCTGCATTATCTCCTGGCATGTGAAATCTGAGTATGGCTTAAAAATGGGAAGTTAATGCAACAGGCTGCACTTTGGCATTTTTTTCCCTTGAAAGTTTTCAGTAATATGCTTCTTGAGTGTTACATAAGTTTTATTCTCTCTCTTCAGTTACTCTCTAATGAGAGCAAATCCGAGAAACTTAGGAGCTGTCTTGTCAGCTGTCTCTGTTTCCAAATATTGCCAAAGGATTAGATTTTTTTTTAATCCATGATTTAATTGAGGGCCAGTTAAGCTAATTAACGTTGTTGCAACATGAATGTGTATTTTTTGAACAGATTCTGACTATGGGTACTAAAGTTTAGGCTTTGAATTTTTATTTTCCCCAATTTTGACATAAACATAAATCGCAATATCCTAGAATCGAAACTCCGTTTTTATTTTGCATACTAAGAAAGCCCTTCATCTAATGCCTCTTTTGCCTTTCAGTGAAGGTGATGCCATTTGCAAACCTGATGAGTCTGCTGGGCTCTGGGACAGATTCTACAGCAGTTCTCCGCTGCATACAGCAGGTGGCGATGCTGGTCCAGGGAAACTGGGTGGTGAAGAGGTAGGTATGCCTCGTCTTTGTTGCTGAGATGTGGTTATCTGCTGTAAGAAGAGAATTAGAACAATGGATTTTATGTAGTCATCTTCAGTGTGTATCTTTGTTCTCAATTGCAGTGCTGTGAGATAATCAATTCAACATTCTGTGTTTTGTTCTGCAATAGGATAATAAAAATTCAAACAGATGATGGCAGATGCCAGCACAGTTGTACCCAGCCCAACTAGAATTGTGGTGGAGCTGTGATGTAATCTGTATTTGCATTTGAGCTGTCAGATATTTGTTGTCTTCACTCGTGTTCTTTTGTGTGGGGACACTCCTAAATCCTTTCAGAGATTAATGTCAAATATAAATGCATACAATGAAACCATCCCAACCGTTAGTGTTTCTTAGCTAAATTCAGTCAGAGAAAGACCTTTGTGCAGTCGCTTTGCTGTTCATCAGTGGATGCTGCTCTTGTCAGCTGAAAGCATTGCCTGCCTTCTAGAAGCTAGCTTTACCTGTCATAAAATGGCACTACCTGTGGTGTACTGACTGTAGCACATGAAATGGATGCTGTGTTGTTCTCCTGTTTATTAGAACAAGGCATCTCACTGGGAGTAAGTCTGAAGAGCAGTGTGATTGTTGTTTTTTTTCTTTTCAGCTGGGTGGAGCATTGCATGCAAAGAATTACAGTGTGTGGAGTAGTTTTCTGCACTAAGATGTGTGGCACCAGTTACCAGCTTGTCTGTTAGCAGGATTCTTCAGCTGTTGTGATACAGGCCTGTGCTAGCTGTGTGAGCTGCTTCTGTCCTTGCTGTACCTCCAGTCATTCCAGAAGGCAGCTGGGTGCAAATTAAAAGTGTTACAGCACTCAGGGGGTTTTTATGTTGTATGTGTTTCTTTGCTGTTTGTCTGAAGACTCTGTGTGCATCTGTACATGTAGCCTGTTAGGGATAGTTGTGCACAGAGCCGTGTCTGCACACATCAGAGCTTTAAGTAAGGAGGCTGAGGAGATCAGGATTGTTAGCCTGGGTTGCCCCAAGGCTTTGGAGTCTGTAGAAATGAATGTCATCTAGTTGATCTTGCAATCAGACCAGGACACCAGGGTGGTGTTAGTCCTGGATCTGATTGGTTTGAGCATGAAAGCTCATAGCACTGTTCTCTTTAATCTTTGATTGCTGAGAAGGAATTAAAGCACACCGAAAACTCATTCCTATAGATCAGCGTTTTGGCTAAATGCTACCTTCAAGGCTTAGGTTAGTCTCAGCACTTCTTAGGATCATGTTGGTCTTGTTTACACTCATGCAAGGAAGGAAAGGCTTTGCAAGAACAAAGCAGAGCTTGTACCTGCGTTGCACACATCTACCAGTCACAAGGCTGGGCTTTGCTGGTGTAAGCACTTCTTGTACTAATGTAATTGAAGTGGAGTAATTACATTAATATTAGTTCCTTTAATGAAAGCGGTGCTTTGGATAAAGGTGTAAATTAACTGCAGAGCTGGGAGCACGTTTATTATGTTAATTTTCACCAATGCTGTATTTTGGAGAACCAAGTAGCTAATCCTTCTTCCTTTTTAATTAACAGCGATGTGCTCTACCCTAAAGACACTTCCAGTCCACATAGTGGAGTCCCTGCAGAAGTGCTTTGTAGAGGGAGAGACTTTGTTGTAAGTACAAAAGAGTTTGTTGTTTCTAAAGGAAAATATTGTTGAAGTTTGTCTGAGAGCCATGGCATTGGTTTGCACTTGGTTTCACATCCACCACTACTGCAATAAGATGTTTGCTCCAGAGAAATTATTTGCACTGTAACCCTGGTGGTGGTGTTAAAATTCTGGCATGGGAGTGTTTGTGTGGACTGACATTGTGGCTGTCTGGTAAGTTCAGATTGCTGGTCATTAACAGTAGGTGGTATTCATCTCTTTGTAATAGAACTTGTAGAGCTGCTATCACATAACCTGCATGGTGCAGGGCTGGCAGCGAAGCCAGGGCTGGATAATGAAGTGCTTGTTTCTCCAGATACGTTTCCGTGGGCTCAGGACTGCAAGGTCTCAGGAGGGCAGTGTGGTTAAGCCTTCTGCTCCCGGAGCATGCACTGCTGGTCTTTAAAAAGGATTTTATTCCCCTGAGCTGCTAATCAGTGAAAGGACTTTGTTCCTAAGCACCTGCTGTGAGTGGTAGCTGCGTATGGAAGTTGTAATGAGTACAGGTCTCATAAACAAGCACATAACCACAGAAGGGAGGAACAACTTTGTTTCGTGTTTGTTTTTGCTAACCACGGAAAGAATTAAGTTCCTGAGTGCTTCCTAAGTTCATACCCAGTTTATGGCTTCCACCCCATTGAAAAGAAATTAGTGAGCATACATTGCTTTCATGTTTTCCAGTTAGACCTAAGAGTTCCCCTCATTTGCGAAGTCTGTTCATGAGATGTAGAGCTGAATAGGAGCATGCCATGCAAGAGACCTTACGGATGTGGCAGCACTAGCATAAGATAAAATGATGGTGATTGAAGCTGACTTGTTACTGTGTCTTGATGTCTGCCCAAGACACTGCCATGTGGAGCTCTGCAATCAGATGTGACCCGGTGACAGTAGGCTTTAGGACCCAGCAGATTATGTGACACGTCATGTGTCAAGTTCTAGGGACCAGAAATTATTATGCTTGGTTAAGTAAGTGCTTATGCTTAGCAACTGAAATGTAAAGATAAAGTGTTTAATAATGGAAGCTATTTTACTCTTATTTTAAATACTGTAAAAGACCAGTGGCGGCTTTAGTGTTCAATTGTTCTATGCTGTACTTTGAGGGAGGTAAGTAATTCTTGCCTTTTCTCAAAGCTGCTGTTTTTTCATAATAATTTCAGTTTCTAGTTTAGAATAAAGTGCCTAAGGAGAAACGGCTGTCTCAAGAGTTGTGTGCAAAGAGAACGGATCTGTTTCCTTTAGGCAGCAGCTTCTTGTCCTTCAAAACAGAAATGCCTTGTGTTGTGAGTGTAGTGATTTTCTGAGTCTGTAGGAAGAAAGAAGCTGAGTCAGAGAGAAGGAAGTATGGAAGTATTGAAGCACAAGAGGAAATTGACAGTAATGAGATTTTTGAATTATTTGCAACACTATTAATAAACACATAGTAAGGGAGATTGTAATCGATTTAAATGGAGATGGGAAGAAATCAAAGGTCATAGTCAGACAGTAGGCTCATGTGCCCATTAGCCTGCTCTCAGCAGCTGCCTCACGGTGTGCTAGGCCTTGGGAGCTGCTTAGCAGAGCACCTGGCTTTTCCATTAACGAGAGACAAATACATGAGTGAATTGCCATCGTTGCATGACTGTAAGTGACTGTGGTGATGTGCATTGGAAAAGGCAGCAGATACTTTCTAAGAGGTTGTGAGCTGCAGAAATGCAGCAGTCAGCAGCTTCTGCTGGCACTGCACCCAAAGAATTGGAAGAAGAGTTTCTTCAGGTTAGTGAACAAGTGTGCTAAAGCTGGGCATGAGGTGTGACTCCTGCAGTTCCAGCATCGCCACAGTAGGGCTTTTTTGGAAGCTAAATGAGGTTTGAGAGATTCTTCAGAGCTTTTGTAGTCAAAGGTTCACCAAGGAAGACCATGAACTCTCAAAGATTCTGATACTGCACATGGCCATTGGAGCAAGGAATAGGTCAGAAAGTGCTTTTCTGCTGTTTGTGTGAGCATCTCCTGTTCCCACATCCTTGGAAGGAGTCAAGTTCCCATTTTTCTGGTAACATCATTGAAAAGTGTTATTTCTGTGACTTCGGTAAGGCAGCTCCTAACTGTGGTTAACAAGGTTTTCTCTTTTGTTTCCTTCCTAGATGTGGAAGTTCACACAGGACCGCTGGGTTGTACGAAAGGAAGTGGCAGCAGTTACAAAAGTGAGTGACTTCTTCCTAACACAGAGGTTGGTGCTAACTGTGGGCATTGTCTGCAGGTCAGTAACAGGTGCTGCTGCAAGCCTTTTCTTTCAGGTTCACAGTGTCTGCATTACTGCTGACTTGCAGTGTTGCTAACCAAGGCACATCTTCACTTTGGAACAGGTATAGATACTCTTTACAGAATTATTTCAAGCAGCTCCCACAGTTACAGTTCCACAGGACACGACTGTCCTTGCAGCTGAGCCACTGGAATGCGTCTTTGTCCCCTCTTCTGTTTTGGTGGAAAGCTGAACATCCTTTGAATCAGGCTTACGAAGCACCAAAGCAGATGAGAACTCATGCAGTCCACACTGATACTCGGCTTTTGCAGAGTGCGTTACAGAAGCACAACACTTCTAATAGCATTGCAAAGCTGCCAGTATTGAATAAAAGCTTTAAAACAACTCAGACACCTGAATATTCTGTCAGAAGGAAAAAAATTGTTTGTTTAAAACAAAATAAGATGATAGAGCACAAATGGGTTGATGTACAGACTGGCTACTTTTGGAATTTAAGATCCTGTGCTGTTTAAAAGCCATGCACCTGTAGGTGCAGCATGTCTGACTTGGAGCTCTAAACTAAGATGAAAGTTGTAGGACATGCTTCTCTGCGCAATAGTCTTTTCATCTCAGTTAGTAAACTCCCTTTTCTTTACAAAACATGTCATGAGCTATTTGACTCTCAGCTGATTAATCACTGCTCTCTGAAGTGCTCTGCCTTTAACATTGTGTGAAAGCACTGGTGTTGCAAAGGATAAATATCTCTGACTGGCTTAGGCGTGTGTTTGTGGGAGTGCCCCATGTACACCAAATCAGTCCTGCTCATCCTGTCGCGGGGAGCAGTGTGCCCTGCTTCGTGGCTGCAGATACCCTGTGTGAATTGACATCCATATCATTTTTCCTTTTTCTTTTAGCTTTGCCCTGAAGATGTGAAAGACTTCCTAGAGCACATGTCTGTGGCAAGAATAAACAAAGGTTGGGAGTTCATGCTCCCTTATGATGAAGACTTTGTTAAGAAGCATCCAGATATAGTTCAGAGGCAACGTATGCTGTGGATGGGCATTCAGGCCAAGTAAATGACTTGCTTTATTTTGGGGAATAAGCTAAAAGTGAAGAATCATCTAGTGTGAAGTTTCTGTGAATACTGACAGATCTATATTTGATCCATATTGCCTGTAAGGTTTACTCCTCTCAGGGGGTGTGGTTGTATGGGGATTGTGTTGATGCATCATTCAAGTCACTCCTTTTCTTTGGCTTCCTGAGGACAGCTTTGTGGAAATTAAATGTTCTGGCTGAAAGTTAAAGGTGGTGTGGCTGCAGGCAAGCATAACAGCATAAACAGTACTGGTATGATTTCCTTTGTATTTCAGATTAGAAAAAGTCTATAATCTTGTAAAGGAACACTTGACACCAAAGAAGCAAGAGTCACAATCAGGTAAATGAAATTGTGTGGATTACCTTGAAACACATGCATCTCTGTATTTCTGGGTGATATTTTGTTGTTTCTCTCTGTTTTTGAGTGTCTTGTGTCTGATATTATCCCTGTCTTGTAATTTCTTCTGCATTATTTGAGATAACTTGGTCTTTACTAACATCAGTGATGTTAGTGGTGACACAAGCTTACTGTGGCAGAGCATGGAAGGACTCCTTGGCACTGGAGACTCTATTTGATAGAGTAAAATCATCTGGCTATGTTAACAACTTCCTCATTTTAAGGCATGGTGCTGTAAGCAGATGCTGAGTTGAGGACAGGGACAGAGCATGAATGATTCTTACCTTTTGGTTCCCAGGCTGACATGCATGTGGTTGAATCATTCCCTTTTCAGTTCCAAATAAAACAGGGTTGGGTTTTTTATTTCCTCTGATTTGCTGGGGGGCTCTGTGGTGTGGTTGAGAGCTAAACAATTAAGGAGGAATGTATTTGCTGGGGGGCTGCAAGGAGGTGTAAAGTTGTCTCTTTGCCATTCCTCTCCACCACAGATGTCAGGAAGAATATTAAAGTAGCTGTTGTGTAATCTAAAAGGTTGTGAAAACCTGAGATTCCAGAGAGCTTTAGCTAGGCATTTGGCTCACTGCCAGACTCTGGAGCCAGCAAGGAGAATGAGCAGAACTGACAAATGTGCATATAATTCCATTTCAATACCGTGTGTTTGATCTGCTTGCAAGGATTAGGTGTTGGGTTATTCAGAGAGAATTAGTGGGCCTAATAATAAAGAAGGTAACAGCATGAGTGCTGTGTGGGCTTTTGCCTTCAATGCAGCCTTCCTTCCTACAGGATTGAGGCTGAATTTCTGTTTTGCCAACACACACTTCCCTTTTGCCTTTGGGTTGAGGTGCAGGATTGCATGGGAAAGGATTCCCTTCTGCCCCTTTCTACCCAGCACTGAGTAATAATACTTAGGAGAGTTCCAGATTTCCATACTGTGCACCTCATGCACAACCCAAGCTGTTGGAGAAATGCAGTGCCTTTGCTTCAGGTTCCTTGACTGGAAGACCTTCTGGCTTACAATTATCAACATGCTTAATTGTTTTATTCCTTTTTTTTTTTTTAAGTTATAGTAGCGGGGAGGGAAGCAAAATCTAATCAGTAAGCCAGGCTTATTCCTTAAGTAGTAGTGTTGTTTCCTGGCTTTATTTCACTGTGAGCAATTCAAGCAGCATTCTGCAAAACTGGAGTCTTGTTTATGGTGGGATTTTATGCTACGTTTCATTTCTTATCAGGCCATCCATTGCTGGTTTCTGGGGAGCAAAGAGTCAACATGGCAAAAGCGAAAGTCAAGCAGAACTATGGGCAGCTAGAGAAGGAGTTCCAGAAGCAAAAGGCAGAACTGAAATCAAGTGACACTTCATCCAAGATAGATGTTTCTAATATCCACATTAAAGAGGAGCCTGTGAGTGACGAGGAGCCCATGGACACCTCAGTGTACGAAGGCCTGAACAACGGCATTGTCAACGGCCTCCACATGGAGGAGGACTCCACAGACTCCTTAAATGGCCACTTGCCTGGAGGCTGCAGCGATCGGGTAGCCCAAGAACTGAAGGCATTTGTGTCCTCAACGTTTAGGAAACAATTTGTGCTCACCTTGAGTGAGCTTAAACGGTTGTTTAACCTTCATTTAGCCAGTCTGCCTCCAGGACACATATTGTTCAGTGGCATTTCAGACAAAATGTTACAGGACATGGTGTTAGACATTGGCTGCAAACAGATTTTGGTGCCTGTAAGTATTTTTTTCCTTTTGGCACAGTCTGGGTGGGAGGTAGGGGGGCAGTTAAATATCAGAGCTATGAAATGTTTGTACCTTGGGCTGGACTGGAGGAACACTTGTGTTCTGCTGAAGCTGCTGAAGGCTTGTCTGCCTTCCTGCTTCTGGCTGGCCCTGTGCTCTGCTTTCTGCCCTTACGGTGTGCTCATAGTTGTCCTTGGGGCTCCTTTTCCACCTCTGGGCTGTTGGGCTGCAGGGACTCATTGTGCCTGCTCGCTCCTGTTTCAGTGACTTACCCTGGGGGAGTCCCATCAGCTTGCTTTGCAGTGTACAGCTTTTTGCAGGAATGCTGCTGGGATAAAGATGATGGCTGCTGCCTGGAACTGGTGGGGCACACCCAGCAGAGCTCTCTGGGAAGCAGCAAACCGTATCTGCAGAGTTCTGTTGGTCACTCCTTTTCCTCCTGGGCTGATCACAGATGTCTTCACTTGTCTTTATAGAAATTATACGTGTGAATGTGTGAGTCAGAGCCAGCAGATTGCTTAGGAAAGAGAAGGGATTTTGACATCATGGAAAGTAGCCTGAAAGGAAAATAATTTCACAAGGTAGTGCTGATTGGTTTGCAGCCAGCAGGAGTTTGGGAGTCAGGTGTTGTTAGGGAGAGAGGCAAAGAAACATGTGAGCTGCTTGGGAGAGCAGAGAGCAGGCAGGCTGGGAAGAACCTGGAGCATAGGAGGTATAGCAACCCTCATGCCTTAGCTGGGCTTCAGGGAGGCAGAAGTAATGTGTTCAGTGGTGTGCAAAGTACGTCCTGTGGCACCTGGAGCCGAGTGACAGATGTGAGATGCCACGCAGGAGGCCACTGCTTTTTGTGCTTTTTGCTTTCTTTCCTGACAGCTTCCAGGTGCCTGGGCAATGCTTATTTGGAGCTGCTTCTTAGTGCTGGAAAGACTCTCATTGTATGTGGTATAGGATATGCACTTGCCATGCTGGTGGTAAACAGCTGAAGTCACTGCTGTTGTATTAACTGAGTCTGGGACTTGTTTGCTGGAGTTTGCCGTATGTTTGAGTTCTGCTGATCTAGAACTTCCTGCAGAATTTGATATCTTCTGCAACAGCCTGCATAAGCCTGTCAGAAATGTAAGTCAGCTCCCAGGCCTCTGCATCATGCTGTGGGCCAGCTGTGCCTTTTTTGTGAGCTCGTATACTTCGCTTTCTCTCATTGTTTTTCCTGGACCCAGTGAGGCTGCCTGAGCTCCTTGGAAGCCTGGAGGGATGCTTTGCCTGAGATTTCGTAGTTACTCATTAGTTTTCTGTAATTGAAACTGCTTTGGTGATAAAAATCAATGATCTGAGGTAATTAAAGTGATGTTCTATGGGGGGTGAAGACACTCTTGGCTTTCACGTTGCCCTGTTACAGAAAATGTGTTGCTGAAAACAGCAGTGGAAACCTTACTGGTGGAGTGTAGGATTTATAAAGCTGAACAGCTGCATCTGGGGTAGCAGATAAATGGTGCTCATGGGGCCTCAGAAGGTGCTTCAGCTGTGAGCAGGGGCTGCCTGCAGGGTGCTGTGCTTTGCTTGTGCTCTGTAGCAGTGACAGCAGTGAGCAGGGTGCCTGGCAGTTTGCAGAGTGATGTGAATGCAGGGAGGCTCTCTGTGCTCTCCCAAATAACACTGTGTTGGTTCGGAAGCAGTTCCTTCTCTGAAAGCCAGCAGTGCAGCTGTGCTCAGCATGTGGCCGAGGCAGCAGCAAATGCTCAGGTCTGCCCCAAGCAAACCGGGGCTCTGCTCCTGCAGCCCTCTGTTGCCTGTCCTGCTGCAACTTGTCAGGAGGGAGGCTGATGCTATGGTGTTATCTGTGCTGAATGAAAGCGCAGGAAAGTGTTCCTGTGTGTGGCATGTCCTCATGAGAAGAGGAGCATATTGGGTGTCGCTAGCCCAACACATCTGAATCCTGGCTCTAAAGCAGGTGCACAGCCCTGCTATGTATCAGGAGTTTGTACCAAGGTGGAACTGGAGCTGCTGATTCCAGCAGGCAGCTCCTGCTCGACACAGCGCTTCCCTTTGCCACAAGATCAGAGGCAGCCCCTGAAAGAAAGGGCTGAGCTCTCCCTTTGCAGTGCAGTCCTTCCATGTAGTGCAGAAGGATGGGAAAAAAGGTGGGGGGATGTACTGCAGTGAGGAACTGCAGCAATCAGACAGGCCTGTTGGCTTTGTGTGGGGATTGATTGAGGTTGGCAGGTCAGTGATTAGCATGGAATGAATGGTTGGTGACTGACAGGAAGGCACACATCAGGAGGGGGAAGTATCCAGCATTACTTGCTAGTCATTGCTCCAGGGGAAGGCATTAAGGCCAATGGACATCATTTTATTTTTGTAGGAGTTTGGAACAGTTACATTCCTTCCTGCACGCAGAGGCACAAGGTCTCTGTCTTAGAAAATACAAATGGTGTTCCTCTAGCATGGATCTTGGTAGGAACAAAAACCACTTCAGTTTGGGAGCCTGAAATGTGCTGGTGTTTGGTTTGCTCTCCATCAGTGTTCATTCTCCAGGAGTCCCGTGGGCTGCTCCAGGGATCACATGCACAGCAGCAGCACAGTGCTGGTCAGTCATGCTGCCTTGGATTTAGCAGAGCAAATTTGGTTAGAATCCAAATATCTAAAACTTGCCACTGGAGACTTCAAAATCTCCAGAAAAGCCTGCAGTCCTCTTCATGCTTAATTGAATTCTGCTTTGGGAAGTCTGGAGACACAAGCTGCTGGCAGGAACAATCCATACATTGTGCCGTGAGATACTGTCCACAGTCCACACCCTGAGATTATCGGGGCACTTGGTGGTTGTCCTCCCATCCTCCAAGTCCCCATAGAGTGTCACAGGATCCCCTCGTACAGCGCTGACGTGGTTGGTGCTGTGCCCATGGCGCTGCTTGCCATCACTCCAGTGTGACCAGAAGCATCACTAAATGCTGTTGGGCATGCCATGTGTGCATCAGGCTGCCAGAGAACTGGTCCTATTCCCCAGGCAATATTTACCCCTCACTCAGGGTCTGAGTGCTGTAGCATCACCCAGAAGAGCAGGTTTGGTAGGGTTTGTGTTTCTCTTGCAGGCACAGGGGCTGTTGCATAGTCACCTCCCTGAGCGTGGGGTGGGAGAGGAGCACTTCTCATTAAGTGGCCACAACATTTTGATTCAATAATAGGTGTCAGGGGATGCCGTATCATAGAGTCATTAAGTAGAACTCATTAAATAGATAGTTATTTTTAACAGGCTCTTGTTCTCAGTTTCCTCCACAGACTGCTGCTTCACCAGATGAGCTAAAGGTTTATGCACTTTGGGAAGCCGGTGACATTTATGATCAGGTAAAGACAAAAATAAGTGACAGTCCCAAATACATTGTTAGTGAGGATTTGGCCTTGCTTCAATTTGTGTTTCTGGAAGCAGTACAGCCGTTTTTCACTGTTCCCTAAGGAAGATTACAGGTTTCAGCACCAGCCAGCTTCAGGCTGAGAGAAAGCTCTCAGACCGTAGGATGGCTGTCACCACATCAGGACTAGGTGGTGTGAACAGAAAGTGAGACATTGGTAACTAACTCAGTGGGGTGTAAATACTATCAATTGTATGAAGAGAAAAGATTCTGCCGTGCAGGTCTTAGGGTGCAATCCAGTCAAATCATTTTTCTTTTTTTGCTAATGGTAATGCAGTGGTAGTGCAGTGTTAACCAGTGGTTATATGATGATGGGACCTGGTGTGTCTGTTTGTATTTAGCACAGGAAATGATTACAGCATATGTGAACATCTCCTGAGTTTTATTTGTATCACTGTAAGTGAAGTGGAAGGAAAGGCAGCCTAACAGAATGTAGATGGGCAATGCAAGTGCTGTGTCTGTGACCTAAATAAATGTTTATAGGAAAGTCTTGAGCATTGTTCTAGAGAATAAGCAGCATCCGAGCTCCTGGCTGAAGCAGACCATGTGAGCTGCCTGGGAAATGCGAGAGAAATATGTCATAGCCCCTTCTTTAGTATGGTTTGTTCCTGTGGAGGTGCCTGGGGTCACAGGAGGGGGCAGATGTGCTCATGAGGTGTGGAGAGATCCCTGCAAGCTGCAAGATAATGGGAGGACACCTCATGAGAGCAGGTTGAAAGGGGACAGTTTCAGGGTTGTGAAGCAAGAATACTCTAATGCAGCTCAGTGAATGTTTTGAACAGACTAATGCACATAGCGCTTTTTTTATAGAGAGCTAAAAGTAATTGTTTTTGTATTAATGATTTCATTCTAAAGCATCGCCAAGTTTTGCTTGAAATTTTTTCGAAAAATTATCGAGTGCGCAGAAATGTCATTCAGAATCAGCTGAGTCAAGACCTCAACAAGCAGGAGGTGGATAGAGTGCTAAAGGTAAGTTTCTGCTCAGCTGGGGTTTTGGTGCAGTGAATGCATAAATTTTTAACGTTCTGGTTTAACTGAAGGACCATTTATTGCCTTGAGTTGACAAGTGATCGTGATCATAGAACAGTTGCTGTGGGAAAACAGGCAGGGCTTGTTTTTCAGCCTGTTTTCTTTAAAGTAATCCTCGTCTCATTCTACCTTGTTTCTCTCCAAAAAGCAGTGATTTTGACTCCCCTGTTATTTAGAGTTATTGCAGCAAATCTTTGTTCTTCATCTTGGATCAGAAGGGAGTAGAGCACAGTAAATGTCACACTTCAGAGTTATTTTTAAATAATATGGAGTTTATTAAGGCAGTGGGAGCGTTCTGAGTTTGCTGAGCTGCCTGCTGTTGTTTCATGCTGAAGAACAGGTGCCACATGTTCAGAAGGAAATGCATTATATTCTATAGTAGAACTTACAGCAGTGTAGTGAGCAAAACCGCAACTAAAACAAACATAGAGTCTTATTTAGCACATCTCATAGTGAATGTTTGAATCCTTTCATCTCTGTCTTTGAACATGAACCATTTACTTTCTAAGCAAGTTTAAGGTATGAAGTACCAACCATGCAGGTTGTGATTGACAAAGGAGAAAGCTGCCAGCTCATGTAGCACTGCAGTCACTGTTGCTGGGCCTTTGCTCACCATCACCCACTTCAATGAGACAAGTGCTTAAGTACTTTATTACTCTGGGATCTGTAAGCAGAGTAATAACCTACTTGAAAAATTACACATCTGTTGCAGTGACAGTAAGCAAACTGGTCTTGCTTGAATGAACCTGGGCTTAGTATTAAAATAAGCTGAGACGTTTCTGCCTGCTATGCAGCGTTTGGTTTGTCTTGCCTGAGCTGGGAGGTTTGTCAGGCTCAAATCGCAGCTCTCTGGGGATGTCTAGATAATGTACTGGCATTCATTTGCACATTGTTGTTGATGTTTAATAAATGAATTATTTCTGGGGAGCAAAGAATCGTTGTCCCTGGCAAACCAGATCCTGCTTTTGTAAAATCTAAGTCACTGCACAGTCAGCCTTGTGTTGTGTCAGACTTTGTCTTGAATGTATTTGTCACAGAAGCATGTGAAATGCAGAAGCATGTTTCTGAAGTAAATGTTGAAAGTATGATTTAATGAAGTAGGAGGATTATCTGGTTTCTTTAAATCATAAGAGATTTGATTCCACTTTGAACGAAATAGCATTTATTGGCTCTTATTTCCCCATCTGCATGTGTTCCTGTCCTGTACAGGAAAGAGCAGACTGACAGGGAATTATATTTTTGCATCTGCAGATCCAGAATGAAAACTCTCTTTTGAGCCTCTGCACTTAATTTCTTTGTAGGGCAGTAAGCACCAAGAATTAAGAAGAAGTTACAGTTATTGGTACTTTTTTTTTCTTTTTAGTTCCACAGCATCAGTTCTGTAGCAGTGCTTAAGCTCCAGTTGAATTACGTAAGTGGGAGGGTTGCAGCAAAAGGAGTTGTTAGGCTTAGAATTCATGAGGCTTGGTGTTCATTGAATAGAAATAAGGAACCACAAACTGAACTCCTTTGCTGTGAAGCTTGCAGCTGTGAGTGTAGCAGACACGGTCAGAATACCTGAGTACAGTTCTGAGGTTTGATCCTTCCTTGCCACAGAACGTTGCTGAAAAGCTCCAGCTTGGGGCTGCCTGCGTGCTTCCTCTGCTCCCTTTTGTCAGTTCACATCTTCAGGCTGCAGTTACCCCGTAGTTCCTTTGGTTCTCACCTCTTTTCCTGTCCTAACCTGCTTCACCATTCTTCCCATCTCCTCCTCCCAGAAACCTTCCCATTGTGTATCCTCCCTGTGCTCTCAGCCTTTCCCCTTTGTCTGCTGTGTTAAGCTTCAGGGCAGAGATAACCTGCTGCTCTGGCTCTTGTTGGCACACAGGAGGGACGTTCTGATCACATTTAAGGTTGCAAAGCCAAATCATGGTTCCAGTGGGGCTCACCTCATAGCGTGTAATCCCTGCGGTTTGGAAATGTGGGGCAGTGCAGCAGGCACTGATGGGTTCTCCCTTTCTCCCCAGGACTGCTGTGTGAGCTATGGTGGAATGTGGTATCTTAAAGGGACTGTGCAGTCTTGACGGCAGCTGTGGCGGTTTCTGTGCTTCAGATGTTCTCCTGGATGAAAGAGGAAACCTGCGGTGGGCGGCACAGACAGTAATGCTGTGGCCTCAGGAGTGTGGGGCAGGAGCTGACCTACTTTGGGGCATGTGGCATTGCAGACAGTCACTGACATCACAGCACACTCACACATATGTTTGCATGGCTGCCTGGGTGCAGCGAACAACTAGGAAGACAACACGGGACCCTGTCTGCAGTTTGATTAATCTGGGATTTCTAATGTATTTTGCTTCTCCTTCTCTTTCCTTATAATAAAATAAAACCATATACTGACACAGACATGATGGAAAATCATGGTCTAATATTTTATTTTGTAAGTAAGTGATGCCAATAAATTAAATTTGTTTACAAACATCCCAGGTTCTGTTAAATACCTAGATGCTCAGGCATTAGTCTGAGCATTACAACAGCCCTTGCCGCCTTCCTTTACAACAAGGGTAGTGATGTTCATGGGCACATCAGGGCAGGGAGGGGGGATACAAAATCACTGTCTTTAAACATTGTATGACATAGCAACTGTTCTCACCTGGTGTCTGTAAAATGAACTGTCTGAAAAAGTACTTACACTTGAAATAGATGTGAAACAACTACTGGATGTCTTATTGATGTGGGTTTTGGTGGATGGAGTTTTGCCTTACTGTGTGCAAAGGTAAGTGCACCATGTGCAAGGCATCCAGCTGCAGTTATCACACTTGGCAACAATGTAAAACCTCTATTTTGTGTAACTTTTTTAAAAATAAAATTTTATCTTGAAGGTCAGCTGTGGCATCCTGCTGTACTCTGCCTTGTATTTGCCCAGGAAGAAATGGAAATGATCTTTGCTCCTTTTAGAGCCCAAAGGCTTACAGAGGAAGGAAAGGTAAAGAATATTTGCAGATGTTTGAGGTAGATGGCAAACTGCCCCTTGCTGTACTTTTCTACTTGCATCACATTTTTTAGGATGGTTGTCAAGATGCAGCCTGTTGCTCAAGAAATGATAACTGAGTTGCTTCTGTTCTACGTTTGTCACTTAAGCTTCACAGCAGTGAGGTAAGGAACACCCCACTGGTGGCTTTAGAGCAGTTACTGTTCGTGGGTTTTGTTTTCTGTAATTTCCATCATATGAGAAGCTCAAGTAGATACTATTAATTTCATCTACTTATGCTTAAGGGCTGTTTTTTTAACTAAAATAAGCAGATTAAGATTGGCCTAAGAGCAGTGTGCCATACTTAGAGCATTTTGAACTTCTGTGGAAAGTACTTATTTCTAAACTGCTAAAACTCTACCTTAACTCACACACTAAGTTTATTCACTACTGTAATCAGGCAGTGTTCAAGTTCAGGCAGCTTTTGCAGCCTTTGTGCTGGGTGTCCCCATCACTGTTGCTTACCTAGCATGACCCTGTTGCTGTAGCATTGCCTACAGCTGCGCCCATAAAGCTTATCCCTGAGAAAGCCAGTCTGAGAGAGGTTATAGAACAGCAGAGCCTTGGAGGTTTTTATTACAGGGTATGTACAGTTAAGTGTTAAAGTACACTGCAGTACAGCCAGAGCTCAACAATGGCACAGGTGGTCAAAGGCAGGTTATGCTACAGAAGATTTCTGTGGAAATCTGAGAACATTCTGGATATTTTAAAGGGTAAAAAATAGATAGAAAGTGCCCTGCTAACCAACAGTATTAAACCACTGAAGATCACATATTTAACAAGAAATTCTAAAGTTGTTTCTACACAACTTCTGGTCCCATGGGTGTGGATGCCCCACTCCCCAAAGTGAATAGCATTAGTAAAAGAGTGCTTGTGACAGCCAGAACACATATCTAAAGTTACTGCTTTGCAGTAGAAAGCCTTTAGATAATGACAATCCAAGTGCCAGGGAAGCAGTGACACCAGAGCTAACCTGGTGGCAGAACAGCAGCTCTCCTGCCTTCCACCCCTCCAACACCCTTTTTGGAACAACACTGACAAACACGAGAGAAACAAGAAGCTACTTCGTTGCCTCTGGCCTTATAGCACAGACAGGCGTATCCTTTTCTACCTACTGTAAATTTTTTAGAATAAAAATTTAATGGGAACTCCATCTGAGCTGTGTAGGATAGACCAGATAATGCAGCTGCCATCTGCACAGTTTACTGTTTCAAGATCAGCACAGATAGGCATAATTACTAGTTACACGTGGAGCTTGACTGGCTGATTTATTTGCTTAGAAAAATATTTACAACATTCGGATTCCCATTTTTAAATAATTCTTAAGAATGCAATACATATTTTTGAGAAATTCCCACAATACGGAGTCTTAATACTGCAAATGAAGGACAACTATACACAAGCTTAACAGGTAAATAAGGCAGACAACTTAATAGCAGCAGTTGAACTAAAGCTGAGAAATTGTCACTCTTCCAGCTGTTTTGGTATATTGCAGCAACTCAGACAGGCAATAAGGAAGTTCCCAAGAAGAGCTAACCAAATTAAGCTATGAGACCCTGTGTAAGAAGGATGTCACCTTTCCTGGTGCCTTCTTTCTCCTTAATTGCTTAGCCTTTGTTTTCCATTCTTCATACTTCAAAGCACTTCTAAAGAATGTACTTCTGCATATTTTGTTTTTCAGAATATGAATACCTATGAGCTACTATTAGGGAGTGGAGGAGGAAAGTATGAACAACAACACAGCCCCACACTTTCAGTAGGATATGTTCTAGCAGTGTTGCATCCAGCCTCCCACCACCCCATAGGCAGCATGGAACAGGTTCGCTGAAGCTGACAGTGGAAGCAATGGGCAAACCTGTAAGATAAGGCTTTACCTGACCCATCTCCTTCAGTGCTTGGAGTTTGTGGTATGTGAGCTTAAAAGCTATCTCACTGTATCAATTCTACTGCTAAAGTTAAATGACTAAATTGCAACTTTGTCTTGCCAAATACACACTAGTAGGTACTTTGTTGGCCTCCCACAAAAAAAAAAAAAAAAACAGCTCCAAATAACATGTAATCAATTCACAGTACCTCACCTTAAGACGAAGTCCCCTAAATAAGAAACCATACCTAAACAGCCACACAAACTTCTTGTCAAAGTCTTTCTCAGTACAAAGACATCTATACTTATCCATAGAAGAGCCTGGTTCATGTGAACACATGGCATTAACTTTACCAAGCACAGCGCAAGCTGCTATGCTAGCTCTCCACCTCCCTGCTAAAGCAAATTCAGCTAGATTCACTAACTTCATTCTCAGGACTCGAGGAGAGGCTGCCTGTGATACTGACCTGGGGCTTTTTGGTTTTTTGTTTGTTTGTTTTTTTTACAGTTACTGGGCTAGATGATCACATGCAAGTTAAAGAAAAGCTTTTACCTAGTTCTTTGTGAGAAGTAGTGTACGGATTTCTTAGCTCTGTTAATTTGAAGTGGACTAGGAAAACCATTGTCAGTTTCTGCCAGAAATCAAGTGTATGAAGTAGCATTGTAGTATTAAGCTACAATGTTTGTTTCCTTTACAACCACTAGTTCGTGTGACAGTGCCAAACAACATTACATCTATTGCTACGTACCTACAGGGAGACTGCTAGTCTAACTAGCTTTTTAACTACTCTCTATGAGCCAATTGAAAACATTCCTTTTTAGTGCTAAAAGAAACATCTGTGCAAGGGGTCTTTTGACATTTGTGTAAAGTCTTTCCCCCTTTCTGGGCAACAAATTAGTCACCAGCAACAAATCAGTCATCAGAACATCTAACGTTATGGCTGAGAAGAAAGGGACTTGTACTTAGATCTGTGCTCATCTATTTCTTCCTTTGTTTTTTTGATACAGCTAAAGATTTCCTTGAAGAGTGCTTTATATTCAGGAAGAGTATTTGTGGAGCAAAGTGATTCTCCTGCATTCGTGAATTCTTGATTGTTAGCTGAAAGATCATACTGGGTATTTCCCACACTGTCTTTAGAATACTGCTTCAGTGTTTGTACAGCCTTGTGTTTCAAAGAATCTTCATCCATTTGACACTTCTTCAAAAGTTCCTCATATTTCACTTTCAGAGCATTATACTGAGCATCAACTTCATTGAGTACAGAGATTCCCCGCTGCTTCACAGCTTCAGCTCTCCTGATGCACGTTTCTTCATGGCCCCTTAGAATGTCTCCCCCTGCAGCACTACTCAGGAAATTTTCACTACTGCTCCGCTTCAATGCCTTTTTCTCAAGTTCAGGGACAGTCAGAAGCCCATCATCAGCTGGGCTCTGACCAAGCTCCCTTTCTAAAGATTCTTTAAATGAAATGAAAAAGGATTCTGGCACCAATTTCTCTGCATTGTGGAGTGTGTTTTCAGATTGAAGCATCTGTCGCATTTCAGCTACTTCCACTTCCAACTCCTCTGCACGAGCCCGATACAAGTCAATATCGACAAGCCTCTGTTCAAGGTCGCAGTTCTCTTTCACCACAAGACTGTATTCCTCTTCCATTGTTACCCTCTTCTCTTTTTCTAGGTTGAGTTGGGCTTGCAGAACCGTAACTGCCTTCTTCAAGTTCTCATTTTCTTCTTCCAGAGGGTTTAGCTGACTATCCATTGAAGTAATCTTTTCTGCAAACACGTGATCATAAACAAAATACCTGAGGAAACAGAAGCGAGGATTGTTAATAGGAAATACAGCTAAAGTTTAGAAATACAGACCACACCTAAAGTTTTCCTGTCGTTGGTAAGTAATGACAGTTTAAACTCTGTGTTAACGTATCTGAAAGTATACATAGCAGTCATCTTGCCAACCTAACAGTTCAGTTGATAATCATGATTGGAGTCTGTAGATACTTCACATGCCATCAAGCCTCTCAGCTCAAGCAGGATGGCAGCTTTTTAACAATCTCAAATTACAGAAAAGTTTACTGAATAAAAGATCTGTAATTTCAGTTTTAAAGGATACTGCCTCCACACATTATGTGATACTCCTTCATATTTTTACCACATCTTTCACAACTTGTGTCACCGCCCATCGTGGAAACAAGCTTCAGAATGGACAAGGCAGTTCTGCAGAGTGGTAATTCCACAAACCTCTCACAGTTTGAAATAATCCACTTATCTTTTGAATTGTCACCACATAATTCCTTGCTTGCATAGATTAATTCCTCAGTCTCACTTGCATATACTGCTGGAAGCCCAGAAACAAATCCCATTCTCCCTGTTTGCAGAACTATTTCACTTCTTCTATTAGCTTCTAGCAGCGAAGACAGACTGGGACCATCCCCCAGGTGACTCCTGATGAGCATACAATGCAGTTCAGCTGGGTAGAACTGCTCTAAATTAGAAAGCAGCCCAAAGCTTCAGGCACTATTTTACCAGCTTATAAGCATTGTTTTATCCAGTTTAACTGCAGCTACTACAGCAAGCCCACCTTGAAAAGAAGGTGCCCACAGATGTCCCAGGAAAAAGTAAGTTACAGAAAATATTGTTTAGGATAATTTACTTGGTAGTTATCTGTGTTTGTGCTTTATCTGACTGAAAAGAGGAAGGTTCACATTCTTGAAGGCTTTCTAGGCTACAGTTTCACACAGCTGGAGGCTTTGGGGGAGAACCTGCCAAGATATTAAGTAGAACATACTGTTGTTTTCCCACAAAGATCAATACAGTCTGCAGCCAGAGCACACCAGAAGCAACACCACCACACATTGCACAACTGTACAGATATTTTTCTAGTTGCAAACTTAGAATGCTTTTCTGCTACTCTGTTAAACACCCATGCTTGTATCTAGTTTTTGAAACTTTGCTTAAAATAATTTTCATTTTCTGTTTGTTATGTAAGGAAAGAGTCTTACTGGCGAAGGTCGTACAGCTCCTTCAAACACGAGAAGCTGTGCATTGATCTTGGCTGGTCAGATCTCTCATGGTTCATCCGGCCTCGTCCAGACTTTTTCAGCTCTTCTACTTGCCTTTGCAGGTCATCTATGTGTGTCTGCAGATTTTCAATAGTCTCTGTCAAGCTAAAAGTGAAGGATCTCTGTTAAAGCATTTGACTGTTTAATCAAGGACAGATTAATTCCCATCTGCTCACATTTCAGCTTCTCCTCTGAAGATTGCTCTTTGGCCACAAACCACCTTTAAATAAAACTTTAAGAGTGTTGTAGAACAACACTAGACAAACAGCCACCAAAACGCTGCGTTTATAGACTTAGATTACTGTTTTTTGTATCATCAGTTGAGTAGAGAGGAGAAAAGAGGATGTTGCTTAGGTTTGTTACCTTAGTATCTTTTGCTGTGATGCTCTGCTCTCTGCAACTAGCTTTTGATTAGTGTCTTCTAGTTCTCTTGCTGTCACATCCAACTGTTCATAAACTTTTGCATGTTGATCATTCATTTGACGCAAGAGCTCCACTTGCTTTGTGAGATACTGCAAGACAACATTGCTGTTACAAGTTTATATTAGAAACACAGGATAGGGCTACTATTCTGCAGGTTTGTTCACACTCATTAAATAACTGCTATGTTCTAGAAATGTACATGTTCCAGTGGTTGCTTTGGTTACTACCCAGTTGAAAAGGTGCAATCAGTATCTTAGTTACTTCTCTTGTCTTTGTCACTGTGGTCAATGAAGGCTGATCAACCAGTCCTTCATCCAGATGACTTGGGTTGGTTTGTAAAAACTGTGTTTATCTGTTCAGCTATACTTGCTGTAGTTAAACTGCTGCCAGTTCTACCACAAACCCATCCAGATTGGGTTTGTACTGCAGTCATCACACAAACCTGGATTTCAACACAGTTCTTCACAGAGTCCTTTTCAAAGTTGCAGTGAAATCTATCATAAGTCTTTTAATAATGTTGACCCAACAATTTTCTTAGCATTTAAACTGAAGTATTGGGTAGCACTGTCTTGGTTTTTTTTTTCTGCTTGCCTATGTTTGAATCAGCGTTAGGTTCAGCAAAACACATTTTAGGATGTGGTCACACCTGAGATTCTGAGGACTACTACGTGTCAGGAAGTAGAACCACACTATTAGATTCAGCCTTTAATTACCTACAAGGAACTATTCCAGTCATTGTAATACTGAACAAAAGTCTCCTGTGCTTTTTTCTTTTAAATACAAGTCCACACAAAGTGATCTCATTTTAACTCCCTTTAGTTTGATGGTTAACAAAATAACCTGCTAAGTTTCTAGAATTATTTCAGAAAGCCTGGAATTCTCCATGCAAGAAGTTAATGATCACCTAAGACTCTCAGTACAAGTGCCTTGTATTGTCCCATCTAGCAAAGGACTGAGCCAGTTAAAAAACACAAGCAAGAATTTGTATTAAACAGACTTGAGAACATAAAACCCAACCCTTAACTATTACATACTTAGTTGCTACATAGAAGTAATTTCAAAAAATAAGTTGTGTATTACTACATACTAAATGTATGAATGCCTACTGGACTTCCAAGCAGAACTACATCTCAGTACATACTGTCACATACTCAAAACTTCTAACATTCTGCTTAACCTTTCACCTCCTTAAAAGATCGATGTGTTTATATTTTAGGCAATTTAAGAACAGATTATAAGTTAATCTAGGACTAGTAACTGCTGCATAGACTTCCAGAAGATCAGCATGGTAGCTGTTGGCTAGATCCTTTTGCAGCCTGTGTGCACGTGACAGGATTTACACAAAAATAGTATGTGGATTAGCTGCAGAATCTCAGCATGGCCCACTCCAGATTAACTTTTCCTACTGGTCACTCTCAGAAAGTGCTAGAGACTTCTTCATATTTTCTTCAGTTAATACAAGAGTGGCTGAACACAGAAACCAAGGTGTTGGTGGCAGAATTTGATGTCACCACTTCTCACAGTGGGCTTTAGTGGAAGTTTTAGCTGAGTGAAGATGTGAAATGCTATCTCCTTCATCTTGTGTCTTCAGCATCTTCAGTTCTGGTATCAAGTTGGCCTGGTGTAACCAGAACATCACAACAAAGTATGGCTCTGGTAACACCTTAGGAGTTCCCATTTGTTCATCCTGCACAACAGCTGAGTGCCCATCATGAAGCAACAGTGGAGACTTCAGGTGCTCTACCACACAATGAAAGGAGAGCCAGTTCTTTGCACTCCAACTTCAGAAATACTAAGATGCAGACAGAGATAAAGCTGCCCTTTCAATCCAGCATTTATTACACCTGCAGCGATCAGTTTGCGGAACACGTGTCAGCTCAGAGGTCAGATATAATGATCCAAGGCAGTAAAACACTTAATATCTTAACTTTTAATATATCAACTGTAATATTAAGCATCCCGAAACCTTTGACCCTTCCTTGTTTTGTGCAGACAATGTAGTACCATATTTCAAAAAGGTTTCTTAATCATTCTAAGTTTGGGAGTTTGCTGCCTGTAAGATATGAATTAGTAGGAGGAAAAAAGTCATTGCTTTTTTGTTCTGAAAGGGCTAGTTTAAAGCCTGGCAAAGTAGCTACAAGAGCAGTTGAAAGAACACCTGTATTGCAGAAACAAGCACTTCAAAATTAGGAACATCGAGCATAAACCCTGGAAATAGCACTTGCACATTTTATCCTGAGCAGCAGGGAATTCCTGGTTCCCAATGGCTAAGCCAAGTTAAGAGAATAAGTCTGTGTGAACATATAAGGACGTGACCCTGCTACACACCAACTGCAGATCACTGCTAGAAGGGCTCTTCTCACCACTTCTTGTGCTAAAGCTCTCCTACGTAGAGACAAAATGAAACAAGATCTTAGGTGAACCAAATGAGATACCACATCCTTAATAGCACTAGGCTATTTCTGTAAATGAATCCAACTTAGCAATCATGTCTCTTTCCGTGTTTTAAGATGGCATTATAATAGAGCCACTGATTAAGAAGCTCTGCTCAAGGATCCAGGTTAGCTGTCTACTGCAGAGTTAGGCTGTGTTATTTCAAAATATGTCATAACTGTGTTAAACACTTCCTTAAACAAGGCTGTCATACAGGAGTTGAACCTGGAGTAGAACAGTGTTTGTACAGCACACCTTCAAGTGTGCTATACAATACACCATGAAGTACTCTCCAGATCTAAAGAATCAATCTTTCCTGTAAAAGCACTCATCTCAGTGAGTCAAGTCTCTGCGTAAGTGAATACTAAAAAAAAAAAAAAAAAAAAAAAAAGCTGTAGCATTGGCAATAAATACAGGCCATTCCAGCCGTTGTGTCATCAAACAAATGTGGTAACAGTTTGATTCTTCCCCCTATTAAGTGACAACATCAAGGTATAAAACAGAAATGTTTTATAAAACAAACAAAAAGCTGCTTATTTCTATCAATGTGACTATTTTAGAAAACACCTATATACTTCTAAGTCTCAAGTTTAGGTTCTTTAAGTTGCCTATCGCTACAACAGTGATAAAGGTTTAAGTCCTAAGCTGCAGCTGTACAAAAATACTCTGACTGTAACCACATAAGTAATGCTTCCACAAGTGAATGCAGACTTTGTAAGAATTTAGCACACGCCAGTCACAGCCTATTCCCTGTGATTCATACTAGAGCCAAAATGAAACACTGGACTACATTTCCATTACACTGCCAGAGTAATGGAGAAGTACTGAATATTTAATAAATTTAATTATTAGAGGCCGTGCATTGCCCTCAAATAGCTAAAAAAAAAAAATAATCATTATATTGGCAAATGTTAGGTCTGCAAGAATAGAAGCACCATTAAAGAAACAGCCACAAATGGTCAGGGCTTTCCATGAAGTAACAAAGATGAGTGTTTCCAAAAGGGCAGCTCTGATTCTCCCCCCAAAAAGACATAAGAACATACCCCCTACAGCCTGTATTTAGGCAGCTACGTTTTTATTCTTGTTGATTTTCATTTTTTAACTGAACTGTATTTCCCTTTACCCCCAGTAGAAATACATATCCTCCCATTTTACTTAAATCTTTATCACGCTTTTTGTCAAGCATTTAAATTTCAGTGCAGTACTCATTAATAGTTAAAATAATATGAAGATGTTCATTTATTCATCATATGATTTTCATATCATTTTTACCCAACAAGACCAGCAAAATTTAGCTGTAACAATCCTGAAATAGCTTGTCTGTATAAAAAGTATCTCATGTCATTATACAAGCCGAATCCAACAGGAATTTTGTGGCACAAAGACTCCATTAATGAGACAAATGGGTCTAACAATGATCAGAGCCTGGGTAAGCTTTTGAGGCAGCACCGGCAGTTAAAGGCCAACACTTTCAAGGAAACACTGATCAGATGTTGAGAAATCAGAACTCTCAAATTACGTGCTATTCTGTTGCATATCTACATGACTTACACCTGGATTCCTGTAGTATTTACCTCTATCTCTTGCAGTTGCTCTTGATTTGTTGCATACATTTGCTGTAAAGATTCTTCTAATTCAGTGTTGCGGTCCAGTAGCGTCTTCCCAAGCTCAGCAGCAAGGTGAAGATCTAAACAAAGAAGTCATTTGCACATAAGGTACAGACCCGATAGCATGACCTGTTTTTCAAGTATTTTAACCAAAAACTGACTGGAATTATTATTTTTTTAAATGACTGCAGTACCCAAAAATGAAGTTAGCTTACAGATGCATTGGCCATTGAAATACTGTCTGTAAGACAAAGACTTAAGTGAGTCCTGAAACCTAGAAGATACTCCAAATTCATGGCCATTCCTGGGGTCCTCCTTGGATGCTGCAGCCTCAGGGCAGATGCAGGCAGCCACCTTCCCTTTGCTCCCCTCCACCTGCCCTGTACTGCATGCACCTCTTATCGCAGCATCTGTTAACTATTTCACTGTGGTTGCAACAATCATGTTTTAGAAGAATAAGCATAAAGTACTCTTTAAGTGCTCATCAGGTTAGACTGAGGCCAAAGCTGACTGCGCTCTCATATACTGTGCATATACTGTGCTTCCCTATTGCCCCTTCACCAAGGAGCTTGGGTTGCACAGGATCGGGAGCAAAATGAAAGGTCCAGGCATTTGATGGTGAACTAGTAATATCAAAGACAAAACTTAAAGAAATGCAGCTATCCTGCCTTTCAAGCTCATAAATGTAGGAGACAGCAATTGCTTTATGTGCTCCAAAACACCATTTTAAGTGTAATTTGTTCAGAGGCACTTAATCACCTCCGGGGTACAGTGACTGTAATTGT